>NW_006430043.1:1739445-1764483 GCF_000325575.1 Pteropus alecto
AGAAAGCTCAAAACAGCACCTTCCTGTTCTACGAGCTTGTTGACTCACTGGCTCAGACATCCTTTGATGTTAAGGAGACCTAGAGCTGTTTTAAGATTTCAGGTTATTTTCTTCTATCTCCTTCTGGGATGCAGGCTACACTACAGGCCAGAGCAAGTATCAACAGTGATGGCGACACAGCCACAAAAGGCTCAGTCAAGGAAATCAGGGGATTGTTTCTTACAAGAATGTGCTGGTTGATGATCCAGATGTGATTGCTGATGATCAAGTTTTGCATATAAAGTTTCGGATAATTTGTAGGTAAATCTCTGTGTGATGCTTCCCTGTCTTGTCCAGAGTGGGGTGGAGTTTTTGTTAGCCAATCATCAGATATCTCATCTTTTGGGATTTGGGCTGCCTCTTCTCTCTGCCTTCTTATCTCATTAACCTAGGTACATTCTCTCTCTACAGCCAAGACCAGAAATGTGGACATCTTGTAACAGTACTGGGATGATGAAGAAAAACGCACTTAAGTTCTAAAAATACCTCTTCATGTATTCTATCTATATCCCTCACAAGTCCCTCTGGTGGCAGACTGTACAATGTACACCTCTGTTGTGCCTAAAATCAAGTGAACCATCCACCCACATTTTCAGCCCAGGCTGAAGGCTGAAGGCTAGTTGGTTCTCCTGTGAAATCACTGATGGAGATATGGTGGGAGCAATCTGGTACCTTTGGAGTCCATGGTGACATCACTAAATGGTGATGACTTCGTTAAGTCCTGGAGAAGACAGAGGCAGGAAAAGGTGGTTCTAGATGGCAATAAATCGGTGATTCTCAGTGAGGCAAATTCCCTCCCACTTGGGAACATATGGCAAAGTCCGGTGACCTTTTTTGGCTGTCTCAACTGGAAGAGTGCTACTGGCATCTAGAGGGTAGAGGCTTGGTTGCTATTAAACATCTTACAATGCTCAGGACAGATCCCAAAGAATTCTCCAGCCTTTAACATCAGTAGAGCTGTTGTTGGGAAGCCTTGCATCAAGCAAGAGGTCATTTCATTCACCTCTCTCTTTAGGAAAGGGCCCTTGGTTGTGATATTGGTTATAGCTGAGCTGAACAGAGACCATTTTGAATTTGAGGGAAATATACATTTTTAGAGGTTCATTTGTTTTAAAATAGAAATGTCCTTTTATTCCAGATAAAGACATAGGAAACAAGCCAGGTAAACAGTATGGCTTTATGTGGGTACTTTCAAAACCTGTGCCAGTAGCCTGTGAGGCGCTTGTGGTTCTGGTATAAACTCGGCTCTTTGATGCCTCTGTGCCTTTGACAATCTGTCCCCAGGGCCAAGAATGCTCATTCTACCTTCAATTACTTGATTAGCTCTGACTTCTCATTGAAGATCACTCAGGCACTGCTTCCCGAAAGCTTTCCTGGACTTTCCATGTGGCCCTGAAAGTCTCTTTGTGCTCCCATCACTCTTTTAACTCCCATATCACTCACCATAGTATATTAAAATGACTAGTTTCGGTGTCTGTTCTCCGCACTAGAATGGAAGTTACTTGAAGGGATGGATATGCCTTTTTCATCTTTGTGCTTCTCAATGCCCAGCACAGTGCTTGGCACATAGTAGGTGCTGTGAATGTCACTGAACTAATGAGGTGCTTGAAAAGGGTAGGGGAGACTCCTAAATGCAATTGCTGTCCAATTTAACATATTAAATTGTTAACATGTTAAATACTAACAGAAACAAAACCATTAAACAACTAACTTTTTGGTTCATACACTGGGCATTTTGTACATGCCATCTCATTTAATCCTCACAACTATTTTTGGAGGCAAGTAATAATTATCCTCATTTTCCAGATGAGGAATTGAGGCTTACAGGCAGGGTAACATGACTGGTGTCAGCAATGGCAGTGGTAGGTCTGGGCCTCAAATCCAAAGCCTGTATTCGTAACCACTGTGCTATGCTGCTGAACGAGGCTGGCTGACTTCTCGGCCTCCTGGATGTCCTCTCTTGTACCAGCTCTGGCACGTGGTGCTAACAACTCTCTGGAGTCTTGAGGAAACAGAAACCAAACCTGATGTTCCCATATTAGCAGGAGAGGTTTTTCCTGACGGGTGGGTGGGCCCATGGTCAACTCTGGAGAGTTCTAATCTCCAGCAGAGAAGTCAGAGAGACTGATTGGGGGAAATACATTGATAGTGATGGGTGTTTCTCTGAGGTCAAAGAGAAATTAGTAAGTTTAAAACTGTTTTCATTAACAGAAGTTGATGCTTCGAGGTACAGCTAGCTGTCCATTACATTCTATGAGTGGGCTCTTTAAATGTCAAAGTGGACTCTTCACTCTGGGATGGTGTATATTGACTTGCCGAAGTCCACATAGATAAAAACGATCCATGAATTTACAACAGGCTTTGGAGTTGGAAGGTCTGATTAAAATCCCAGCTCAGTCAGCTAATTGGCTTGGGGCAAGTTAATTAACCTCAGTAAGGTTGTGTCCTTATCTGTAAAATGGAAATGAAAATTCCGGTTTTGCACAATTTTTATGACAATCAGAAATGATACCGAAGAGGAATTTCCCACTTAATTGACCAACATTTCTAATCGTTTCTTTTTTCTGCTTCTGTAAACATGCTTGCTGCAAGGCCAGAGATCTCGGGGTGAACTGAGAACTCACCCTCCCCTAAAGATGTATTGCTTTAGTACTTGTTAGATAGAAAATCCCATGATCTGTAACTGCCCGTAGCCCATAGCAATTTCAAGGGTCTGTAAATCAGCCCACGCCAATTGTAACAACATGGGTAGAAAAGTGAAATTGCCCCTAAGCTCTGCACCTAGATTTTCAGAGCACTAGCTCTTCTGTGGGTAGAAAAGTGAAATTGCTCCTAAACTCTGCACCTAGATTTTCAGAGCACTAGCTCTTCTGGAACCGCCAGCGTAATAAAACTGAGTTACTCCAAACCTCTGAGTGCTGCTCGATTTCTTGCTGGTCTGAGTTTTTTTTTGCAACTTTTCTGAAACAATACTTGTAAACAGCCTGATTCACTACTTGGTATATGGCAGGCACTCAATCAACCTCAGTCATTTTTATATTTTTTTCATAGACAGGTGATAGGAGTAAAGACTTGGAAAAAAACATTATTTTCACTAAATCATAGTCCTCATAATTTTGGGAAATATGTAACAGCTCAATAAATATTTGTTGATTGATGGATTGCATTACTGATGAACCCCAGAGTGGGAAACAGCAGAATGGCTTTTATGTAACTTACAATTCATATGCAGATTCCTTGCAATTTTACGCAAAAATCAGACTTCAATGCTTCACTGACCCTAAACTGGGCTATCCTTAGAACTCCACCCTCTTCTTCAGCCTCCAAATTGATAACTTCCTGGAAGGCTTCTTACATCCTCCTCCTCCTCCTCCTCCTCCTCCTCTTCCTCATCATCATCATAAGGGCTGCCAAATTCTGAGTACTGCCTTATATGAGGGCTTTCTAATACTACCTCCTGTAGTCTTCACTGCAACCTGATCAGAAGCTATGCTTCTCCAATTTACAGACCAGAAAACTGAAGTCTGAGGGTATAACAACTTGCTTAACTCCAAGGCCTCCATGTTTTCCACTCCTCCAAGCTGCAAAGAGAAGGAGGAGGTGGTGTCATTTGAACTCCAGAAAATCGAGCATGCCAATGAAAAAGAATAAGGCCCCTTTCCCATGGTGCTTTCTAAGGAAAGAGTAATAGCTTTTGGATTCGTGGCTGGTGAGAAATATACATTGACAGGAGAATTTGGTCTCCAGGGATCTTCTCTATTTTCCAACATCCCAGAGAGCTTCTCCTGCTTCATCGCCCTGCACTAAGAATGCTCTCAGCTTTCTCTGTCTCACTTTGAGCAAGTGTTTTCTCTCCAGGGATGAGGCAAATCTCCTTGACATTATATGCCTTAACCCCCTGACTGCCCTATTTACATATTCTTTTCTATTTTGGATGCGTAGTTGAACTAGTGTTTCTCTATATTCAACAGCATTTAACAAGGGTTAAGAGAGAAAAGTTTTGTTTTTAAGTTTGTTTGGGAAGCTCTAATTAAGTAAAAGTAAATCCTTCTTTTCTATAGGATTTCTCAGGGCTTTTAATATGTAAATGAACTTTATTAAAACCCTAAGAGAAAGCTATAGAATTTTCATTTCCCAAATTTATTTGACCCCAGAACTTTTTTTTATCAGTTATCTGAGGAGATGAAATTCTGCCCTAGCCACCCCCCTGGGAGATATTCTAGTACCAGATAAGGATTAAAGGGGTGAGTCGAAGAGTATTTTAATTAAGTCTGGAGATAAGTCCAGAATTAAAATAAACTGTCTTTCCTAACAGCTAAATCCTTTAGTTACTAAAGGATTTACTAAGAGATTTAGCTATATTTAGATGTTTACTTTTTTATCAAGCTTTAGCTATAAAGGGAGCTAGCTAGCTCTATATGGTAATATAGTTTTACTCTTCATTCATTAAATAAAGTTATTTCAGTAGTGATAAATTTTTTTTAACATGCTAAAAAGGAGAAAACAATGGCAATGATCGGTCCAGGGGTAGCATATCCTGAATCGCTGTTCAATTTTTTTTCGTTTTTTGTTTTTTTGTGGCGGGGGGAGGAACAAGTTGATGATCTTCAAAACTGTATCTGTGAATCCACACACATGAAGGGGCATATAACTATCACCCCTCATCCTCAGCTCCTGGTACGAAGGTAGGTCTGCTCACTTTGACTTGGTAATGACTACTGTCTCATGATTCCTCCACTCACAATTCTATCAAAGGCCACTCTTAAGCATTCTCACTTCAATGAATGCCAGATAATAATTTCACTAGAGGGAATAACTCTGCTCGATGACAATTCCCCCTATTTTATACGTGCAGAAATAAGGATCCAGAGTGCTCAGCCACTTGGCAACCTTCGTACAGAATGTTCTGGCAGGCAAATGACTAGAACTCAGACCGTTGGCACCAGGCAGCCCATTTAGGTGCCACTGCTCTAAACGATCCTGCAGTGAATAACAAAAATGTTGCCAAGGATGCTAACTCGGGATATCTCCAGTAGCTTCAGTCAACTGCTGAGAAAACAACCCCAACCGGATAAATAAGGTGATGCTTTGGCAGACTCACGGATTAGAGGAACCCAACCCAAACCCATGCTTTTGTGATCTGCTCATTGCCTCTCTCCATCCCTATTCTCCAGCATATGCCAGGGTGGCAGAGGTGAGCCACATCGAAGACGCTGCCACGGGTGCCTCAGCACTGGAGCCAAGGGAGGGGAAAGGAAGGCATCGGAGGCACTAATGTCTGTTCTTGTTTGCTTTGGGCTCTCACCTGGGACGTCAGGCGAGCCTGGCTCAGCTTTCTTCCCAGGGAGGGCATTTGATCTGCTTTTAAAGGAATTTTAGAGAATATGAATAAAGACCTTACTAAGAGAGACTGACATTCAATTAATGGGTAGAATAAATGTCCAAAGAAAATCCAACAAAGAATCTTCTACATGGATTGTCTGAATGTATAATGTCGATTTAAAAATCCAAACATTGTTACCGGACAGTATTTAAATATCAAAACGATCCTGCAAGTGGGGTGGAATCCTCATTTTACAAATAAGGAAAAAGAAGCACGAAGAAGTCAAGTACCTTGTCCAAGATCGCTACACAGCGAGAGGTAGATGAGGATTTGAAACCAGGTCTTCTGAAGTCCACGATGACAAACTTTCTGTTAGACCACAATTACCTTACTTTTGTGTGGCATTTTGTAATTTTCAAAGGACTTTCACTTATATTATATCCTGTGAGGCTCACCACAAACCAACGAGGTAGGAAGGGATTTGACAGATCAGAACACAGACTTATGTATTAAATCACATTCCAAGGTTGCCCAGCCCAAATCCATCCCAGCAGAGATCTCACTCTTTACTCTCTCAGCTTGATTTTCTTACTCTCCACTCACACTCAGCTTCCTTCCACTAGCATTTTTTTTTTTTGGTTTCTCAGGGGTGTAAAGTTTTCTTGAGAACAGCCAAGGCAAAACATAAGCGATTCCCTTCCTCCATGTCCTGAAATAGAGTACTAGCAATTGCTCAATGGGCAGTGCTTACTATGTGTCAAACATCGTAATGAGCATTTTATATTTATTTAACTTGTTTAATACTCACAACAACGCTGTGAAGTACCTGCTATTATCATCCTCATTTTATAGTTGAAGAAATCAAGACACATGGAAGATAAATAACTTGTCCAAGATCAAAGAACTAGTGAGTGGTGGAGCTGGGATTCTAACCAGGTAGTCTGGCTCTAGACAAACTAGAGTAAAGAACTGAAAATTAGCTGCAGAGCACTTAAAATTGCTCAATTTGAGGTTCTCCGGGGTCTTTTAGACCAATCCTCTGCCCCAGACTGCCTTGTCTGGAAACCATCCCAGGAAGACAGAGTGCTTGCTGCTAATTTGACAGGAATTCTGGAGATATACCAACCACCTATTTCTGGGGGGAGTCTAGAATCACTTTCTCCTACTTCTGTCATATCTCGTGAAATCCCATATGTAGATAACAATTTGAAAAATGTCTCTTGCCCCGTGGTTGGGTGTGGAGGTGGGTTGGCGTGGGGTTTAAGACAGTTGAGGTGTTGGATGTTAGAGAAGTAACACATCGGTGTACCCACTTCATCACCAAGGGTCCTTCATCCCCCCACTCCCCACCCCAGCTGGGATGCCTTTAGTCTATACTAGACTAGGGCTTCCCAAACTTCCCTGGTCTTAAGAATTACATGGAGGGCTTGTTAAAAATGTAGATTCTCAAACCTTTCCTCTGAAGATTTTCATTCCATAAGACTGGGGTGGGACCTGAGTCTAGATATTCATATTCTTAGCCACTGGTCATCAGCCAAGTTAACACATGTTTATGTTGTGCTGACCCTATGCAAGAAGCTGGAGATTCAGAATGAGTAGGATTCAATCCCTTCCTTCAAAGAGCTCAGGGCCTAGAGGGATACTGACAAAAATACAGACGTATACGTTATGTCATGGCCATCGTGGGAAAAGTACAGGATATGGTGGGAAAACAGAGAGGGGTCTTTAACTCAGACCAGATGGTGAAGGAGATAGGAGATCCTAAGGCTGCCAGATCTGATACAGCACATACTCTTCTCCTAACATGAATGGGCTCTCTGAGCTGACTTCATCAGCCAACTGGAGGATGCCTACATTCTGTCCACTGTTGCTTTTGGATCCATAAATCCCCTGCTGTTGGTCTAGGATGGTGGTGGAGGGGCTTGGTCAGAGACTCCTCTTTGCCCACGTCCATTTCTTCTTCTCAAGCCTCATATTTGTTTGCTTCATATATGACCCTCACTTTTCCCATAGGTCAGACACTTTATCTTCAATTTTGTTTCCCATGGGCAGCATTTTTCAGCTCAAATGGCAGGCTGGCTTACATGGATGTCTTTGGCTGAGGTGGTGCCCGAGTGCACCCTGTGGGGACAGTGTACCTCTCATCTCCCCTCACCCAACCCCAAATCCTCCTCTGGATATTTCTCTGAAGAGATGGGCATAGATGACAAGTCACTGGCACTGCAGGAAATGACCCAGCCCACCTGGAAAAGGTTGTCTGGTCCTCACCCCTGTGTCATGGAGATCAGTGGCTCCTAATTCCCTGATGTTAAAACCCAGTCATCCTGCTGGATCAGGTGCTGTTTGAGTTCCCTAAGACCCTTGAGGAAATCATACAAAGGGAGGGAGGAGAGCTCCAGTCTTTTGTCAACTAAGGCAAGTTTGGGTGATTAAGCTAAGAAAGCAAAGTCATTTTGGTCCAGAGGATTATTTCTGAGGTGTGTTGGGAACATAGAAATAACTTATTGCCTGGGAGGCAAACCAAACCCAAGATGACTCTCAGCTAATTGCTGGCCTCTCCTTCTGCCAAGCTAAACTCCTTGGTATATAAAGGCCAGTCTCCTCTGTTGTCCTCATCCTCTGCCTTCATCCTTCTCAGCTCTTGCTAAGTGATTTGCTAGCTCAACCCCAAGCTCTTTCACCATGAACAGACAAGTCTGCAAGAAGTCCTTCAGTGGCGGGAGCCAGGGCTTCTCTGGCCACTCCGCCATCGTCTCCGGCAGCAGCAGGATGAGCTGTGTGGCCCGCTCTGGGGGAGCAGGTGGAGGGGCCTGTGGGATCCGGAGCGGAGCAGGTGGCTTTGGCAGTCGCAGTCTCTATAACCTGGGTGGCAACAAGAGCATCTCCATCAGTGTGGCTGGTGGCTCCCGGGCTGGTGGTTTTGGGGGAGGGCGTAGCAGCTGTGGCAGTGGCTATGGAGGTGGCTATGGAGGTGGCTTTGGTGGTGGCTTTGGTGGTGGCAGAGGAATAGGAGGTGGCTTTGGAGGGGCTGGTGGCTTTGGAGGGGCTGGTGGCTTTGGTGGAGTTGGTGGCTTTGGAGGGCCAGGTGGCTTTGGTGGGCCTGGAGGCTTTGGGTCTGGTGGCTTCCCTGGGGGAATCCAGGAAGTGACTGTCAACCAGAGCCTCCTGCAGCCCCTCAATGTGGAGATCGACCCCCAGATTGGGCAGGTCAAGGCCCAGGAGCGGGAGCAGATCAAGACCCTCAACAACAAGTTCGCCTCCTTTATCGACAAGGTGAGGACAAAAAAGCCCAGAGGTGTTGCGGGGAGTTTGGGCCACTCGGGGGGTTGGTATAGAGAGATGCCAGTGTGATCTGCCAGGCTTAGAGACAGGGGTGTGGCTTCTTGTTCTGGTTCTGCCTTGGCTCCTACAGGATAGTGAGCATGCCTCTCTTGGTCTTTGGGCCCTGTTTTTCCAGCTGTGAAATGGGGAAATGATTCTGGGTTCAGATTTCCTTCTAGGGATGGGAGGTCAGAAAATGAGGCGAGGGTCCAAACATGCTCTTAGCTCTTTTTGAGAATAGGGCATTAGTTGTAACATTGTTTCAGCTAATGTTTATTTGCTCTTGAAAAGCAATTGCTTGATAATCTAAACTAGCTGGTAAACAAACTTGCGCTAGTAGACATCTTGGGACTGCCTCTCAATGATGAGTGGCAACTGACTTAACCTTCCGAATGGTGCTGTGCTTCAGCCGCTATCAAATCGAGTGGTCCATGCTGGGACAGGAGAGGGTGTGCTGGGTTTGGAATGTGAGCCTGGGATGGCAAGTTAAGCCTCAGTCAGCTGTAAGCCAAGTAACTGAGAGGGGAAACAGCTAAGGAAAATTTGAAACAACATTGCGAAAGTTAGATCTCGTTGACTGTTTTTACTGCCTGTACAGAGGTGAACAAGTTTTCACTTAAAAAACAATGATAAATAACTTTATTTATGCTGCCCTCCTTTAGTTTTATTCTGAAAGATCCCAATAGACTAGGGTAGTGTGTGGTTTGACTCCTAGCTTTGTCACTTAGTAGCCACATCACTTTGGGCACTTAATTAAGCTCTTTGAGCCTCAGTTTATCTACAAAATACAGATAATAACACCTCCTTTACAGGTGGTCGTGAGGATTAAATGACAGAATATGCAAAAATTGATATAGACTAAGCACTTAATATATTCTAGCTCTCCCTTTTCTAAATCCTCAAACTTCCAAAATTCCAAAAAGCAAACAAACAAAACAACAACAACGAAACCCCCAGAGGTTATTGCAGTTTGAAAAACTGGGTTCATGTCTCACATTTCTACGCTTTGGGATGGGTGGCCCCACCTGCCCAATTCAAGAGGCTGACCCCCTTTTCTTCCTTTTCTGGCCAGGTGCGGTTCCTGGAACAGCAGAACAAGGTCCTGGAAACCAAGTGGAATCTGCTCCAGCAGCAGACCACAGGCTCTGGCTCGGGCCCCAACAACCTGGAGCCTTTCTTTGAATCCTACATCAGCTTCCTACGCAGGCAGCTGGATTCGGCTGTGGGGGAGAGAGGGAATCTGGAAGGAGAGCTGAAGAACATGCAAAGCCTGGTAGAAGACTTCAAAAAGAAGTGAGGGCTCTGACCGAGGAGTTTTTACTTCCTGGGGGATTAGCAGGGAGGCGTGGCCCCAATTTGAGATTTTAACTGTTCCCAACTACACCTTCAGTCAATACTCTTGGATAGATTTATCTAGGGAAGCATGAGCAAGCAGAAGGCTGGGAGAAGGTGGGGACTGAGACTTCTAGGTGGCTGATTAAGATGTATTTTTCAGTCTCCAAGTAGGCTCCCTCCTACATCAGCCCAGACGAACAAGAAGGCCTCCCAGAGTTTGAAGCCTTTTAGGATGGAGAGACCTCCACACTTTACTATACATTAGAATTCCCTTTGAAGTTTGTCAAAAATGCACATTCCTGTGCTCCAGTCCTATTCATTTTTGAATCAGTGGGTATAGGGCAGCAACTAGGACTCTGAGTGCCCAAGATCTCCTGGGGATTCCGGACAGATTGTCCAGGCCCCACTTTGTACAGCACTCTGTGTGTGCCCAGTCCAATCCCATTTCTGCAGCTTTTGTCAACCTCCTGCATGTTTGGGGCTGTAGTGGACACCGTCTGAGGTCTGTGAGAGGTAAACAGGACCTCTCAATGTGGGAGGGAGCTCCAGATATCCTCAAAGGTCAGGACCCACCGGGGCTGGGCACACATGCTCTGGAAAGGCCCCATTCCAATTCAACTGCACAAATCTTGTGGGCACGCATAGGTAGCAGGCTCCTTGCTAGGCTCTGGGAATCCAGTGGCAACTCATATTCCCATTGCCTAAAACCTCTTTTCTCCTGGAATCATTCTGGTCTTCGACCTTCTTGAAATCCAAACTCTTGGTGGGAGATTTTAGTCATTCACAGGCACAAAGCTCATAACCTTGATGCCTTCAGAAGACATGAGTTCACTCTTACGCCAAATTTCTACAAAAGCAACTCTAATTAATGAAAAGAGAAACAGAAACAGTGGCTCTGAGCAAATATCTGTCTGGGCCTCTCATCTGCACAGTGTGCTTTGTGATGTCTGTCAGCCGGGCTAGTGGTCTGGCTCCTTGGAGCCTCCCCAAACCCTGACTGCCCATACCTCAGCCTGCCATCGAGACTTAGAGGGAGAAGAGTGAGGAAGTGGCCTGTCCTCTGAAAGGCCTCTAGGCAGAACTGGCTGTATACTTTTTGGGGTTCAGTGCAAAGTGAAAATGCATGACCCTTGTTAAAAATTATTAAGAATTTCAAGATGGCATTAAACTGAGTGTGAGGAACTTCTGAGCCCAGGTCCTGTCTCTGAGCGAGGAGGGGACATTCTGTATAAGTCCTTGAGAGTCTCTCTTTTTTTTTTTTACTTCTGAAATGTCACTGTCTAAATGTGTGCCTCTTTCTGTCTCAGGTATGAAGATGAGATCAACAAACGCACTGCGGCGGAGAATGAGTTTGTGGGACTCAAGAAGGTAAGTGAGCTGGGACAGGCAGGTCAAGGTTCTGGGCACTGCCGCCATGGAGAGAGCAGAGTCAGCTCTGGGCACAGTGACCCTATGCTGCATACAGGGAAATGAGGTGTTTGATGAGGACAGCTGCTCTGAGTAAGTACATTGCTGGTAGGGATGACATCTTACAAGGTGACTGATGAACTGATTAGTAATGTCAATTAACAATGAAAAACTTTTTGTAAAGCATTGATCAGGGTTTTCAGCCTACAGACGAACCTGGATGTTATTAATAATAACAGTTCATAAATACTTGTAACTTGTTTCAACTAGTTATCATAAAGATGAAGCAGTGAGAAGAATACCTTCATTTCTATTTAGGAGGTTGGATTTTTGGTACTGTATAACTAAAATCATGTATTAGGTAAATGTGCTTTTTCTATCCTTATTCCATGTCTGGCTACTGTGTTTTATAGTTTATTACAGCATTGAGATTTGATTGGTCAAAGCAATTAACAGAAAGAAAAACACTTTTCCTTTCTTTTAAAAGGGAGGGTGAGAAGTCACAATTAGAAGGACGGTCAAAGAGGAGAGATGAAGATTTAAGGAAGAGGTGTGGGTGGCAGGGGAGCAGAGAGTCATTCTTTTGGGTTTCTGACTGCCTCCTCCCTTGTCCCCCCAGGACGTGGATGCAGCCTACATGAACAAGGTAGAGCTGCAGGCCAAGGTGGACACCCTGACCGACGAACTCAACTTCTTGAGGACCCTTTATGAGATGGTGATTCCTTTGTTTGTCAAGCTCCAGAGCCTTCCTGTCTGCATCTCCCCAAACATGCTTCTCAAGTGCAACTTTAGGGGACAGTCAAGTGGCGGAACACTCACAAGAGCAGTGACGGGCCTCAGAGCTCAGCTCCACCCTACCCAGGAAATCTAATTTAGCTCCCCCAGCCTGCACAGACCTGGTCCACAGGGCCAGGGTCCCTCTCTATCCTCTTTACTTTCCCATTATGCTCTACACCTTCCCTCCTGCTCCTGTACTGGTGTCATGGCTACTCCTTTAGAGTACTCCGCCCTGCTGCAGTCCCATGGAAACGCACACAGGATGCTCACCGGCTGATACTTTCAGGCTGACACCTGATTATATTTGTGCATTTCCTTTTTCCTTTAGCTTTGCTGTCCGGCATCTTTTAGACTGTAGCCAGTCCTGAAATGCAAGCTTATTTTTCCATCTCACTCCTAGTTCCATCATTGGGGTATCTCTGCTGATAGGACATTCCCAACATTAATTCCCAACATTCCTTGAGGCCAGGAGATAGTGAAGGTGACCATCCATGTTCCCCACAGGAGCTGTCCCAGATGCAGAGTCATGTCAGTGACACGTCTGTGGTCCTCTCCATGGACAACAACCGCTGCCTGGACTTGGACAGCATCATTGCTGAGGTCAAGGCCCAGTATGAGGAGATCGCCCAGAGGAGCAAGGCCGAAGCTGAGGCCCTGTACCAGACCAAGGTGGGTGCCCTCACCCTATTCTCACACTCTAGTTTTAGGTTCTGCTGCCCTTCATCAAGAATGTTCCCACTCTTCGCAAAACAGTGTTGATTGGTTTCTCTTCCGTCAGCTTGGGGAGCTGCAGAACACTGCTGGCAGGCATGGGGATGACCTGAAGAGCACGAAGAGTGAGATCATGGAGCTCAACAGGATGATCCAGAGGCTGCGGGCTGAGATCGAGAGCATCAAGAAGCAGGTGGGTCTGGGCTTCATGGAGAGATCCTGGAGGTCTTCCAGGCCTTAAGGAGAAGGAGAAGCGACAGCTGTGTCTCCGCTTCATGCTTTCTCTGTTGTTTCATGGTGTCTGTCACAAGTGGGATAGCACGGTCTCTGGGACACTTTGTTCTCCCAGGTATTCCTCCTGGAGACTGGGCTTCTTGAAGTCTCCCTGTGGAGAGATGATTACTTATTCTGGTTTGCCTAGCAAATCTTGCAACTATAGGTAGGGGTGGCCTTAAACACTCAGCTCTCAGTAGGATCTGCCCTGGGTGAGCTATTAGTCACATATTTCACATAACCTTAATGGCTACGTTGTATCACTGGAATGAAGTGATTAGGAAAGAGAGTTTTTAAACAGTCTTACAAAAAAGAACCACTTACAGATCACTACTACCTTTACCAGCAAATTAGTGTTCCTTTTCTTGATGAGACATACGTTAATTTCAATGGACCAACAATGAATGAACCACTGGCAAAACTAACTTCTGTTTTTCTAAGCATGCTCTATTGGATTTCTAAGAAAGGGAAGGGAGGGATGCTGGATGGAGAAGAGATCTCCTCTCTGGAAAGATCAGCTGTTTATTTCCTGGTTGTAATGCTAATCGGTTTCTTACCTCCCCCGGCCCCAGAATGCCAACCTTCAGGCATCCATTGCTGAAGCTGAGCAGCGTGGGGAGGTGGCCCTCAAGGACGCCAATGCCAAGCTCGAAGGCTTGAAGGCTGCCCTACAGAAGGCCAAGGATGATCTGGCCCGGCTGCTGCGTGACTACCAGGAGCTGATGAATGTCAAGCTGGCCCTGGACATCGAGATCGCCACCTACCGCAAGCTGCTGGAGGGCGAGGAGTGCAGGTGAGGGGCCATAGGGTCAGCATTCTCTGGATATAATTTTAGACTAAACTTTGGTAATGAAGAAAGAGGGCAAAATGATAAGAAGAGGACAATTTAGACAAAGCGCAAAGAATCTCCTGAATGACAGCATTCAGGATTCAAGTCCCATTGTTTTTGTCAATTGAGATAAACCAACACTCCAATTTACCATGAACATCAATATTGTATTATGTACATCTGTTGAGCCTTACCACGTGCCATGTATAAGAAAAAGTGCTTTGTGGTTGTGACAAAAATTATAGTACTGTTCACTGGAACTTTCTGAGATGACAAAAACGTACTAGATCTGTGCTGTCCAATACAATAGCCATTAGCCACTTGAGAACTTGAAATGTGGCAAGTGCAACTGAAGAACTGAGTTTTACATTTAATTTAATTTTAATAAATTTAAAAAGCTTCATGTGGCTAGTGGTTATCACATTAGACAGCTTAGTATAGATAGTTCTTCAATCACCTACCCAAGCCTGAGTCCATATAGTGAGACAGCTGATACATACTCTGGAAAAATAACATAACATCAAACGGCAGGTAAGGGGTTAGTGAATGGATATCAAATGCCAAAGGTGTGTCGAGAATCGGGAGCTCTTTCTGCTGACTTGCTGCTCCATGCTGACCATGTTCATAGCTCCTGTCTTTATGCAGCTCCCAATCTGATGGAGGGAGCAGAACTAAAGTGTGAGAAAAAAATGTAGAGATTTCTTATGAGTTTCTATGAAAAGGAGTGAGAATGAAGATGGTGCGATGTGTCTTGGGAGTTGCGGGATGAGGAGGGAGTGATTGACACCTGGTGCCCACACTGGTAAGATGTGCAGACACATTCCATGTCTGCTCAGATATGTGAACATTCCTGTTCCATGGACAAGAACGAGGCCTAGGAAGATGGGCAGTGTGGGCAGGACATTTTCAAATTCATCACGTATTACGTGTCAGCTCCTTTCACATTTTACCCACCTTGAACAATCATCACCACCACCACCGCTAACACTATCCCAGGAGGGCTCACTGGGGAAGGCTTGCTGGAAGAGAGAAGTCAGAAATAAAAAAGGCAGGGCTGGGTGGAGGAGGAGGGGAAGGGCATGCTAAGGTGGGAAGTCCGTCTCAGCAGAGGAGGAGAGGTGAGGATGAGGGCTAATCAAGTGGGATTTGCCTGCAACAGATAATCTTGAGAACTAAGGGCAAGAAGATGAGAGATGGAGTGTGGTAGGTAGCTTCTGGACATCTCATCCTTTTGAAGCATCCCCCTTTTCTGGGGAGATCTGGTCAAGGAAACAGAGTTGGAATAGCCTTTATTCCTCTGAGAACTTGACCTCTTGTTAGGCAAATGGGAGAATGTGGCTCCCAAAGTTATAGACCCTCAGCTCTTCAGCTAATAACTCATTGAAGAAATAATACATCTCTCTTTTCTTTTTTAGAATGTCTGGAGAATGTCAGAGTGCTGTGTGCATTTGTAAGTAGCCCTTCAAAAACCTTCCCCCTGGGTTGTAAAAATTGGAACTAGAAACATTCTCCCTGACTGACCTTTGGGAAAGAGAGCTTGACCAATGCAAGGGGGCCAAACCATGAAATGGTATTTAGGCTTTCAGGCCATGGCCGCACCCTCTCTGTCCCTGGTGTAAGCTGGCAAACTCTCAGGCCAAAGCTAAAGCCCCTATGGTCTTAGAGAGTTCCCTAGATTGGAGAACCAGAAATTTCTGTGGATACTACTGGCTCTTGTTCTTCAAAAAGGGTACCAGAGTGCCAGGCTCACTCTTGTTTACCAACCGTGGACTCAGAAAAGTTGGGTCTCTTTCTCTAAGTCACACAGCCAAGCAGGGTGGGACTGGGATGTAGACCTAGGCCGTCAGCCTGAATAGAGTTCCTGTTCTCCTGTAGCGGTGGTCAGCAATGTCACCAGCTCAAGCAGCAGCTCTGGTGGAAGCCGTGGAGGAGGGTTCAGTGGCAGCAGCAGTGGTGGCTACAGAGGCAGCGGCAGCACCAGCATCAGCAGAGACAGCAGTGGTGGCTACAGAGGCAGCAGCAGCACCAGCACCAGCAGAGGCAGCAGTGGTGGCAACAGAGGCATAAGCGGTGACAGCAGTAGCTATGGTAGTGTGAGCGGTGGCAGCACTGGGGGCTACCAGAGTGGCAGCAGTGGGAGCAGGCTTGTCAGTGGAAGCAGTAGTTCTGTGAGCCAGAGTGGAACTGGCTCCAACTCTGGCGGCATCCAGTCCTTTGGAGGCAGTGGCTACAAGTCTGGCAGTGGAGGCAACGCCAATATCCGCTTCTCCCAGACCACCAGCTCGAGCCAGCACAGCTCCAAGTGATTTTCCAGGGCCAAATCTCCATGCTCGCCTGCTTCCCTCTCATCCTGCAACAGCACTTCCCACTCTCTGCTTGGCATCAACGGACGCCAGCTTCAACTTTGCTTTTCCTCCAGTTCCCTAGAGAAGGCGCTGAACTTCTTCCTTGCTGCTCCATCCCCAAGATGTCTTCCAGACCAGGGAGGTCTAGTTGCTAGTCTGGGATGATGATGCCCCTAGATGTGCCCTTGTGATGGCTCCTGACTTTGGACAGCAACACCTGAGCTCAAACCAATGTGCACCTTCCCAGACTGGCCTGTTCCCACTCTGGCCCATCTCCCTCTCTCACTGGGGAGTGTATGATCTGAGCTGGTGTGTTTCAGCCCTGCCCGAGGAGGGCAGTGATCCGGAGCCAGTGCTAGAGGCTTGGATGGTCAAGGTTTCCAGACTGTTGATTCCCAGGGTGCCCTCTCCACATCTGGGGAGCATATTCTGACCTCTGTTGCTTTAGTTCCCTGAGCTGTGGATCCTCTGGTGATGATTATGCTGCACTTTCTTTTCTCAATAAATTGCACTGTATCTCACATTCCAGTGTTTGGCTTTCATTCATGGAGTCACAGAATAAATCAAGACCTAAGGGTAGAGGGAAACTGGGTGTGGATGGTGATCTTCCAGATGTTCAGCAATGGGTATAAAGAACACTGGGTAGTCTTGGCTTCTCCTTTATCCATTCGGTTGGGTTTCTTGATTTAGGTCTGCCCAAGAGTATTTATGTTGCTTAAGTGGGCTCCACTCCACTCCTCCACCACCACTACCAAAGAAGTCTTCTCATTTATCCTCCTGCTTCTGAGCAGGCCCCTGTGATCAAGTCTTGGAGGAAGAGGGTTTATACAGTTCATCGAGGGAATACATTCCGCTGGGACTTTGACTCCTTTGCTCTATCCCCATGCCAGGCAGACACAGAGCAAATTCTTTTTCTACAAATATAGCTCCTGGGGCCTACAGGGGTCAGTACATAATCCACTCTTTTTCCTGACCAGGTTCTAAGCCAGTTAAAAAATAAGACAAAAGAATGAGCAAATGAAGAACCAATTATTACCTTTATTACCAACAAAACAGATATTGAAGAATGTGGCTAATGCTTTGTTGGAATGGGATTCCTATTACAGGACATCAGGACTAAATCAGATTTCTCATCTGGGCAGAAGCAGCATAGGGCCATTTTTCCTATGGGGTCAGACCCCTCATGGTAGATAGAAGAGTGGAACATAATCTTGTTATGGACAACAAGATTCTAAGAGACGGAGGAGCAGAGCTATGCAAGCCCCGTTCTTTCTTCCAAACTCACTAATCAGGTAAGAGAGAGGGTAGGAGGGCTATTCTAGTGAAGCTCACTCCAGAAGAATGTAAAATGGAGAAGATGCATGCATGCCTGATCTTTCACTGATATTTTTCAGCTGTTCTCAGAAAGCTGAAACCCAAACCCAGGGAAGACAGGGGTAATAAGACACTGAGAAAGGTTTATAAGTCATGGTAGATCATCATCACTCTCTAGAAGTCAGATCAGAGCTGGACTAATGACCTTTGTCTAATTATCCAAAGAAAGCGCCAGGACCTGGCCTCGTATTCCTGAGTTCGATTTAACTGCCTAAGCTCACCCAATCTGATTTCCAAAATAGAGCAGCCCTGGGCTTGGGACTTGGAGAAGGAAACGTTTTAAAGTTCCTTCCCTTGAGTGTTCACTACATCCTAGCTCATCTTTTCAAGGCCTATAGGCAGAAGGTGGCCCCTTTCCCCATTTATGCTTGGCACAGCTCTGGGAACTTTGGGAGCAGGGCAGGCTGTTCTGGATTGCTGTTATTATCAGGCTTTTAGAGACATAAGAAACACCACCAATCCTCAGGTGCTCTGCTCCATGTGTTGCCTGACTTACTGGGAAGAGGCTGACTGTCCTGGGTTAACCCAGCTTCTCATCAGACTGAAGCGTCAGGGTTTGGGGATGGCTGCTTCGTTTCTTTATCCATCTGTTCCATGTGTGGAAAGCTTGGTTTGGAGTGCCGTCTCAGGGCTCAGCAGAGGGTGTGGGGGCACTCAGCAAAAGTTTAGTGGTGAACTGAAAGGAAGAATAGAAATGAATAAGGAGAGCAGGACATCTTACCCCTTTTCCTCAGCTTGAAAGGAAGATGGGATGATCACACTCCAAGGTAAGATGGAGCTGAAAGTCGACAGTGAGAGCCTAGGACACCCTTGTGAATTCTTGCTAGGAGAAATGGTTGAGTGGGCTGCTGAGGGAGGCAATGAAAGACGGAAGGATATTGGAGTTGGGAGAGGGGGTCAATCAAAGCATATTAGAGAAGAAGCCTAGAACAGGTCTGGGAAGGGGAGTCTGGGCAACATGGAGGAAGGGCCAGGCTATGGGGGAGATATCCAGACCAAATCCCAGGAGAATTCTAGACTAACAACCACGTTCTATGTTCTGGACACAGGCTGGGACTAACCCATGTGCCAGTGAGTAGAGCAGGGAAGCTTCCAGGGTGTGGGCATCATGTCTGAGGCCAGGCTAGAAGCTGGGGAGGAATATTTCTAGATAACGGGAGGTTGGAAATCTTGAGCTTTCTGAGCCTCGAGGAGTTCCTCAAATGCATCTCCTATTTGAAGATACAACTGGGGCAGCTCTTTGCGTTTGAAGGCAGTTGCAGTATGTAGAGTAGGTATTTTACCTATTAGAATGGTCAAAGGGGCGACAGGAGCCTTCCCAATTGACACTTAAAATCCTATCAGCTATGTCTTTAGGATTAAACAGTTCATCTGCCAGTGGTGACAGCTTCTTTATTCTCCATCCTTTATCTTTTATTCTTTATCCTTCACTCTCTTCCTTCTCCTTTTAAAGATCTTCCCCTTTGTTATAAAAGCAATACCTACTTATAGCATACAATGTAGCAAAGTTAAAAAAAAGATCATTTATAACTTCACCACCCCGTGACATTTTCTGATGTGTATGCGTTTGCGCACACATATGTACATATATGTAGATAGGTAAATGTAAATATATTTTATAGAGTAGGATCTTACAATACATACTGGTTTATAACCTGATTTTTTATTAAATCTACTGTGGGGTTTATCCATTTATTCATTCAACAACTAGATCCGGTGCTTACCATATTCAAGGCCACTGCCCAGCTCAAGAGTAGAGTGAAGAAGACATACAGTCTCTGCCCTCATAGAATTTACGGTCTAGCTGGAAAGAAATTTACCAAATAACATCTTTCTGTAACCACAAATATAGATGGAAACTATCATTTTCTTTATCAGTGCAGATTCCTATTTTTACTTAAAAAAAATCAAAGGTACACATTGGGAATGAAACTACTATTTTTCTCCCTTTTTTCTAGTGGTGTGACATACATGCTTTCTAGTCAGTAATGCTCTATGAACACTGTACTCAGCCAAAGCCAGAGAACCATTAGAGACCTTACCACCCTGCCTTACTGAGGCAGACTTAGACCGGCAGAACGCCCTTTGGACAAGAAGAATAGAGAGTTGGAAGTGCAGAGCTTGTAGAATTACATTTTTACCAAACACACCCATGCTCCAACCAAAACCTATCTGATTTATAAAAAAAAAAGGATTTTAAACCCACATAAACACCTTAATATGCTATAAGAAAAGGATACCTTTTAGTCTATTTCCAGCAGATAGCATATATTCATTGGCATCCATCAATGTAGTAACTTCAATGGAGAAAGTGTTTTTGCTTTCATAGCACTAACAACTAGAAAGTACAAGCATTTAATACTTAGATCTTTAAGGGGGCGATCATAGAAATCCCATAATTAAATCTACTAGATGAGCCTGAGTAGTCGTCGATACACATTTTTTTTTTTTCCCCAAAAATGGTTCTAAAGAAAAAAGAAGATTCTCTTGAAACAGTGGGACCACATTAGGGCTAGGAGACAAAGGTGAAGGAACTGCACACTCAAGACCAGGAGTCGATTTTCACATGCAGTTTTCGAGGAGAGGACATCTTTTTTAGTTCGTTGCCACAGCCAAGACTAGTTCAAATTTTCCCATAATGGCGGACAGAAAATAGGAGTTTCAGAAATCTGAGGACAGGGGCAGCTGTTTTAGCACCCTAGACAAGCACTCCCCAAATAGTCTGAAACTCCACACAGGTGGGCCACTTGTTTTGAAGCACTGAAACTCTTAAAAAAAGAAGGGCCTCAAAACAGGACCTGTTTGTGGTATTTGAGACAAGGAGAGTTTGTGATGGCAGTTATTCCACTTTGTTGACACAGTAAGCCTGTATGCTAGGGGAAGGGCCTTCTGGGCTGGATGCTAGACACAGTCTTGCCCCAGGGCAGTCTTATCCTCAGAAGCACCTGAGAGAGGTGTCTCCTTTGGCAGGAGTAAAAGGGGTTAGTGAATACAAGAAGGTGATTCAGGAAAAGCAAAAGTCCCGGGAGAGTCAGGGAATTATCTTTTCAACTCATCAATAACTAACATTAATAAAAAGTTGCATTCTTTCCAAGAGATATTGTCCTGTCATCACAAGCGGGCACCTCTCCCAGCCTAATTAGTTCATTATGCCCAGAGGCTTCCATAGCCTGGAGGTTAGTGTCGTAAACTGTTCTGGGAAGCGGGCACAGAAGGTGACTTGGACAATGAAGTCGCCACTAAATCATTGCTTACGTCCAGTCCTCGGCCTTCTTTTTCTGCTCTGTAGTCTAGAAACATCTAGTGGTTTTCTGCCAGTGGTGACAGCTTCTTTATTCTTTAAACGCCAGAAAGTCTCTAAATGCGAGCAGCATGTCAAATATGTCGTCAGCCTCTTCATCTTTATGGTGCTTTAACGTTGTTGTGAAAATTGTCATGTCGAATCCTGGCATCTGCTACAGCAGCTGTTCTTTAATATACTTTTCTACCAAAGAAAGGTATTTGTTAAAAATTGGCATGTAAGTGAGTTTATTCTCTTCTGTATCTTCAAACTCCTGGTAGTACTTGTCCATGAAATTTCTCTGCAGGACCTGGAACTCGGCATCCTCATTGATAATATCCTTAATAGATGCAACCACAGAGTCAAAATCGGCTTCAGAGGCAGAAGAGACAGCTAGCGCGTAGCTCTCTTCCTCCAAAGCTTCCATCATTTCTGCTGTATCCATCTGGCTAAAGCCAGCTGCCGGGCCTCCCACCTAGTCCCCATTACTGACCTCCAGGAGCCACACCCTGCCTCCTGTCACCATGGCAGAGCTCATCATTTTTAGTGACTGTACAATATTCCATTGTATGGATGTAGCACATTTGGAAGCATATGGTATTTCTTCTTTTCTACAATAGTAAACATTGCTGCAATGAACCCACATGTCTCTGAACACTTGTCTTATTCATTTTTTTTTTTTTAAGATAACTTCCTAAATGTGGCATTTCTAGGCCACTTTTAAAATTTTGATTTATATTGTCAGACTGCTGTCTGGAAACATTGTACCAATTGATAACCTTTATGAGTAATGTATAAGACTTCCTGTTTCTCCAGTCTTACGAACACCGTGGTATTCTTTTTAATTTTTGATAACTTTCTAGGTTTGATTTTAATTTATTTGATTAATAATTGAAGCAGGACAGGGCAAATTTCCCTGAGTGGAGGGAGGCTAAGCCCTGCACCGAGAGAAGAAGAGGGTCCTCTGGCGGAGAGTGTAGAAAGAATTCAACACATACGCCCAAGTTAGAATCAACAGGAAAATTTATTAGAAAAGGGACAACACTCCACAGATAGAGTGTGGTCTCCTCTCAGAGGAAGAGAGTGAGAGAGACAGTGCAAGTGACAGAGAAAAGGCACTGAGAGGACCCTGAGTGTCCAGGGAATTCAGTTTATATATCATTCTTTAGTTCCTGTGAGTTATTGTTTAAGAGACTTTGTTAACCCATTTCCTTTGATACGGACATACAGGGAGGAAGGGGAAGAGTATGTAGCAGTGAAAAGTTAAGAATATGTAGAGTGAAAGGCCTGCTGGCATTTCCTAGCCTTTAATCCACAGGTTCCTCATGGTTTTAGCCATAGGGAAGGACTCTTGGTTCCTGTTTCCCCGTCACAGGTGTGGGAAATGGGTTGTTAGCAATCTCAGCAGAAATCTTCCTTTGTTCTGAAGGTGTCCTCCTGGCCTGGCTGCAGGGCCGATCAGCATATTGCAGTCTCTGACTGTGGCTTTATTAACATTTTGATTCTCTTGCCTCCTCCCTACATTATAATGTGATTGAGCATTATAAGTATGTTGATTTGCTATTAAATTTTCTTTTTCTGTGAATTTCTTTTTCTTTTTCTGTGAATTGTCTCTTCATTTGTTTAGTCCATTTTCTCTTTGAGTGGTCAATTTGTTTTTCTTATTAATCCGCTTGTCTGAGGCAAGGACTTGGACAACAACAGAGCCACCCAGGAGTCCAGATTCTTTGCAGAATTGGGCCAGAATTAGTGCCCTATAGGGATCATGAGAATAGCTGGTGTGGGGTGAGGAACATAGGACCTAGCCCAGGGAGAGGGAGGTCAGAGGGGAACTAACTGGATTGCAGAGAGGTGGGATCAGGTTGTGGGGTGGGGCTACCTCCCAGAGCAGTGGTAGATGAGATGACTGAGTAGGGTGAGGCTAAGAGAGAAACAGAGGCAGGATCAGCCCTACAGGGGTTAGAGGTCTGTAGTGGATGGTCACCCACTCCCAGTGCTGCTTCATTCACTTCTTCATAGCATTGACCCTAAGAACACTCCCAATACATTTCCTGCCCACAAATCTCCATCTCAGAGTCTGTTTCTTGGGAATCTGACCTGGGATGGGCAGAGGGAGCAGCCAGTGAGTGAGCGGGCTGTTAGACTGCGATATAGATGGGGGTGGGGGTGGGGATGCCTCTCTTCCAGTAAGAGCTAGTGCCCTGAAGAGAGTGAAGAAGACCCCCAGATCTTCAAAGACCCTGGAGGGGAAGGACCAGGAACAGTGAGCAGCACACTGCATATACAAAAGACCGTTAAAAAATTCCATAGAGATTTAGAGGGGAGTGGGTGTTCCTGGCTTGCTGCTATCTGATTAGCTATAAACCTTTGCCTGGGATATTCAGAAAAGTTGAGCTGTGGCTGGGGCAGGGATAGATGTGTTAATTGAGTCAGACTCCCCAGCCTCTCTCTTTCCTTCTCTGTCCATTCCGGGCATCCTTTCTCCCATTGGCTCAGATTCTGAGGGCCACACTCTGGTGCCCAAGGTCACTGAAGAAATGACTGCGGGTTAGCTGATCTCTGGCTGACAGAGATACATTTTCCCAGCCTCCAGGCTGCTCTGCCTGACCTTCCCCAATCCAACCTTACTGGCAACTGTGGACAGCAATTAGCAAATGAATGCACTAGAGCTCCTTTCTCATTTCCCCAGTTCAGACTAGTCATTTGGTTGTTTCAAACCAGACGTTCTGCCTCATTCAAGGCAGGGTTACTCACAGTCAAGGCAAGTACAGTTCACATTTGAATGCCCATAAATTCATTCACTTTTTGCCCTGAGAAACTGCTAATTAAGATGCAAGGTTTTAGCTGGGCAACAATAATTTTTTTTTTTTTTTTTTTTTTGTGATGGAAGTACAAAGAAAACCTAGACTTGAGGCATTTCTAACAGTCTTTTTTTTCAGCTTTGCATTGTTATTGATGTTTAGTTGGAATTAAGTACGACTTTTAATATAGGCTGAACCACACATGGCTGATGCCCTGAGTCTTCCAACCCCTGCCTCACCCACCACAAATCTACACACACACACACACACACACACACACAAACACACACACACACACATTCACATTCACTTGACTAACTTTTTGAAACAGAAGCACTAAACTGTAATGATGGTAACAACAGCAACAAAAGCATGAGCAACAGCACACATGAACTTTGGAGAATGAGGACCCTGGTGAGAAAAGCATATGTTGTTTGGTTGATGTGTGAGAGGTGATTTTCTGTCATTGTACATAAGGATGACACTATTAGCTAAGAGCTAATGTGTATTGAGTCCATGTTATGCACCAGGTCCTGTTTCAAAATAATTTAATCCTCACAACAATCCTACGAACTAGATTGTTATCCTCATCTTATTGATGGAAACCAAGGCACAATGAGTTAAACAAGTTACCAAAAGTCATGTAACTAGGAGGTAGGAAGCCAGGATGTGAACTCAGGCAGTTTTACTACAACATGACTCTACTGACACAAAGGCCAGTGAGATACAAGGGGAGAGAAGGTTTTCTAGTAGTGGATTCTTTTCATCCCAAGACTCAAAATGTCCAGCTCTGGTGTTCTGAGGTCTCCTTGTCCTCTCTGGTGTTTTTGTGAATTAGAAATTGGTATTTTCTCTGTGCAGACACAGCTCCACAGACACATGACTTGGCAAAGAACAAAACTTTGTGCAAAGTAAAAGGTGACTGTGCTCTGGATGGACACAGCCCATGCTATAGCACACACTTTGGTGACTAGAATGAGGATTGGATTTTAGCTCTTTCATACTCTTGGCCTGAAACTCTTGTGCAGGATACAACATGCACAACTGTACACGGTGGCCCTGGTGGTTTTCTGTCTGAGCCCTGAGATCTGGGAGGAGAGGAACTATCCCTAATCTCTTGTTTACTCTCCTTGGTCTGTTCCAAGCCCAGTATAAGCACCTACTGGAGGTGGGAAAAACTGTAACCTCCAGTACACCCAGACTTCCTTCCTTCCTTCCTTCCT
>NW_006430043.1:1764598-1805593 GCF_000325575.1 Pteropus alecto
CTATTACCTATAATGAGAAGGTATTCAGGTCATTAAGTTGTTTATCTCCCCCACAGGGTCAGACCCATGCTGATACCCAATCACAGTTTCTTTTCTTTCCAGAGGCAATGCCACAGCAGCTAGGGGTGCCCCAGTTCTCCTAACCCCTCTGCCTGGAAGGCCTTCTGGCATTCCTCCTACTGTAGTGTGTCCTTGTCCTTGGTCCATGTTCACCAGAAATCACCAGATTCTCATTATCTCTTCTTGTATCCAGGATGGCTACAAGGGTAGAGTTCTTATCGAAATCACGTCTTTTTTATTTTTTTATTTTTGGGACAATCTGCAGCCTCTCTCCTATGTCCCCGAGAGGATCAGGTTGCCAAGACAGGCATCCAAGGTGAGATGTGAGGGGGCCTATAAGGGCTGAGAAAGTATGAGAGTTTGAGGGGAGGTTCAGGGCTTTCCAATTAGTTGGGTCTCTTCTCCTACCTATCAGCTACATTTTCTGCACTCTTAAGATGGACTGGATACAGAGGTGGCATATTTGGCAGGTAGGGAAACCCGTCACACAAATAACAAGTGATTTAGCTAGTTGTCTCTCAAAACTCCATCCTGAGCTCACATATGCAGGGCTCTGTCCTGAACTGGGAATAAGAGGTGATTGGGGTGGGAGGAGTGTCTAGAGGGACAAGACTTTTCTTGTCTGTGACAGTTGGAGTGGGACACACCAGTGCCCACATAGAGGGGCAATGTCCAGCCGGAGAAGCTGGACAGTCATTCATTCTGTAAAACCTGCGAGCCCACCGTGGGCCAGGTGTTGTGCTGAGCAGTGGGGGACACTAGTGGGCCAGAAAGACATGGCCTTGGCTTTGTGGCACCTACTCTCAAGGGGTAAGGGCTGCAGCATTCATGCAGGGCAGGGAAGGAATGGAATGCAGGCAGCAGAACCCACAGGGGCCTTAGGAGAGGAGGCTTCCTGTAAAGGGGACTGAGGAGGTGTGTTTGAAAGGAGAAGAGACTGGGTGTGGGAGTGAGCCAGATGTGGAAGCCACTGGGGCAGTGAGTTGAACAGGAGAAACAGAATTACCGAGGGAGTAACAGAGGGACAGAGGGGACGTTCAGAACTCTCTTGGTCACCACAATGGTGAGCAATGCCAAAGCTCACATAAATATCATTCAGGCCTCCAGATCAGTCTAAAACATTCTGGACTATACTCACCCTTCTGCTACTGAGATAGCAGAAGTGCTAGTTGTGTTGCAGATCCAGGGATGAGCCATCTGAGGCTCTCTGGGGAGTTCATGGATACACACTGGCAACAGTTAGGAGGACTCTAATTGCCACTCCATCTTCCCAAGCTCTTCCCAGATTCCTGTGTGAGTCTCATTTTTTTCTGGGAGGCAGAGAGCCGAGTGACACCAGTGGATGCTTATAGTTTTGTGGGGAATGAAAAAGCCACAGAATCATCTGTTTGAGCCTGCTGCCCGAGGAGCTGGTGCCTGGGGCCCTGGGGCTGCATTATGCCTGGCAGGAACCGAGCTTATTCGTCAAGGGAGGGCCCGAATTCAGTCTTGCACAAAGTCTACACAAGGCTAATTATAGGAAAAGCCTGAAACGGAGACTCTGGGATCATGGCAAAGGAAATTGGTGTGGGGATTAATTTTAGCCAGAGAATGAAACCCAGGAATCATCCAGTTAACAAACCAATTCACTGAGACCTGTAAAAGGGGCTGCCCCTGCCCTATGTCAGAGGTGCCTTTTCCTCAGAGGTTTTCTGAACCAGAACTCTTCCTGCCTCCAGAAAAGATGATGAGTCACCAGTCTAACAGGCCGTCCCAGGCCATCAAGGGCTCCAGTGGCCGCTCTGCCTTTGAGGTGTCTGGTGTCTGGTTGGAGCCAAGTCAGCTCCACCAGGTCCCAGTTGGCCTCATGCTCTGGAGGAAGCAGTGCCACCACGGCCTGAGACATGATAGGGGGTACCTTTGGCAGTGGAGCCCATACAGCAAAATTTGATTCCCTGTGGGATCAACTGGAGGGGCTGGAGGGACGAGTGTGATGAACTGACACTCAGGGATGCCCAGGCCAAGCTGGCAGAGCTCAGGGAAGCCCTCAGCAGGCCCAGGAGGACTCGGCCCATCTCCTCTGTGACTACCAGGAGCTGACGAACATCAAGCTGGCATTGGATGTGGAGATTGCAACTTATTAGAAGATGCTGGATGGTGGGGAGTGAAGGTGGGTAGGGACTCTGGCCAAGACAAGGAACCCAACTTGAGAACTGAGTTTCACAAGATTGTGTGGTCCTTGGTCGATGCAGTGGCAGGGGACATGGGCGAATCTCAACAAATCCTTGATGATCTGAACTACACTACACTCTCCCTTTAGGCTCAAGGATACCAACTTTGCATATTTGCTAAAGCAGAACACTTAGAGCTTCCGAACAGGCCCCCCAAAGACTAGTGCCGGCCAATTCTAGTATGGAGGATACAAAAATGAGTGCCGGGTAGTCTTAGTAGCCTGCAACCCCTATACTTCAAACTGAAGTTTCTGCTTCCTTCTGAACCAGTCACTCTTCCTCGCCTTCTCATTCTGTGAATGCTATCAGGCACAGCGATCTAGAAAAGTCTCTTAGGTGGTGTCCATGGGCCCAGAATAGATGATACAAGTAAGAGCTGTGTCACTTATGGTATTGACCAGGCACTTTGCTAAGTGTTCTACATGGCTTAATTTACTCTTCACAACAAATGATGAAGAAGTATATTGTCCCAGTTTTGCTGATGAGGTAACCAAAGCCAAGATAATGGCAGAGCCAAGTATCCAGAGACACATTGTGTCTCCATTCTCCACATCTCTATCCTAGAATATCAGGAAAGTCCATTCTTATGCCTAACCTTAGTCCTTGATGCTGCAGCTCATATAATTGTACTCTGGCACTTCAGGGACTAGTTTTGAGAAAGATGCCTGGAGAAACCACCATGACATTTCCATAATATTTATTTTGTTTTTTCAAACAGGATGTCTGGGGAATGTGAAAGCCCAGAGTATATCTATCTGTGAGTGTCTTGTGCACTCCTTTTCTATTGTTTTGGATGATTTCTCATGGCTTTGCATCAGCTTTCCTACCCCCCCCCCAAAATTGCCCTTTCTATAGCTTAGTTCCCAAAGTAACACAACGAGAGGGGCTCAAGGGAGAGTCACATAAGTCATATTTAGGTAAGACTCATCTGACATCTCATCTCATCTAATGCATGTCCTGGCCTCATCACCCTCAAAAGAAGAACTCCCATAGGAGGGTGTGTCTCTTTTTGGGTTTCCTCTACTACTCATTCCTCACGGGAATGCATACAATGGCATTTAGATAGACTGATGTGACTGAGCAGCTCATTTCCTTTGCAGTTGTGATCAACCACACCTCCAGTAGCAAGAACATTGGTTCTGGGGGGAAGTAGCAGCCGCAGCAGTGGCGGCAGGGGAAACAGAGGTGGCCGGGGAAACAGAGGTGGCCAGGTCATCCGAGGGGACAGTGAATTCATGACTGCTGGGAAAAGCACCTAGTCCAGAAGCACAAGCATCTCATGGATCAGAGTTTCAGACTCAGCATTTCATCCTCCTTCCCCTGCTTCCCTTCAGCCAAGATTGTGCAGACCACCTCCAATAGTGACCAGCACCTTTGCATCAAATATCAAGACTGGGACCTGATGTAAGACTTCAGAAACTCCCCCCGCCTTTAGCCACACCTCTCAGCAATAGCTCCTTTTTTCTCAGAGTTGATTATACTCTAATCTCATCCCCTTAAGAGACTCAAAGCCAGAAAGGGGCCCAAGTAGACATTGTCAAGTCAGAAGTTTGTCCTTGAGCCCTCCACCCACTCCACTATTGCCTTTTGTTCCCTCGTATATACACTCTGCCTTGCCTACTCTCAGCTCTCTGTTTTTTTTTTTTCTTCATTAAACTGCAATATATTAAGATGCATTTGGCTTTATGGGTTTTGTAGAATAATGGGGACTTAGGTGTTTGCTGAATCAGAGGGTAACATACTTAAAATGTGGCCTGCAGGAAGTTATGTTAGCAGCTATGTGTGGAGTGAGTAAGAGATGAGAAGAGAATGGGCATGCTGAAGGAATCTTTGGGGTTAAGCCAACTGGGTCAGACTGTATAATCTGTCATCATGTGCTTCTGCCATCATGTGCTTCACTCTTTCTGGATCCACTCTGAGGCTGGCACACTTCTCACATTGGCTTCTGTGGTCTGTGCCAAGGGTTCCAAATGGCTCAGTGACCACCGACTGACTAACTGTAGTGCCCAGCCTGGGTCATCTCTGGGGAAACCTTTCCTTATCTTCCCCTTTGGGGTCTTTGGGCCAGGATGGTGAGAGAATGTATTCAAAAGCTGCTTTTCTATCTTCATTCCTTATGATGCAATGGCAGCCACCCCTCTAAGCAGCACGATTTTGTCTACAACATTCTACCTTCCTGCCCCCTCCATGTCCTGAGATCGCAAGGTTTTGGAAAATAAATAAATGAAATACAGTTTTATTTAGTAATTACTACCTGCCCAGACATTGTTCCAAGAATTTCACATATAACTAATTTAATTTTCACATTGATCCTATGAAGTAGGTATGATTATCTTCATTTTATAGATGAGGAAAAAAAGGCATAGCGAGGTAAAGTTCACACTGTGCCAAAGGTCATAGTCAGCAAGTGGTAGGTAGAGCCAGCGTTTGAACATGGGTAGTTGGATCCCAGAATCCATGCTTGTAACCTTATGCTATACAAATGTAGTTTTGTTTCTTCCAGATAGATTTGAGGATTGAGGTGTCTCTGGTCTTTGATAGTAGGGGCTTACTTTAGTCAGAGCCCTTCTCTGTCCCTGGTGCTGAAACTGGGTCCAGATGCTTGGAGGAATCTTATTTCAAGAGGCTGAAGCTCCCCATAGCTCTCTCCAAACTTGACTCCTCCCAGTCCCTGCTTTAGCTTTAATTACTTTCATTTGCTCACAGACTTCTTGCCTAAAATCGAGTAAACATTTGGTCAAAAGCTCAACTTTAAAATAGGCCCAAACTTTGTGTATTTTGTTGTGTTCTCTTTAAAACTAAGATCAAAAATTTTTTTCTATCTCTTTCTCAAAGCCTTTTGGATAATGAAACTTATTTAGGTTAGCATGTTTTCCATTTTGCCTCAGCTGCTAGGGAGTATTTGTCATTGGGTGATTATAATACTTTTTTCTCTTTTAACATGAATTATTATTTTAAATATAACTTCTTTATTATTGAGATGAGAGGGATATAAAAATAAAAACATTAAAAAACTAGTTTTCTTTCGAATGAGGTTAGGCTCATGCTGAGCAACATTGGAAACTGGGCACTTGCATGGGAAGAGAGTGATTTAAAATATTAGCTATTACTATTCATTAATGTGGTAATAAAAATAAGATTTACTTCTCAGGGATGTTCAAGGAATTCAGAAAATAATATACTATCTGAAAAACATTTTATAAAATTAAAGATATTCATACAGATATTGTAATACATGTATGCAAATTTGATTGGCACCTAGATTAAAAACTCTTAAAGAGAGGGACTAAGTCATGCATTGCTTGTATGTTACACAATACTGGACAGAAAATGTGTACTTCATAGCACTTGTTGACCGACAGACTGATTAAATAATATAATGCATTCTAGAGTTTGGCATAGCTTTTAGAATAAATGGGAGATATTGCCATCATTATTTCCAGGGTCACCACTGTTAATTGATTTCTGTGAAATCAGACTCTCAAGGTATAGAAATGACTTCAGAGGCATTGAAGAAGAGTCTGCATTTAGACCCTGGGTCCTCTCTGAAACATCATTCTACAATTGGCAATCCACTCTCTTGCGGTGGGTAACTCCTCTCTCTCATAGAGAATGATAAGCTGAGTCCTACCTTATATATTTCATTCACTGGCCCAAGTTTTTTTTCCCTCTGTGGCCATAGGGAGCAACCCTAAGTCTCCTTGTGCATGAGAGTCTACAAATGTTCGAGGGTGGCTTTTCACTTTACCAAATTCTATCTCCAAGTGGAAAATGTCTATTTCTTCCTCTGCTTTGGGGAGCTTCCTGCCATCCTGGGTGCTCTCCCATAGACATCCTCTGGATGTCTAGAACCCAACCCAAACCTCCAAATGAGGCTTGACTAGCCCAGGAAATGAGCGGGCCTGGACCTTCTCTTTGTGAATCCTCCAACCTTGCAGGTGAACTGACAGTCTCTTTCTGCTGCTGACTCATCATAAGCTGGCATCATTTTATATAAGTTATTGTGAAACCATGTCTCGCTGTGCTGAATTATATAGTTGTTTTGTTTGAATACATGTATAAGGTTTTAATTTACATTAATGTCTGTTAAATCTTATTAGATTTGGCTCAAGCTCTGAACCGTCGAATTATTTTTGGATTCTTCTCCGGCCATTCAACTTCTTGTTACTCTGACTAGGTTCAGGCCAATAATAAATTGAACTATGTGCAAAGATGTCTTTATTTGAGCGTACTGGAAAAAAAAAACCCTTTTATTTAAAACAAAAACTGCTTATTTATAATAGAGAAAAAAGGTGTTATATTAAATCTCAGGGGAAGTAATTCTTTAAAAATTTTTTATTATGGAAAATTTCAAACAAATATAAAAGAAGAGAGATAGTGTAATGAATTTCTCTGTACCCATCACCTAGCTTGACAATTAACACATTATCTTGTTTCATCTCTATTCTACCCACTCCTCTTACCCCTCCAGGTTATGTTGAAGTGAATCCCCAGACATTGTATCATTTTATTTATAAATATTTTTGTAAGTTTCTATAAAAGATAAGGACGCTTAAGTAATGTAATCATAATGACATTATCACTTAATAAGATATACATTAATTCTTTAACACAATCAACTATCCAGTCTGAGTTTACATTTCCCATAATGTCTCATGAATGTTTTCATTAAAATCACTTGTTGGAATCAGGGTCTAAATAATGTTCATGCATTGCAATTGGTTCATATGTATAGATGCTCTTTTATAGTCCTTGTAATTTATTTGTTGAAGAAACTTGGTTATTTTAATGTAGAGAGGAGGCAAGAAAATCAAAATGTTAATAAAGCCACAGTCAGAGACTGCAGTATGCTGATCAGCCCTGCAGCCAGGCCAGGAGGACACCTTCAGAACAAAGGAAGATTTCTGCTGAGATTGCTAACAACCCATTCCCCACACCTGTGAAGGGGAAACAGGAACCAAGAGTCATTCCTGATGGCTAAAACCATGAGGAACCTGTGGATTAAAGGCTAGGAAATGCCAGCAGGCCTTTCACTCTACATATTCTTAACTTTTCACTGCTACATACTCTTCCCCTTCCTCCCTGTATGTCCATATCAAAGGAAATGGGTTAACAAAGTCTCTTAAACAATAACTCACAGGAACTAAAGAATGATATATAAACTGAATTCCCAGAACACTCAGAGTTTCTCATGGTTCCTCTCACTCTTTGCCTCTGAGAGGAGAGCACACTCTGTCTGTGGAGTGTTACCCCTTCTAATAAACTTTGCTTTTGACTCTAATTTTGGCGTGTGTGTTGAATTCTTTCTACACTCTCCGCCAGAGGACCCTCTTCTTCTCTCAGTGCAGGGCTCGGTCTCCCCGCAACTTGGGGAAATTTGCCCTGTTCTGCATCAATTTGTCTTGTAGAGTTAGTGTCCTACTAAGTGTCTCCCTCATCAAGTGGAAAGAAGCTGTGTTGTAGATTGACTGGGGAATGTCTGGCTCGGGCTCCATGGGCACGTGGAGTGGAAGGTGGTACTGTACTCCTTGCAGGACTGGAATGGAGCTTAGGCATTTTGTTGAATATTAAAGGGAAATAGACCCTGGAAGGTTGGAGGACTTTGAGAACATCTGATTTACATTTAAGACATGAATCTTACTATACCATTTCCTCATCAAGCCCTTGAATGCTCTCCACTGCCTGAGGACACAATCTGACACCTTCTTATGACTTATAAGGCCTTCCTGATGGGGCTCTGCCTCTCTCTCCTATGCTATTCCTGAACACTGCACTCCTTTCTGTACTGCCTGGACCTTACATTTTCCTAATGACTCTGAGCTATTTCAAGTCTTGGGTCCTTTGATATGCTTCCTTTCGACTGGGATCTTCTTTCTCCATCTTCCTTCTACTCTGACATCTGCTTTTGCTGATCGATATCCATGTCTGTGTCCCACCTACCAGCAGAGTAGCTCCCTCCTCATCTGTATCACCACCAGGCCCTGCACAAGTCCTGTCTTTGCCCCAGCACTGTGCATAATACTTTTGTATTGACTTGTCTGTCTACCCTGCTAGACTGTGACCTCCTTGAGAGCAGGCATCAGTTCTTTGTTTTTGTGACCCCAGAATCTGGCAGCTCTGGGCCCAGAATAGATACTAAATAAATGTGTAATGAGTAAGAGCTGAGGATGAAGCATCCCTTCAGGGGCCACTGCCCAGCTGAGTATGGGATTTAGCTGGATGTGGGTATGTCCACTGGTACTATACTCCCTCTAGGTATTTCTCTACCTGCCTCATGAGTAACCTAGCTGGCATCTTGCTGGGATCCTGTTTCCCTATGGTATTCTCTGACCTACTGGGCAAGCTGCCCCTATTGAAAATCAGATAGGTTTTGTCTGTCATAATGTGTCCTTAGTAAAGCCTTGCTGGCCCCTGAGATCTCATGATGTATGTGTGTGTTTGAGAAGATCTCCCCCAAATTATCTTGAGCACGTGTCCTGAAGCTCATGGCTCTGCCCTGACTCTAGGGTCTTTGGGTCTCTTAATGTCTTGATTGGTCGGGGCTCCCCTGCCCCTCATCAGATGAAGAGTCCTCTGTGAATGAGGTTGCATCTCATCTTCTGCCGCTTCTTCCCCACCTCCCCCCACTATTCAATACTGAAGAGGTAATTAGAAAGGCCATGAGATGAAATTTTTTATTGGAACACAATGCAACATAACCTCTCCTTAGGAAACCCAACACTATTACTGAGTAGGTTCTGCATTGCTAAGTCAATGCTGAATTCTGGTGGCTAGGCAGAGTTAGAAGGCAGAGTCTACCTAGTTATGATAAATTTCCCACAAGCAAATCATGTCACTTCTCTGGCATTCTTACTAATTCCCACTAGAGCCAGAGTACATGTTTGTGTGACTAAACCCCAGTTTATTAACATAATCTACTACTGATGGAAGTAGGTTGATTCCTGTTTTCAGCTATTATGAACAATGCTGCAGTGAATATTCTGGTCCATGTCTTTGGTGACCACATGCATTCACTCAATGGCATTGTGTCTATCTAGGAGTGAGATTGCTGGGTCCATACGCTATGAGTATGTTCAGTTATAGCAGATATTCCAAACAGTTTCCTAAGCTAGTCATCCTAGCAGTGTAGGAAAGTTCTGATTGCTCCAAGCTCTTGCCAACATTGGGTATTTTCTTTTGTATTTTAGCCTGTTATATATCTTTGTGGTTTTAATTTACATGTCCCATCCTGGCTAAAAATTTTGAGCTCCTTTCATATGTTTATTGGCCATTCGAATAGCCTCTTTCATGCCTACCTTCTGCCCATTTTTCTATTGGATGAGTTGTCTGTCTTCATGTTAATTTATAGGAGTTCTTTATGTATTGTAGATATAAATCCTTTGTTGACATATGAGTATTTTCCTTCTGCTCGGTGGGTTGCCTTTTTACTCTTTAATGGAGCTTTTTAATACACAGAGTTACTTAATTTCACTTAGCCAAATTCATCACATTCTTTTTCTTTTGTGTGGTGATTTTTGTGTCCTGTACTCTGCTCTATACTCTAAGGTCATGAAGACATTCTCTGGTGTCTTCTAAAAGGTTTACTGTTTACCTTTTACATTCATGTCTGCAGTTGACTTTTGTGTATTTTTTTTCACATGGATATCAAATTGGGGGTTCTATAACACTTTGATTATTAAAAGAGAGGTGTCTAGCTGGTTAATTTTAGTGGTGAGCACACAGGTGTTTGCTATACTATTTTCTGTATAATTGAAATATTCTATAATTAAAAATAACATGAAAAATATTTAAGCATTGATGCTCCCCGGGGTTCCCTTTTTGATCTCCTATTCTATTCATGTTACATGTTCTTCCTGGATGAGTTTGCCTACTTCCATTCTATTCATCAATTTTTAAAAATTTCACACCAATTCAGTCCATATACAATGAGCTTGCTTGTTACACATATTAATATAACATGTCTGTCCCCGTAAAGGACTTATGGTCTGGTATATATGGGAACAAATAAATGCAGTAAATTTCCTTGGAATAACTATTCCAAAGAACAGCTCAGAGCTCATGTTATCTTTAATATGAGTATTCTGTCCTTGCCATCTCCTCTTTTTGTCTCCTCTTTAAAATCAACTTCACTGAGGTATTTTTGCATACAATAATAATGCACCCATTTGCAGAGTACATTTCAATGAGTTTTGACAAATGTATATACTTGTGGAACTACAATCATAATTGCAATACAGGACACCTTCCAAATGCTGTCCCTTTGCAGTCAATCAGCCACCAGCCCTGAGGCTCAGGCAGGGGTTTGCTTCCTGTCATTATAAGTTACTTTTGCCTCTTCTAGAATTTCATATCAATGGACTCATACGGGACATGTTCTTTTCGTGTCTGGTTTCTTTTGCTCATCGTGAATTTTTTGAGATCCATCAGATGTTCGCATTGTGAATATTTTGCCCAGGCTATGGTTTGATTTTTCTTGTTCTCAGCTCTGTGTTTCGAAGCTCCTGCCCCCTTTTAACTGCTTTGGTGGTGCTTCACAATCATCAGCATTAGTGTCTGTATCTAGAGACTGAATGCTTGGTCCAGACTCTTTGACTAGATAAAACTCCGCATGTGGTTTGAAGACAGGACAGGTGACTCTCTCTTTTTTCCCCTCCGGCCTTTAATAATAAAAACATGTAATTTTCCTCTTTTAATAGTTACTTAAATTATAGGAATGAGTCCATCTGAATTACAGCAAACCGTAGCTTTAAAAAATACAGGTGCCTAGTGTACATTCTCTAAGATTCTGATTTAGGAGGTCGGGAGTGGAGTTTGAGGATATAAATTTTTGAAAGCTGCCCAGTGCTCCTGATGTGCAGTCAGCACTGAGTCCCAGTTCTGCAGTGTAACACAGAGAGAACATCATAAACAGTTTCAACTTACACCTTCAACTCCTTTCCCAGCACCTGTCCTCCTTTTCCATGTCCCCTATTTTGTAGGCATGTAGGATCTCTCACCAATACTCTCCTCTCACCCAGATTTGAAGTGTTTTCCTCTCTCCAGGGGTGTCTTTCTCCTATTGTCCACCCACTGGATCCACTCCTATTCATCTCTCAATACCCTGCTCAAAATTACCTCCTTTATGATGCTTTCCATAGCCTTTCTTCCTCTTACGCCCATAGTGCTTTGACCTGCTGTCAAAACCACTGACCCAAATGTGCTATAAGGAGTTGTTTACATGACTGACCCCTCCTTCAATACAACTGTGAGCTTCCCCAAACCATGGAACCTGTTCTGGGCATCCCTGTGTTCCTATTAGGTAGCCTGGTGCCTGACACTGTAGGTGCTTAACAAATGATTGCTGAGAGAATGGATGAATGTTTGGAGAGATGACTGAATGGAGAGTGGTCCATGTTGTATCCTTTGGAAGAGATGATGTCCTAGGGAAACAAGAGCTAGGCACTCTTGGCTGGATTCTCTGAACATTGTGCCTGACCCTCATTCCTTGCTCTAGTTTTCATGTCTCATGGCAGAAATTAGTCGTTGGGTAGGTTAGGACACCATCTACCTTCTGATTGCATCATTTTTCAAACCTAGTTCATGCTTAAATGCTTTTGTCATTTTCATTTTGGGTCACAGGTTGTATGGAAGCATTTTGTCTGTGAGTCACAAGAGGGTGTATGTCTGTGTGTGGCATGTTTGCCCATTTGTCTGTCAGGTCAGACAAGTGAAAGTGTTTTAAAAAGTTGAAGACACTCCACACATGTCAGATATGATTAAATGTTGGCACGGATGTTTGTGAGGCTGTTGCTTGGCTTTTTTGGGGAACCAAGAACCTCCCGAGTTGTACAAGGCTGGCTGGGTGCTAGGTTCTGGGAGGCTGTCCCAGGTCTGGGGCCTGCCCACCAAGGGCTTCTACACTGGTTGAAGGGAAGAAAGATGTTCTCATTTCACTTATGACATGGTAGGGATAACGGGTATCTCAGGATCTGTAGGACAGGAGAGCTCAAAGGACCAGGCTGGTCATATAAGGCATCATGGTGGGGTGGAGCCACTTGCTGATTCCTAAATAATGAGTTGGTTTGGAGAGTAAGGGATAGGGGGGAAAGGGTTTTAAGTCAGAGGACTCTTCCTGGTCCCTAGGACAGAGGGAGAGCCAGACAGAAGAGGTAAGCACAGTGCTCAGCATGGAGAGGTGCTCAGGAAGTGGTGGCTGGGGGATGGGGAGGAGGAGAGCAGAGGAACTTCACACTAGGGCCTCATTTAGAGGCTGGGGGGAGGCAAAGATCACTGTGAACTGCTTAGCATCACAGTTGTCCATGGCTCCACACTGTGGCCCGTCATCTTGCAAAATCAGGCCCATGACCCTGACTAGGAAGGAATGAGATGGTGCAGCACAAACTCTTCCATCTGCTGGGTTGAGTGTAAAGCCCCCTCTTGAGGACCATGCTTAAATGAGTGGGGGGGTCTTGTTTGTGTCCTTTCTTCCTATTCTGCATTCTGTTCTCATCCACAATTTCCTAAATATGATCAAATCTGAGTCAATTGTTCAGTCAGGGCTTATTCCGTGCTGAGCTCTGGGAAGAAACAGACACAGAATGCTCTGTGGGGAAGGACCTGCAGGAAGCCTTTCCCAGGGGCTTGAGTCTTGCAGTCTGTTCCACAAGCATGGGCTCCAGACTAGGACAGAACTGAGTTGGAGGCCTGGCTCTATCACTTACTATCTATGGACCCTTGGAAAAGTTATTTGAAAGTTATTTAAAAGTTATTTCCTCATCTGTAAAATGGAACTCCAAACCTTTCTTTATAGGGTTGCTATGCAAACCAAATGGGAAGTGGTCTATAACATGTTAATTTCAGAGCCTGCCACCTGGCCAGCATCCCGTGACTTGCTTTTCTGCTGCTATTAAAATCCCTCAGTTAATACAGCGCTCCTTTTCTTGAGTTTATAAAGCCCTTTCTTGTACTTAACTCACCTCTCAACCACTCTTCTCAACAGGTGAGCGGGGCTTCTGTCCAGGGTGCTTTCTATGGCACTGATCTGACAGCCTCTTACAGTGGGAGAGTCTGGGCTCTTTAAGGAGGCCGCCTCACCCCTCAGGGGCCCTCTCCTTTAGGGCAGAGCTAAGTTCAAGGCTGTAGCTGCTGGACAGAAGACCTTTCCAGAGTCCAGATGACCTGAGGCTGACCCCTCCTCAGTGGAACTTGGCTCAGAGCTCACCTGGGGTTGAAGAGTAGTTCCTTACGGAACAGTGTTATCTCCAACTGCAGACCACAGGGCAGCAGTGTACCCAGGACACCAGAGCTGACTCCTTCACCCTGCGACCACCAGTCCCTCTCCCTGCTAAGGTCTCTTCGCCCAGTGTCCCTCATCCTGATGCAGCTGCACATGCTTCTCTCTCCTCAGCTCCTTCCCAGCTCTACTTATCTCACCTGCTGTCCTTGGCCCAGCATCATCTGCCAGCTGCTGTACCGTGTGTTGCCTTAGCCCTGAGGGCTCTCATCCAAGTGCCCTGTTTCTCAGTGATGTTGGGGCTGCCTGCGGGTAGGAGCAAGTGCCCCTCTGACACACTAATTCCCTCAGCTTCCCCAGAGCAGAAGGGTTTTTGGTCATGGTGCCCACTTGGGAGGCATAGCCATGGCTGTGGAGTGTAGGGGTGCAGTATCTGGTGTCTCTTTTGGGACCCCTGTGCTCTCACCTCTTAGAAAGGCCCATCTGGGCTAAGTGCAGTAGTAGTGACTCCCTGCCATCAGCACACTGTGTCTTTCCCTGAGAGGCAACTGGGAGGTGGTGTGGGGGAGAATACTTTGTTGTTTATAGTTTGCAGGTGTGGGGATATGCAGTGGGATTAGCCAGGAAGGGAGAGATTTGAGATAGGCCCTCAACAGAGTCTCAAACTTCCACCCCAATCTCTTTGGAATTTATTATTAATGTTTAAAATGCAAACTGACTTGTTAGTTTGTTAGCATATTCAAACTAGGCCAGGTCATTGGCATGTGTCAGGGGGTGGAAACCAGTCAATCGTTCTGAAGTGTTTCCCTTTAATAATAAGAATTGAAAAGAAAGGTAAGGGAGGCCAGCAAGACTGCTTGGGATGGTTCCTCATTTGCTCCCAGAATCTCTTTTGATGAAGGCATCAGCCTCACTTTGAACCCAAAGCCTGTTTGGATTTTGGAGTCAGGATTAGCCTCACATGTGGGCCAAGAGAACCGGCTTTATGTGTTGTGTTGTAAAGTTTCCCTCCCCCAACAGCTAGCTACCCAACCCCCACCCCCCACTTTCCCTAGACTGACCATCCTCAGCAACATGATGTCAGCAGGCTGAGATGGTCATGGCAATGAGACTGGGGCACTATCCCCATACCTTCTCTGAACCGCAGGCTTTAGTAGGTCCACCATGAACACCCTGCTCAAGTCCAAAGCCCTGCTGTGCAGCAGAGGAGGCTGAACAGCAAGAAAATTCAGTCTGGGTCAGGATATGACCTAGGCTGCCTAACTCTCATTCTATTTGGATCCAGTTGCTCTATCTTGGTTTCTCAGATTAGCCAGATGCTTTGGGCAAAGAACAAGGTCATGGGGGAATGGGTTAGGCAGGCACCTAGATTTTGAAGAGGGCAAGGAGGGCATATCTGAGACATATACAGCTTCATGGGGAAGAGCACTGGGTAGGGACCAGTGATGTGTGTGTGTGTGTGTGTGTGTGTGTGTGTGTGTGTGTGTGTGTGTGTGTGGTTTTATCTGTACGTGTGTGTTAGTGTGATTGCATGGTATGTGTGTTGTGTTTTGCCTCTCTCTCTCTCTCTCTCTGAAGTCTGGTAGTTTTAGGACGCTGAATTCTGAGGGTGGGAGAGTTGGATCAGGCAGAGCCTCTACTTGGCCCACTTGAGAGTTTTTATGTCTGTATGTTTGAAGGAAACAGGAACACGATTTTTGGAATTGCCCTAGGGTTTGGCGGGTTATTGGTTTAAACTGGCCCTCCCCCCAGTTAGCTTGTAAGGGAGCAATTTCTTTGTACTCCTGGTTGAAAGTGTAGGTGCTGAGGAGCCAGAGGTAAGGGATGAACAGAGGGGAAGGGTGAGATAAATGAAGGATGACCCTACGGTTATCTGAGGACGTGGGAGGTCAGACTGGAAGAGGAAAGGAAAGGCTCCTTTAAAACAGGAATGGCCTCTGCAGAGACTCATTTTCCTGAGAGCGCCTTGAGTTTCCCTGTTAGGAGCCGTCATCAAGACTGGTCTTCACTGCTGTAGGGAAGTAGGAGGCAAGTGCTACAAAAAGGACTAATGTTCACAACACACCAGACAATTTATAAAACATTCTTTTCATACATTATCCTCTCGACAATCTTAGAAATAGCCTTCATTCTTCATTATTTAGAAAAAAAAACTTTAATAGTGGTAAGAAAAGAGAAATAAGCAGATTAAATGGGGTTTCTGTAAAATTTATGGATTTTAGTCAACAATGCAATGCATCCTAGAAAAAGAATTAGAGATGAAAGGCAAGTATGCAACAGGACTGAAAAACACTGATGCTAGTGTTCCAACAATTTGGAACACTGAGTCAAAAGATATCTGAAAATTTTGTTTCTAATATAAAGGAAAGAGCAATGTACAGAACTTGAGGAAAAAAATTATTCCTAGATCATGATGTATTTGGAAGTAATTAGCTCTATAGTATACATCATGATGATAAATAAAAATAAAAAGGTATTTCAGAAAATTTATGATCTAAAAGAGCCTTCACTTGTGTATGGTCTGAGTCAAGTTAAGTGGCCATAGCCCAGCTGCAAGAATGGAGGTTATTTCTAGCCATCATTCTTCTTGAATTTTCCTAGGGAGGAACCAAGCTTCCTAGGCAGTGTAGGTGGTGTCTCTCAGGTAAGCTGAGGGAAGGAGGCTTTGGAAAGCTCGTATTACTTTTCCTACTGTGAACTTGGAAGAGCAAAGGTTGGTGGTCTCTCTGGTCTTGATCAGGTAGTTTTCAGCCTCTCCCTGCCTGGATCAGCCCACCTCCAGCTTTCCCTTCCCTACATCCCCCCTCCCTGTCTGCTCCCTCCCTCCCATTATTCTTGGCAATGGTCTTCACTTCCTCTCAGGCCACTGCACATCCCTATTCTTCTCAGACTGACCTTTCTCTCCTCCCCTACCTCAGCACTCCCTATAAGGCCCCTGTGTTTCAGAACTTGCCCCATTGTGTTTCTTATGTGTACCTTCTCCTCCCTGGATGGCAAGAGCCCCAGTGGCAGCCACTGTACCTTCTCTAACTTCTGTATCTTCCTTCTCCTTCCAACCCTTCCCCTTCTTCTCCCCCGAAGTCCTTGCTGAGGCTCCACACTTATCCTACAACTTCTTTAGCCTGAGTGGGCTGGCAGAGTGGCCGCGGGGGTGAAGGAGAAGTAGAGAAATGCTCTCTCATCAATCCCAGGATGGAAGCCTAAGTCTCTTTGAGATTAGGGGCTGTGTTCAGCCCTGCAGGATGGTCCCTCTCTCAGCTTTAGCTTATTTCAGATGAGTAACCCTGGGAAATCAAAGCAATTTGGAAATGTGGGGTGATTGCCAAGGCGTGTTGCAAGTTTTGGACTTGACCTCTTGCTGTCAGGCAAACCAAAGTGGATAATACCTCAATTAGTCGACTGGCACTACCAGCCATCCAAGCTCCCAGACCTATCGAAGGGCCATCCCCGGCCCAGAACCTCAGAAGGCTTTTGAGTTTACCCTTCCCTTGGAATACCTTGCTGTCTGCAATGAGTTGCTGGACTAGCTACAGCCAACAATCCTGCAGGTCTTCTAGCGGGGGACACAGCCAGGGCTTCAGTGGTCACTTAGCCATGGTGTGGGGCCAGAGCCGGGTCAGCTCCAGCAAGTCTTCTTTTACCTCCTGCTCAGGTGGCGGTGGCTGTGGGTCTGCTGCCTGTACTATGATGGGAGAAGGCTACAGCAGCAGGGGTCTCTACAACTTTCGGAGGAACGAGATCTCCATTAGCACGGCTGGAGAGTTCTGGCAGATTAGGGGTGGGTGTTTAGGAGGCAGAGATTTTGGAGGCGGTGGAAGAGGGATGGGAGGGGGCTTCAGTGGAAGAGCTGGGGGTTTCAGAGGAGCTGGTGGCTTTGGAGGAGGAGCTGGGGGTTTTGGTAGAGGAGCGGGTGGCTTCGGTGGCCTTGGTGGCCTTGGTGGCTTTGGAGGCCCCGGTGGCTTTGGTAGCTCTGGTGGCTTTGGTGCGGTGGCTTACCTGGGGGTAAGCCACCATCATGTAGCTTTAGAGAATTTTGTCTTCCTCATCAACCTACCTGGGCAGGCCACCTAAGAGGTAGACCCTGCCTGCTAGTCATTCTTCTCTTCATCTCCAGTATGGCAGTTCTCTCACCTTCCCTGGTCTTCACAGACGTTTTCCTTTCTAATCAGAGAGCTCTGACTATGCTCTAACCTGGTGCTTCTCAAGGAAGGGGAAAGTATGATTCTCCTGCCCCTCCCCCCACCCCAGGAGGTATTTGACAATGTGTGCAGAAAATTTTAGTTGTCATATCTAGGGTTTTAGTGGGTAGAGGCCAGGGATGCTGCTAAACATCTTATAATGCATGAAGACCCCTCCCTGCAACAAAAAATTATCCTGCCCAAAATGTCAATAGTGCCAAGGCTGATAAATCCTTAACTAAATCGCTCCAACTTCATTCCATTTACTGCTGGAGACATTTCCATTTCTTCTCCACCAGTCTGGTTCTTGTCATTGGGTGCTTCTGATTCAATCACACTGAAGCCAGTCTCAGGAATGTAGTAGGGGGAGGGAGGGGGAGCAAAGGTAGACTACAGACCTAAGGAATTCTGTATACCTTCTTCCCAGTCCCCAAATCTGAATGGGGCATAGCTGGCCTTCATACATATGACTCTTCTGGCTTTTCTCTCCAAGAAAGTATTGCCTGCTGGTTGAGAAGGTGGCTCTAGCATCTGAAATGTTTATAGTCAATCTCAACACGGTCACTCAACAGCTGGATGAGTTTGATCAAGGTACTCGAGCAATCTGTGCCTCAGTTTTCCCATTCATAAAATGAGGATAACAATGCCTTTCTCGTTTTTAGTTGTGAGGTTTAATGAGATAAAGTACAGGGCCTGATGCAAAGTGACTGCTCAACAAACAACAATAATTTGCTAGATGACAGGTCTCTGATGCAGGGGAGAGAGACCACCTAGTTCTTCCAGCTAGGTGACCTTGTACAAGTCACATGTTTGTGTTTTGGTTTTCCTCTTTAGCATACAAAGGGGTTGGAATCAGGACCTGTAAAGCACCTGCTGGCTTTCTGAAAGTGTGACTCTTGGACGCAGTTAGGAGAGCTGGAGACCACAGCTGGCAGACATGGGGATGACCTGAAGAGCATCAAGAGTGAGATCTCAGAGCTCAACGAGATGATTCAGAGGCTGTGGGTGGAGATCAAGAGCGTCAAGAAGCAGGTGGGAAGGACGGGGAGGAGCATGTGTCTGAGACCACTGGCTTACGCTGTCACTGTAAACTTCAGGGCTCGGTACTTATCGCAGTGAAAAGATGCTGCAGACTCATGCATGCTAAGATTGATTGGATACAGTTCTGGGCTAGGTGCTGAACAAAAGTTGTCATGTGGACCCAGGTCCTGCCTGCCTCCCTGGAGACTGAAGGGCGATAGACCAGAAATACTGAGTACAGACATGATTAGGGAGGTCAAAGAAGCTAATTGTGTGAAGATCGAATTGGAAAAGTAGCCAGGGAAGCACACATCTAGATGGGCTAGGGCAAGGAGAAAGTTTCTCTGATAATTCAGGAAGACTTCCTGGAGGAAGGAGGTTTTCAGAAGATGCTCAGTCTCTTACCATGAAAAAGGAAAGAGATACAGGAAGAGTCTGACTCATCTTCAGCTGGGTGAGGTCCTTGAGGGCAGATCTTGCTAATCCCACTCCTCGATGTGCTAGGACCTAGATGGAGGCTCAGGCTCTAACCTCTGTGGGCTGTAGTTTCCTCATTTGCCAATGTGAGGTGACCCGTGTACATGTGCCAGGCACAGGGTAAGCCTCAGTGAATGTCACTTAAATCTAAATTGGAATCCTAGCCCCCATACCCAGAATGCCAACCTGTATTAAGCCATCGCTGATGCAGAGCAGTGCGGCGAAGTAGCCCTCAAGGACGCCAATACTGACCTTCAGGATCTCAAGGCCGCCCTGCAGCAGGCCAAGGAGGACCTGGTCCGGCTGCTACGTCAGTACCAGGAGCTGATGAACGTCAAGCTGGCCCTGGACATCGAGATCACCACTTACCAGACCCTTCTTGAGGCCGAGGAGTGCAGGTTAGTTAGTGGGAGTCCCTTCGGTTCCCTGGAGACCAGAGCGGACCCTTCTTGAGGCCGAGGAGTGCAGGTTAGTGGGAGTCCCTTCGGTTCCCTGGAGACCAGAGGCCTGGCAGCTTTCTTGCCTGAGCCTGCGGCCTGGTACTGTGTGTGCGCATGCCTGGTAGCTCTTTGCAGGCTCAGCCTCCAAAGGGCTGTGAGATACTGTCAGATGTCCAGGAAAGCTATGTTTTCTGTGCCTGTTGACCCCACTAGAACTTCATCTTGGATAGTTTTCCCCACCCTTCATGTCTCATGTTTTAGCTGTAAAACACATGTCCACAAAGAGGAGTCATAGGCATAAATATTATTTCTAGACCATTTCTTTATTACTGCCTTAATTGTAGGTTTCTGAAAAGTGCGTTCCTGTAGGCTGGCACTTGGCTCTGGTCCATGTGGGTTCAAATACTATTTATTGAATGAAGAGGATCCTGAGGAGCGGGGAGAGGATAGGTTGGCCCAAGAATGATCCTCCAATCTGTTACTCTCTGGGAAAATGTTAGTGGAAAGAGTAATCATTTAAGTCTGACTCCGCCCGAAAGAAAGAGGAATGCATGCCATGATTGCTTTGCGAACTTATCTAGTGTATTTCTTATTGTCAACCTCAATTAGGAAGGAGTTGGGGAACCAAGTCTTTCACTGCTGTTGACTTAAGCAAGGTGCTTTTAGGGAAGGGAGGACCTGGGGCAGATCACTAACATTGAGGTCTGTTTTTCTGCAGGGATGTCTGGCGAGTGCCAGAGTTCCGTGAGCATCGGTGAATCCCAGGTTCCTTCTTTGGGAATGGGTTGTGCGTCTTTGAATAATGTTTCTAGAAAGGTGGGCCAGAGCTGGCGTGAGATCACCCTATCTACAGGCTGGAAAGAACTGTTGGCTGGGTAATCCAGTGACTCTGGGACCTCCCTCCCGCTGGTCTTGAGGCCTGCCATCTTCACCCTCTGCGTAGTCCAAGTGGGCCATACCGGGCAAGAATGGAGGGCAGAGGCCGGTGGCTCTGGGGCTGTGGGCTGGGGAGTGAGAACATCCCGAGGACCTCCTAAAGGCTCCTTGACCCCAAATGCTCTTTGCAGAAATGGTCCACAACACCAGCAGCGGCGGTGGCGGCGGGGGCGGCAGGGGTACCAGCGGCAACGGTACCGCCCTGGGAAGAAGAGCCCTGGGAGGAGGAGCTGGGGGCCGGGGAGGCCTGGGCAGCCAGGGCCAGAGCATCCCGGTCCGCAGCGGCAGGGCCGTTGCGAGGGCCTGAACTCTGGCGAGGCCTCGGGAGGGAGCTCCACGGTGCTCGGGGGCTTCTCCACCTCTGGGGGCTCCTGCGCCTTCAGTGGAAACAGCAGCAGCATGTCCTGGGGCTCACAAAGCTCGTCCCAGAGCCAGCGGTCCCACCGCAAATTCTAAACTCTGTGCGGGAGGTGTCTTCAGCCCCCAGCCTCTTTCACTCGCCTGCATGCACCAGCTCAGCGCTGGACTATTCCACACTGCGGTGGGACCCTTTCCCAACATCTTTCAACCTGTGTCCCTGAGTCTCACCTTCCCAGACTGCTTGTCGCAGCCCAAAATTTCCTGGGAGGGATGATTAGGCTGAAAAACTATCTACTCCGACAAAGTCAGGCCACAGGAGTTTGGCTTTGTCACTGCCCCTGCTCTGTAGGTGTCACCATCCCAGCCACATGTTCCACTGCTTCATGGGAAAAACCCAGCCAGCCCAGCTGGCATCGTGTAGCCTCTCTGGGCCCCTGGCCTCCACCTCCTGCTGGTGCTTTCATTTCCTGGGAGCAGTACTTGTTCTTTCTTGGCTCCAAGAAGAGAATTCTCTGTCTGTATCTTCAATAAATTGCATTGCGTTTCAGACATAGCAGTGGAATTTTCAGTCTGGATTCCAAGGTCATTGGGGCTGATCTCCACTGTCAGTGGATCCCTGCAGTTCCTTTCACACACAGAGCTCTGGCCTGAGCCTGGAGGACACCCTACCAAGAAGGTTCTGAGAGTTTCCAGGTGGGAGGGGCAGGGTCTTTTCATCCACCCACACTATGGATGAAATAGCTCAACTTCCTTAATTGATACGATTTTCAATTCACAAAAATCTCATTACATTTGAAAAACGCGGTAGGTTAGATTTTTTTGCTTTTCAGTAATTTTGAATATGCCTGAAATTGTCCATTAATTATAGTTAATCATAATCAAATGAGTTGCTGATAGACAAATATTTTCAAAAGCAATTATAAAAATTCTACTGATTTATTAGCAAGAAATGACATATACTGAGGATATATTTTAACATGTTTGATACAATGTGAGGTGGTACCTTCAAATATGAAGAGTTATAAGAACTGACAAAGAACTAAGGATGGCTCCATGACAGGTCACCTCCGCCCTACTCTAGACACAGCACAGAATCAAGGCAGAGCCAGGAGTACTTGGATAGAACATGGGTTCAGTGCATGGCCAGGGAGAACCCTCTCAAACAAGGGGCCTACAGGTGGGAGAAGCAAAGTAAAAGGCCGACAAATATATGAATATGAGCATAAGTACCTTCTTTATAAAGCATGACCCTTATTAGCATAAAGGACTGACAAAGTTTGTCAGATAAACAGAAAGGACACACATTTTGGTGATCACAGAAACCCTTAGCTAATTAAACACGCAGTTTTGAGAGAGCCAAATGCTTACCTCCTAACTAAGCACAATATGTAACTGCAGCTTTGACACAGAATGTTCTAGCTCTAGAGTGAATAGCTTCCCGGGAATAGTCTGATTTAGAAAGAGGGAAGCCTGGGGATTGTCCACTGCAGCCTGAACTACAAACCTATAGCCTTGGCTCTCAAAAGCAAACCTGCTGTTGTCCAAACATCCCCCTAAGGTGGTGAATGCAGTGTGGAGAGATGCACCCTTAACCTAATGACAGAAGAGATGCTTTTGACTTGTCTCAAACTTATCAAGATATTGCCACGTTCCTTGACGTAGATGACGGAAGAAAAACTTTTCTATGTCTTTTGTATGATTTACAATACATCACAAGGCCATACTTTCTTGCTTGCAGTAACTTTCTGATTTGTTAAGGGAAGGTGGGTGGAAAATATATTTTGGTCAACAGAAATTGGTGTATATTGTGTAGCAGTACAATAATTGCTAAAACTGATGCTCTCATGTGATTTGCCTGGCATTCCTCCAATAGCTTTTTGTGCATTAACTCATTTAATCTTCACAGAGCTAGGCATTGTTATTATCTCCACTTTACAAATGAGGAAATTGAGGCACAGAGAGATTCATGAACTTATCTAAGGTCATATGACTGATAAGTGGTGGAGCCAGGATTTAAACCTCAGCTGCCTAACTCCAAAGCCTCCCTAACTGCCTCAGAAAGTAGAAAGTGCAGTGGGAAGTTCTCAAGCCTTGGAACCAGGCTGCCCTGGGTGTGATCTGGGTGTACCACTTAATGTTGTGTGACTGTCAGCAAGCTGCTCAGTGCCCCTCACTACACCTACCCCCCACCACATCAGTAAAATAAGATTGTGTGGGATGAACGATGTCATCTATTTAACTCTTTGCACATCGTAAAAATTTAATAAAAGGTCATTACCATTTATGGCCAACATTTCAGGAATCCACCTATTATTCAAATGGGAAGAAAATTAATAAATTATTAATTCCTTATATTTATATAGTACTTGAATCTCTCCCACCATGGGCAAGGTGAGACATTACTTGAGAATTTCCCACAGGTCTCATATTCCCCCATGGACTTGGGATTCTGGTCCCCACCCCACCACTAACTAGCCCTGTAACCTTGAGTCTGTTCAGTCTCCCTTTTTGATCTAAAATAGAGAAGTACCCTCTGCCTAGATGACCCCTGTCCCCTGCTGGGGCCTTGCAGTTTTTCTTGGAATTTAATCCAAGTCTAACCTGCAGCCTTATTTTTCTTTGGGCCACAGAGACAAGTGAGAGTTGCCAGCTTCGTAAAGGGTTGTAAAAATAGTCATGACTTAGAGCATGTTGTATGGAAGAGCTTAATATGCCAGGAACAGTGTTATCCCTGGACAATATTATCATTGGCTGTGAGAATGTGTAGGGCTGCTCTGAGACCTTGCAAGGCCTTCTGGCTCAAGAGCACCTGTTGGGTTTAATGAGAAAGAAAGACACTGATCCTTAGTTTCCAGGTGGGCCTTGGGATTCTAGTCAAAGGATATCTGAGGTGGGGGCCTGGCTGGTTTGGGGCCTGAGAAGGAGTTTGAAGGCTTAGTTGTTTTTTCAAACACCGACCCTAAGCCAGACATCAGAACAAGTATTCACCAAGGGTGTTCCTATGTGCCCAGCACCACCTTCCCACCCTGTAGGCAGGGCCTGTTAGAGACTGGAGGGGATGCTCCCCATACACCCACCTCAGCCTGGTTGCAGGAGCACAGAGGCTGCTGGGATGGGATTCCTTATACTGCGCCCCCCCCCACCCTTTTTTAGTTTGGAAAGGATATTACCTAACTAGTTCTAGCTGCACCAACAAGTTTCCCCTGTAACCTTGACCAAGTCCTTTCCTCTCTTTGTACCTATTTTTTTATTTTTATTTTTATAAAACCGAGATACCAGGCTGATGGTTTCTGTCGCTTGTCCAGGTCTGACACTCTTATGCAGGGAGAATAGTGGTCGAAGGTGTGGAAAGCCAGGGCTATGAGCTTTGCTTCAGTTCCAGGAGGCTGCTCTCACTGACCCTTGTCACATCATTGCCTTCCTCTGCTGCCCACGGGTCCAAACTTTCCCATTTCAAAGAGATTAAAGGCCCCCATACTTGCACCAGGGCTGTAGCTCTCTCCTTCTTTCCAGGTGGGGGCTGGTGAGTGAAATTCTCCCTCCCTCCCTTTCTCTGCCCAATGGGCCTTGCCTCTGTCCCACATCCCTGCCATACTTCTGTGCTGCTCTGCGATATCCACCTCCAGACCTGAGAGATGCAGGGTGAGATGGGGAGCAGGTCTGCAGGGGCTGCGCCTGCCAATCACACCAGCTGTTCCTTTCAAACCCTGCCTCCCACCACTGCCTGAGACTGTGATCTGGTGGCTGATAACTGCCTGGGGCCTCTCCCTCTTGGCAGCTTGGGAGATAAGCAGGGCAAACTGGAGTCCTCAACTGACTTTCCCCTTTCCTTTTAAGGAGAGCAGGTGGGGAGCTTTCTCTCCAAAGACCCCACCTCTTCTGCAATACACGTGGGCTCCGGAGTGGGAGTATCTGGGTTCGAATCTCCATTCCTCCACTTTCATCTGTGTGTTCTTGAACTAGTTACTTTATTTCTCCAAGTCTCTTTTCCACCATCTTTAAGATGAGGATAATAATATCTTCCTTAAAATGTTGGTTTTTAGATTTAATGAGACTATCCATGTTGTAGATCTAGCACAGTGTATGGACCACTGAAAGCACTCAATAAGACATTAGCTATTATTATTATGACCATTATTATTATGTTTTGTTGTCAGACTGAATGGAATCTCCAGAGGCTATTTTATTTGTCGTTCTGTTTCCTCCAGGCCAGTCGTGTCCAAATTTGTCTGCTCATTAAAACCACCTTGGTCCTTTTAAAAATTCCAAAGCCCAGATTATACCCCAGACCAGTAAAATCCAGTCTCTAAGGGTGGGCCCCGGCACCAGTGGTTTTGAAGCTGTCCAAGTGACTCCAACGTGTAGTGAGTTTAGAAACCACTGCTCTAACGCTGTCCGACCAGTTGAGGGGTTTCCTTTAGGGATAGCAATTTGTCCTAAAAACTTCATCCACCATCTAATATTAACCTGGGGTTTAGTATCCCCTTTAGGACAAGTAAAACCTCTCTTGCCTTACTTTAAGCTAATTTTCTCTTGTTTTGAGGGAGTAGAGAATAAATGCCACCTTACATCAAAGGATAAGTTAGTAGTATTTGCTGGGCATCATACTCTCAGTCTTCAGGGAGTGACAGCAGCCCCCCAGAGACGACATAGCTGACAGGAGATGGGCTAAAGTATTGGTTTTGGTTGGTGGCAGCTGGTCATGGCCAGAGATCAAAGAGGTCTTTCTGAATTCTGCTGCCTGGGGCTTCCTCTTTGATCACAATTTCGTAATTCCCTACATTCAGAATGAAGGTAAATATAAGCTCAGTGAATATCCTGTTTTTTTAGTTGGCAGTAGAGACATTTGTAAAGGGGTTAATTATGTGCGTTCTTCCTGACAATGGTTGAAGGTGAGCGAAGCAAAAAGCCTTGCAGCATGTGAAAGAGAGATGAGCTCCAGTGAGTGGCCTGGAGTCTTCAGGGAAGGCTGCGGGGAGTGGTGGGGAGGGAACTCCACTTGTATGACTCTTCGGAGTTTCCAATGTACTCTTCCGTATTCGATTTCAGCTACTCATCCTAGTCTCCCGGTGAAGCTGGTATTTTATTCTTATTTTACAGGCCAGGAAACTGAGGCTCAGGGAGTTAAATGCCCATCCAGGCTGGAAGGGGCAGAACCAGGATTCAAAGCCAGATGTTCAAAGGATCTAAGGATCTTTCATCATACCACTGTGGATTCCTGCCTGGGACCCACCTTCCCTTCTCCAGATACCTTCTGCCTCTTCTCTCTGCCTCTACCGGACTCAGAATCCTTGCCTTCAGGCAACTCTTTCACAGGGACGCATCCCAATCCCTAGCTCCACTTCCTTTGCCTTCCTCTAGTCCTACTGGTTTTCTCCTTCTGTCTCCTGTGCCTGGGGGCTTCCCTCTCCTACTAGAAGCTCTCTGACGCGGTTAGGGTCAGGATTAGGACTATGGAGACCTGAGGTGCCAGGACTTGGGTGGCAACTGTCCTGATTTGCCCAGGACTATCCTGGTTTGAGCACTGAAAGTCCAGGCAATGTGGAACAGTTAGTCATCTACCAGGATCTGAGAGTAGCTATAGTGTTGTGTGCTTTTTCACATGCCTTAAAGCATTGACTCCTTGAGAAATAGATACTCTGATTTTTTTAAGTATCTGAGATTCTGGAGTAGGCGACTTGCCTAAGACCGCAGGCCAGTAGAAGCAGGGCTGGGAGCTGAAACCAGCTCTCTTGACAGTAAATTTCAGGCTTACTCTCTCTTCTATCTCACAGTGTCTCCTGGAGACGGTCCACTAAACAGTTTCTGAGCAGATATGAAGGTGTGGAGGCTTGAGGCTGCCCACAGATTCCCTCCCAGTCCTAGGATGCTTTCTCCTCACCGCTGCTCTCTGACACCTCTCCCACCACCCACCTTTCCCCACCTCTACAGCTGTTGGCAGCTGTGATTTCAGCCTCAACTTTTGCAAAACTATTTACTTATTGCAAAATACAAAAGAAAAAGATATTTAAAATATTAGGAAAAAACCTTTCTATAATCTCTGCATTCTTAATTTTTATGAGTCCATAGCACAGCCTCCATTGTGTATTTAGCTTCCTTCATTTAACATTGTATCACTAGTGTTTCCAATGCTGCTACATGGTCTCCATGATGATCATTTAAAATAATTGTATCCCAGGGGGCAAGCCATCATTTAGCCATTTTTCTGGGTGTGGACATTTGTTTCCCCTAATCATCATCATTGTCATCATCATCAAGTTTTGGATGATGGCTAGCATCTATTTGAGCCCAGAGGGCAAGCACACATTTTTGTTGGTCAACACTGATGTTTGTTGAATGAGTTTTGCCTCCTGCTTGCTGTCTGGAACAATGTTTCCTAGAACATGGCCCCACACAACAGCACTGGTCCAGGGCTCTTCGTTACTGGTTTGAGAGGAGATAAACACGGAATTTGAGGACAAGTGTTTAAGAAATTAATTAAAAGAATTTTCTTTTCCTTTTAGGAAAAGAACAATTTTATGTCTGTTGAATCTAAAATAAAAATCAGGGCCTATGTTTTGTATATATATATTTTTTAAAAATCTCCTGTTAAGGGTAATTAATTTTTATTCTATTTTTCAAAAGCATTGGTCTATAATAGATTGGAAATGAAGAGAAAAAGAGAGGTTTTGGGATAGTTTGTCTTTTGGTCTAGAAGACAATGTTAGGTCCTGGTAGATGCTAGGTAAATCTACAACCACAGACCATCAGTGCTACAGGACCTCATCTGTTTTGTATTTGAGCAGCCTGAGGTGTGTAGAGAAGCAATGATGTACTCAGCAAAATGTGGGCAGTGTTGGGCACAGTCCCCCGGCTTCCACTTGGAACCATTGACCACAATATTGTATCTTTATGTGATTAAAATTTGGGCTGTGCATGGCGATGATAACAGTGGGAAGCAGAAGCATGGAGTGGGGAGGTCAGAATAAAACTTTTGCCTCACCATAATTCTGTGGCAGCAGATGTCTCTACCTGTGTCCCCACTTTGGCCTTGAGGCAGCTAGACAACCCTTAGCATTACCCTAGATCTTCTAGGTGCACCCCCAAAATAAACAACTCAATGGTGGAGTTTCTTAGGAAGATATTAACAAATGATTCGGGGGAAACTTGTAGAGGAGTTTCCAGCAACTCGATCCTGAGAGATTATTGCACTCTGATCTCTAAATGGCAAGAGATGAATGATAAATGATCAAGTTGGGGAAGTTTGTCTACAGTGCAATTTCGGCAACTCACAGGTATGAGGTTTCAAACAGATGCTGCTGGTAGACAAATTAAACATAAATACTTTCCTCCCAGGATTGAGAAGGTGCCCCGCCCAGTGAATGCATGTATATATAGGAACTGAGCCAGATCTCTTGCAAAGGAGTCATCGCTCCTTCCCGCCCCTGTCTCTGCCTCCTTTCAGCTGGGGCCTTTCTCGCGTCTGCTTGCCTGGATGCTCCAGCAACCATGAGCCGCCAGTTTAGCTCTCGGTCGGCATTTAGCTCAAGGAGCAGGAGGGTTTACAGCCTTGGCTCTTCTGCACGCTGTGGTGGTGGGACTCCGGCAGTGTGTCAGGCCCGAGGGAGGTGTGGCGGTGGTGGGTATGGAAGCCATGTGAGGGAGTTTGGCTCTCGGAGCCTCTTCAATCTGGGTGGCAGTAAAAGCATCTCCGTTAGCCTAGTGGAGAGAAGCTCCAGTGGTTTCCGCCAGGGTGGGGGAGCAGGCGGGGGATTTGGAGGGGGCAGAAACTTTGGGGGGGGTGGTGGTTCTGGAGGTGGTGGTTTTGGAGGTAGCACCTTTGCTGGTTTTGGGGGTGGAGGCTCTCGAGGCGGCAGCTTTGGAGGGGGCGCCTTTGGGGTTGGTAACTTTGGAGGTAGTGGCTATGGCGGAGGTAGTTTTGGGGGTATCGGGTTTGGGGGCAGCAATTTTGGGCTTGGGGGCTTTGGTTCTTCTTGTCCCCTGGGGGGCATCCAAGAGGTGACCATTAACCAGAGCCTGTTACAGCCACTTCACCTGGAAGTGGACCCTGAAATTCAGAGGATCAAGACCCAGGAGCGGGCGCAGATCATGGTTCTCAACAACAAGTTTGCTTCTTTCATTGACAAGGTGAGTGCTTCAGGGGCAGGCGGAGTCTCTGGTTCCTGACCAAATGACTGAGAGGGCCTTATTGTCCTGCCACCTCTACCCACATTGTGCTGTTTCAGTTTGGTGGTGACAGTCACTTCCAATGTGTGTGTCCTGGGACCTTAAGGAAGGATTTACCTTATTTAGGCCTCATTTCAACTTAATGAGGGAATTTATCTCTATCTTTTCCTTTTGGCAGGAAAGCAGATAAAAGGTGTAAAAATACTCGATAGACAAAATACATGGTGTAGTAACCTCATTCCCATTCATCATTGTTTACTTTCCATTCATCCATCCCACAAACCTTTATTAAGCATCTACTATACGCCAGACACTATGCCACAGGGGTGACACAGGTCCTACCCTCAAGGAGCCTTAGCAGAGCCTAGGTGAATGCCCTGGTAGATACCTCTGGGGGCTAAAGTCAACAGCATACTAAGTAGGATTCTGACTGAGTTCCTCATTTTAGCTTGGTAAGGGCCAACAATGGGCCAGATGAAGCCACTGAAGCTTCTCTCCCTAGTTTCCTGATTAAACCTCAGGTTAGGTCTGGTCCAGGCCCAAAACACTGAGCAGAGGCTGGTGGAAGACCTATGGTAAACATTTTCCTCCAGCATTTCCTTTTGTCCAGAGGTGGAGGCAAGGCAGCTCCTGTAGATTCCCCAGAAGGATTTTTGCCCTTGCGGGTGTAGTAGGAAACACCCTTGGCACAAAGGCCCCTGGATGCTCGGTGACTTTCCCTCAGTTCCCCTAGGAGTTCTGTGTTGAGGTCAGAGCTTGACTGGCCTGTGGTTGACTGCAGTGTAGCCAATGGCCAAAGTCCAGCACTGGGCTGTGTATCAGACCTCTGATATCTGGGCAAATGCTGGGGACAGGACAGAGTGTGTTAGCTGCAGTAGGGAGGCCTAGAGATAGCCAAAAAGGAGTTCAACAGAGCTAAGCGCTTCTGGCTAATTCTGATCATCTTGGATGGGAAATTTAGCTGAATATCATCCACCTCAGGCACAGGCAGAGACTGGGAGGGCTTAACTGGAGCAAAGAGGTGATAGGTGAAGGAGAGAGCGCTGAAAGGTTAAGGCTAGGCCAAGGGAAGAGCAGGGACAGGAGTGGGCTGGAGGGGGCAGGGGTCAGTGAAATGGCTACAGACTGCTGGCAGCTGATCTGAGACTCTTATTTGACTGTGGTTCCTGCCTTTACGAGGGCATCTATTCACTTTTGTGGCGTGGGACTGTGGGATGGGGCCAAGATGCAGGAAACTGTGGCTTCTCTTCCTTCCCCGAGGGCATGGCTTATGGTGACCATGAGGAGAGAATCCTCATGCAGGAGGGTTCTGGCCTGGCTAGAAGGGAGAAGCCTTCTATTGCAGTGACTTCTGACCCTAGTTTCTGATCTGGTCCTCTTGCTTTTACCCTTAACCCCATCCAGCTTCTTCCTAGCACCACACGAGAACCATCCTTTAAAAATATCACATCACTTCTCCATTTGAATCCTCCATTGGCTTCTTATCTCATTTAGAATAAAAACTAAGATCCTATAAGGCCTTGTATGATCTGGCCCTCTAACCCACAGCGGCTGCTGACCTCCGGCTTGCATTTGTGAGAACTAGGCAACATTGCCACCACTGGATGGAACAGCTCTTCAGCCTCGAGGTTTAGTAAACAGAGTGAGGGATGGAATTTAGCTCCCCAGGGTATAAACTCACTGTTTGCAGTGGCCTTGCTCTCCCTCTCAGCCTCTTCACCTGCTCTCCTCTTGCTTACCAGCGCACTATCGCATTCTTGCATCCTCCCGAACCCTAAACATGGTCCTGCCTCAGGGCCTTTGCACTTGCCATTTCTTCTGCTTGAAACTCCTCTCTCCAAAGAGTGGGCTGGCTTTCCTTACCACCTACTTCAGGTCTGTGCTCAGATGCCACTACCTTAGTGAGGGCTTCCCTGATCTCCCTGTTTAAACTGGCTCCCCCAGCCCAGCATCCCTATCCACTAGCCCTGTGTTACTTTTCTCTATAGCCACGACAGCCATTTGACACTGCATGTGTCACATTTCTTTACAGTTATGTCTCTGAATAGAATTTATACTCCTGAAAAGCAGAGGTTTGTCTGCTTTGTCTATTAATTAATCTCTAGCATCCAGAATAGTGCCTGACACATAATTGGTCAATAAATCTTTGTTGAATGAAATATTGAGTCCGCCCTCCAAGTGTCAGCCTTGACCCTCAGAGAGTAGGAAAAAGTCCTTTTTAGAACCAATGACAAGAGAAAAGGATTTCAGGAAGGGGGGGGAATCCAGCCCTTCCCATGGGGACACTGGCCTGACTTTGTTCAGCTGACCTAGAATCCACTATACCAGGGTAGTGAGTAGCCTGGATAGTCTACACTAGCAGGCAATTCCAAAGCCCTTAGCATTTCATTAGTTTGTGATACTCATGAACTGTCTTCTCTGTGGTAGGCTCTGCGTGTCCATGGGTCTCAACACCTTGTGTCTGCTGGAGAACAAAGCAGACATGAGTTTGCCTTCCTGGGGCTCATACCAAAAGACTGCAAATTACAATAGATGCCACAGGGGGAAAGGACAAGCGCTGATGAAGGGAAGACACCAGGGGGATGTCACTTTCGTTGAGATCTAAAAGGTGTAAAGGGGAGATCTGGGCTGCTGGAAGAGACCGGGAGGTCTCTGTGGCTGGAACGTTGTGAGCAGAAGAGCATAAGAGGCCGACTGAGGTGTGCTTGTTCCAGTCAGAAGTTTAGCTCAGCATGATGCTAAGTTTTATCTGTGTTAGCTGAGCTTCCCCTAAGTATTGCTGATGAGAAACACAGATGAGGAGTATTGGGGCGGGGGGCCTGGAGAAAAATCACAATGGCTTTCAATGATTTTTCTAGTGGTTAAATCCCATTAAAATTGCCTGGTGTTCCCTGAAGCCAGCCTCTTTGACTGGGGCACGGGGTTGGAGGGGGGACTCAGCCTAAGCCCAAAGCACCCAGAGTTGTCCGAGTGGCCCCTCATTGTTTGATGTAGGGGTTCCCTGTGAGACCAGAAGATTCTTTCTTCTGGTCCCCACAACACAGAGCACAGAGCTGTGAATGAGTATCCAATAGATCTCTCCACTCCCTGGGAGTGCCACCAGAGTAAAAATAGGCCAGGTGGCAGGAATTTCTCACTGGGGTGTTAGGAACTGTGCTGACAAACCTGTGAGAGCTGTTTGCCTTATCTCTTGCTTTGATAAGTCAAACAAAATGAGCCACAAGAGATAGTGTTCTCTGTGCACATTTTCCAGCCTAGAGTCAAACTCAAAATGAGTTAACAAAGGCTGGACCATTGGATGGGCACTTTCAGGGCTGGGGATTCTGGGTGCCCTCTTTAGTGCCATATTGTAGGGGAGTGTCTTCAGGGTTCTGTTCTGCAGCACAAGCAGTGGGTTTGCCCCATATGCAGGTCCTAGACTGACTCTGGAGGGTGTGTGTGTGTACACACCTTAGCAAAGCATAGAGACATCCATGATCTTCCCTTAAGACATGGGGGGTAGGGGGATCCATCTATGGGCAGCCAGCAGAGGAAAGGTGAGGGTTGATCATTATCATGCAAAGAACAGTCTGCGCACTTGGTCTGCACGGCCAGCAAGCTCTCTGGACCCGGTACCTGACTTTTGTGTCCACGGTTTTGAGGAAGAGGTGGCGAGAATATCGGGTGATAGCTACTTTCTATTCTCTATGTTAATGAAGGAAATAGCAACCTGGGTAGTTCTTGAACACTAGACAACCCCAAAGTCATGACTTTGGGGTGCCGGAGTGCATTACACAACACGAACAAAATGAGAACATTTACTTTTAAAATTCGGTGTGAGTTATAAGAGCATTTAAATGAGGCGACCTTCCTGAAAAATACTGGTGGACAGCAAAGGCAGTAGGGCCTGCAGGGCGAGGATACGCAGGCAAGTCTGCTCAGAAATCAGTTTAATGTTCTAAGCCAAATTGTTCCCTTCCTCTTCTTATTTCCTCCTTCCTCAGTCACACAAATCAGCGGTCCCCAATCTTTTTGGCACCAGGGACCCATGCTCCTATGAGAAGCTAATATCTGATGATCTGAGGTGGAGCTGAGGCAGTGATGCTAGCGCTGGGGAGCGGCTGCAAATACAGATGAAGCTTCACTTGCGTGCCCGCTGCTCACCTTCTGCTGTGCGGCGCAGTTCCTAACAGGCCATGGACTAGTACCGGTCCATGGCCCAGGGGTTGGGGACCCCCGACATAAAGCATTTAAACCACAAAGAGAAATGAGCCTTGGATATATCAGCGCTTCAGATGCTCCGATCACCATTTCCTTATGTCGATATGGATAAACCGAGTGCAACTCTGTGATGTAAATGCAGGGAGCTAAAGGAAACAATTTCAGTTGGAGGGATTTACCTTCAAAACCGGAATTAGCTTAATGTTAATTTTAAGCCAGTTGATCTTATAGTTATTTGTCAACTGTCAGGTACCACACTGCGCTCTTGTGTGTGTCCTGGGCCCAGAGAAAGTTACGCTCTCTGACCTTACAGGGGCCCTCCTGATTCTCTGGGTTCTGGATATGCTGTGGGGCTGCCCGTGCTCCTCCTGGTGGAGGTGCTTCTCAGACCACTGCCTGGGGTTAACTTGGAGGCCTCTTGCTCTTAGGTGCGATTGCTGGAGCAGCAGAATCAGGTGCTACAAATGAAATGGGAGCTGCTGCAGCAGATCAACACATCGACTCGGACCAACAACCTGGAGCCGGTCTTGGAGAACTACATCGGCGAGCTGAGGAGGCAGCTGGAGTTTCTCAACGCAGAGCAGATGCGCCAGAACATGGAGATCCTGAGCGCGCAGGATGCCGTGGAGGACTACAAGAACAAGTGAGGCTCCAGGCGGGGCAAAAGGCTCAGGGAGAAGCATGGCAGGGAACTGATTCACGGGGTAAGATGTTCTTCTGAGTTTAATGTGTAAAGGGTGAGAGCAGGCCCGCCAGGCACAGCCATGCAGGCTCTGAACTGGACACAACTGCAGGGGGCACCATTTTGCGTGTGGTACAATTAATGGCTGACTGGCAATATCATCCAATAGGTATTGCCAGGATGGTATTGCCAGTCAGCCGTTAATTGTATTGCGTGGGGAGGGGCAGGCTAGCTTCATGGATGTTGGTACCAGATAAGCCTCAGTTTTGGTGTGGGCTTTGCTACTTTCTGGCTGCCTACAAACTCATCTGTCTAAGCCTTTAGTTTTCACATTAGTAAAGTGGGGATAGTAAGTATCCTCCTTGTTGGACTGTTGTGAGAAATAGATCCATGGCTCTCAAACTTTAGTATACTTCAGCTTGTTAAAATCAGATTGCTCGCATAGGTCTGGGATGGGGCTGGAGTGTTTGTGTTTCTAATGTTTCCAAGTGATGCTGATGCTGGGGGACTGGGGATCACACTTTGAGACCCATTGGGTTAGATGAAATTATTCTTAATAAGTTGTTAGGCTGTGTCTGCACATAATAAGCACTCAGTATGCACTATTACTAATGAAAAGGATATGAATGACAGGACTTGTCTAATTCTAGATCAGCTGCTCCTGCATCTTGCAGACAATGGAGTGGCCCCTCCCTCCCCATGCTGGGGGTGCAGGGTGATTCTCTTAACATTACCTTGACATGCTTACTGCATTGGGCCGGTACAGGGTCATGTGTGTGTGAGATGACAAGGGAGAAGTAAAATTGTTGCGGGGCAGAATGATGGGTGATTTTTTTTTCTCTTTTAAAAACATATAGCAAAAAGTGGTTACTTTAAGTTCTCAATTAAAGAGAATGATTGAGCTTGACAAATGTACAAGTAAAAATGGGGGCATTCTATGTGGTTCTGGGTTTTCCACGTTGGGTTGTTTTCCCCTTTGTTGACCTGGAGAACCAGGAGCTGGCTCCAGCTGCTTGTCAGTGAGAGCAACAGGCCCTGGAGGGAGCAGCCAGAGTCCAGGACAGTACAAATTTAAAGAATTCTAAGCCTCTCACTGCAAGGAAAAATCTCAAGGAGCCAAGGTCAGCCCCTGCAGCCTGTCTGTGTTTCTTACCTCCTCCCACAGATACGAGGAAGAAATCAACCAGAGGACCAACAATGAGAATGACTTCGTCATCCTGAAGAAGGTGAGGGATGGAGGTGTCCCAAGGGGGACCGTGAGCCCAGGAGGCTGAGCAGGGTGAGGAATTCCTGTGGGATGCTTTGTGACTGAGGAATAGACAGGGTGACCTTGAGGGCTGGCTTGTCCCAAATGCTGGGACTCTTACACCAAAGGGGAAAGTCTGAAAGTGGTGCTAACATAAATCTTTAGGAATCCTTGAGTTTTTAATCTGTCCAGGATCCTGAAAGTGAAATTAAATTAACAGACAGCTTTTGAGTGTTAGTTATACGTGGCCTTGGGACCTGGAGAGGGACCTGGTGTGTTGTGTGTGATTGACTGAGATGAAGAGCTTGGTGTCACACTTCCTTCAGGCCAGAAAAGGTGAAGTTTGCAGGTCTCTTATTTGAGTGAGGGGAGGAAATTTGCAGGTGAGGAAATAAACCCAGAGGCCTTTGCCACTTGCCCAGTCCACCTAGTTGGTGATGACACGTAACACCTAGCAAAAAAGTCAGACTGTCTTTGCTTGCTGTTCAGGATGTGGATGCTGCCTATATAAGCAAAGTGGACCTGCAGTCCAAGGCGGATGTTCTGTCTGGGGAGGTCAATTTCCTGAAATACTTATTTGAGATGGTGAGTTCAGTCCTTATGAGAAACCCTTGCCTTTTCTAATATCTCACAAGAGGTATGGGCTGTAAGACAGGGGAGGCCTGAAACCCAGCGTTGCCCACTAGGGACTCCTCTCCTCAGTCTCCTCAACTCCGTGAGCGTACAGTCAACCATCCTCTCAAGCCCCAGTGCTCAGGATTCCTGGGAGCGGGGACTGGAGATGAGAGGCATGGAGAATCTCAAAGCAGGAGAAGGTAAAGAAAGCTGTCCCTGCTTCTGTCTGGGAAATGAAGTTAACACCGGGGACACACAGGGACAAAACCAACTAGAAATCTTCATCAGCACTGGCAAGTTGATGGGGCTATTAGGGAACTCCAAAGGAGAGGAGCGTGTGGATCTTAAAGGGGATGAAAATGAAGACTGCAGTGGTGGGGGATAATGCTCTTACCACCCCTGATCCTGCGGTCACCCATGTCTACGCTGGGGGCACGGCTCTGGGCCAGATGCTGTACTAAGAGCTTTACTTAGTCCTGGGTATCTCTATTCTGCAGATGAAGAAACTGAGACAGAGAGAGATTCAATCACTTGCTCATTTACCCAGCTAGTCAATGGTAGAGCCCAGACTCAAAAGTGAGTGTGAGTGGCTACATAAGTGGAGTTCTTTCTACTGTCTCTGAGAGCTCCTGTGGTTTTGAGGAGCAAGTCTGCTTGTCAGAGGGCCCAGTTCAAGATGGTGGCCAAGCCAGAATAAGGCAGAAATACAGGGCACAGGAATGGCATGATGGGCAGGTGGTGTCTACAAGGGCTCTGAGTTCAGGCTCTTTATTCTCCCTGGAGGCTAGGTCTGGGTACCTTCCCCTTTTGTTAAGGTGCCTCTCAGTGCACAAAAACAATTCAAAGAACTTTCCCCTAAGACTCCCACCTGGCCCAGACTTCTGGCTTCTCTGGAGAGCCTTCAGGGGCAGAAGAGGGAAACCGAGGTCCCAGGAGGACAGTGGGAAAAGTCAGCTTGTGGTCCATGCCTTGCAGGAGCTGTCTCAGATGCAGACCCACATCAGTGACACCAACGTCATCGTGTCCATGGACAATAACCGCTCTCTGGATCTGGACAGCATCATCGACGCTGTGCAGGCCCAGTACGAGATGATCGCACGGAAGAGCAAGGAGGAGGCCGAGACGCTGTACCAGAGCAAGGTGGGCACTGCCGCCCCCTGTCCAGACTCGATGCTCAAGCCAAACGTAGCTCCAGGACTTGTATCGTCTTCCTCTTATTTCTAAAGTAAAACATGTTTGTTATAGAAAACTTAGAAATTACATATAAAGATCATTCATCTCCCTCCACTACTATTAATGTTAACGTATTTTCTACCAGTTTTTTGCAGCTAACATTTATTGAAAACTCATATGTGCCAGGTGCTACACTAGCAGCATTATACATATTATTTCATTTACTCCTACAACAGTAAGGATAATTTCATTATCCTTGTTACATATGATTAAAGTGCGAGATTGCCTACTTTCTCTAAGGTCTTGTGGCTGGTAAATGGCGCAGGCAGAACTGAATTAAACTCAGGTGTGCTGTCTAGCAACCCATGCTCTCAACCATTATAATGTTTGTATTCTTATTTTTCCAGAATGAGATCTTTTAAAATATAGTTTTGTATTTTTCTTTTACCTGCCACTTTGAATACCTTTCTGTGACGTTAAATATTCTACATCATTTTTATTAACAGCATGGAATCTACAGTAAGAATATATTCTCGTTTATCAGATAAACATCTTTGAAATTAAGGCTTTGGAAACAACTTTGGTTACTTCTTTAACATATGATGACTTGGACATTTTTGGAGGGTGAAAACTCTGTGGTTAAGGGTCAGAGCCAGTCACTAAATTCTGAACACCTGGCACTTGATATCTGCTTTGTGGATGGATTACCTGTGGCCAACTCCAATCTTGACTGGCCTCTGTCCCACTGTCCTGCAGGCAGATGTTCCGAATGGCATGATTTTCAACATCAGACTGGGGAGGCAGATGGCCAACAGTGAAAACTCCAGAATGCAGAGAGTCCCTTAGCCAACCCTCCCCATTGTTTCCTTGAGTCATGGCCTGTGGATAGAGTTCCTATTGCTGGGGACATGTAGATGCAGAAAAGGAGATAGAGAAAGAGATTCAAATAAACGAGAAGAGTGCCAAGTGCCCCTGAGGAAATGAGGGCTTGACTTCTAGGGAAAACATTCTGGAAAATGGTAGGAAGGAATATGGCGGGGTGGAAAAAGTATGTGGTGGGGAGGGACCCAGAGTGGATAAGGACCAGTGTGAAGGCTTAGATATGGGAAAAAGATGTAGGGCTGGCCCAGAGACTGGTGGTAATGAGGGCGATTTGATATAGGTGTGTGCGTGTGCGCGTGGTCACAGCTCAGATGAGGGAGGTTTGGTACAGATGTGAGTGTGTGTGTGGATATAGCTCTGTGGGTGGGGCTTACTCTGGGCAGTTTCCCAGGGGAGAGTGGTCTTGGGCAGTGTCTGGGAAGGCAGACCCACTCCCTCCTGAGGGGGGGGGTAACTCATGGTGAGCAGCAGGCTGACCATGATGCTGCCTTTGACCCTCAGTACCAGGAGCTCCAGATGGTGGCGGGAAGACATGGAGACAACCTGAAGAATAACAAGATGGAGATTGCAGAGCTCAACCGCACCATCCAGAGGCTTCAGGCAGAGATCAGCAATACCAAGAAGCAGGTGAGATGGGTGCTCAGGGTGGGCTGGCCAGACACATTGCCTCCCATGATGCCCTGCCTAATGGGGCTTCTAAAACTCAGCCTCCCACATTCTTCTTCTCCATGACCATCTCCTGAGCAGCTTGACCAGATGCACACAGCCATTTCGGATGCAGAGGAGAGAGGACAGCGGGCCCTCCAAGATGCAGGGCAGAAGCTGCAGGACATGGAGGAGGCCCTGCAGCAGTCCAAGGAGCACCTGGCCCGGCTGCTGCGTGACTACCAGGCGCTGCTGGGAGCCAAGCTGTCCCTGGACGTGGAGATCGCCACCTACCGCAGGCTGCTGGAGGGCGAGGAGAGCAGGTGGGCAGTGTTTTGGGGCTGAAGTGCAGGTTGTGCCCCTGGAGCAGTGGGACTGACTATTTGGAGAGAATAGCTTTTTTTGGGAAGATTGGAAATTCAGGGTAAGCAGAAACATTCAAGTCAGAAGTGGAGGATGTGTGATTTGGCAGGGTCATTGTCATCATTCTCCTGCCTCTAAGCAGAATGTCCCTATATCCCAACCCAAGCCATTGCAACCAGGTGGTGACCCCCACCACCCCAATGCTAACAGGCTTCAAGAAAATGCTTAAAATCCCCGCTGGCCCTACTGGCCCCCTCACCTCCCTGCCTATACACTCACCTTTCCCATGTACAACAAGGCTTGAGGACAGCTCTCGCTTCCCCTGGAACATCTCTGCTCCTGATGTCACCAGCTGCTGCCTGCTTTCCTTCTGGCTCTGCAGGTCTGGCTGATGTGTGTGCTTTGGTTTTACAGGATGTCAGGAGAGCTGCAGAGCCTCGTGAGCATCTGTAAGTAGCAGAGCCCAGGGCTGGGGCTGGTTGGTGCTGAGTGGAGGGAGGGCTCAGCAGAGTTGCCCAGCAGGGAACTGGCAGTGGGCACTTTAGATTCCAGTCCTACACAATGAGAACCAAGTGAACAAACACAACTGCAAAGCCTGGGGAAATTCGCTGAACTGAATTATGATTTTAGCTCTTCTTTACCTTAATTTTTACGATCCCTAATAATCAGCATGGCTTAGAGCTCTCTAAGATACCTCAATAATGAAAATGAGTCCTGACATCTCTTAGTAGCATGAAGAATACTTTGGAAATAGGAATACTTTCATCCAATATATCTTTTTGAAAGTCAGATGCTGCCCGTGATAAAAGATGTAGGCAGCTGCCCCCAGGGTGGGTGCAGGTGGGTCCCCTGTCCAGTTTTTTGACCATTGACTATGCTGCCCTCTCCTCCACAGCTGTGCAGAACAGCCAGATGACCATCAGCGGAGCACAAGGCAGCGGTGGTGGAGGCTCTGGAGGTTACGGTGGCAGCAATGGCAGCAGCTGGGGCTATGGTGGTGGCAGCTCCTTTGGGGGTGGTGGGGGTTATGGAGGGGGTTCCCGAGGGGGCAGTGGAGGTGGTTATGGGAGCCACAACAGCGGGAACTACGGAGGGAGCAGTAAAGGCAGCAGCAAATACGGAGGCAGAAGCGGCGGCTCCTCTCGCCTGCAGATTATCCAAACCTCTACCAACACCTCCCACAAGCGAATCGTGGAATAGAGGCGGTCGCTCCTGTCCCCTCCTCCACATCCTTCTGACTCCGGCTCACTTATCTTTTTCTGATGGGTCTCAGCAGTTTTGCCAATAAATTTCACTCTAGATGGGGTAGCAGGCGGGTAACCCTAAACAGCAAATCAATCTATGAAGGGCACTGGCTGGCAGTCAGAACACAGCCAGTCACATTCTCAACTTAGACTCCACCCAGCTGGCCCTGCTTCCGTCCCTGGGGACACCCAGAGCCCAGTTTAGTCATGGAGTAGAGAGCATCCCAAGGCAGACGATGAAGAGTCAGTGTCAAGCATACCAGGTTTCTCAGTCCCAGGCTCCCTTTCCTATACCTGAGTTGCCCCAGGAATGAGAATCCATGCTGCAACGACCCACAAAATGAGGCTTTTAGGTGACTGGCTGATGACAAGGCAAGGTAGCTTGGTAAGGGGCTCCTGGGTGCCAGAGACCAATTCTTGCCTTTTGGTCTGTAGCCTCACACTATGGTGTTGATAGAGAGTATGAATTGGCTGCTCACATCTGACACCTGTAAGTCATGTCTGGACCTGATTCTGAATCTCTATCTCAAGAAGCATTATTCTCTGGGCTAGCAGCTCCAGGTGGGGGTATTTCAGAGGGCACAAGTCCTTGGCCACAGAGAGGACTGTAATGAGCAGTGAATGGAGGATTCGACAGACAAGCAATCGGATTCTGTTCTGTCTCGCCCCTCCAGAGAGCTCCATTCTTTGGAAGCATGGCCCTTCCTGAACTCTGCCCCATAACAGCCCTCCTGAGAATTGTCCAACAGACTGGGCACATGCAGCCCAGCTTTGCTCTGTCTAGGTGTGCAGGCCCTGAGGAGTTTGGGGTTAAGACTTGGGTCTTGGGAGGTTCAGTTCTGAACCAGGTTGCAAGCTGCCTGTTATTTGTAAGGTAGCTTAGTGC
>NW_006430043.1:1805617-1816673 GCF_000325575.1 Pteropus alecto
CCTTTGTGAGAATTTGACTCTTTATTTTGAGACTTACCTAAGATGTTTGAGATGTGCTGGAGGGGACAGGAAGAGGAAACTATTGGCCAACTGATAGGCCTTGAGAGAGGGAAGGTGTCTTTGCTTCTAAAATCTGGAGTCACCTTCATTTGTTTGCTGAGTCCTAACACAAACTCTCAATCCATGATTCTCTTGGGACATCTGATGAGCTCAGCATAGGTCCCTTGGGGAGTTCTGTAACATCATCTTTTCCTGGCAGAAGGTGGTACCTTGAAATTTCTGGTGTTTCTACAATAAACTTTTATGTGATCTCAAACTGCTGTTTGGTTAGGAGATGAGTTATTTCTCCTTTAGTTTCTGCAGGCCTCCGAAATTATTCATATTTTGGACGTAAATTTTATTATTTTTTTATTGTGTAAGTAATACACAATCTTGAAAAACCTTGCAGACATAATCTTACTGAACCTTAAAGTGACTAATCATTCAAAAGTCAGATGCACATTTGACAGGCATTTATTTAGCTCCTACTGTGTGGTAGCCAGAGCCCTAAGCACTGGGAATATGATGGTAAATGAATACATGTCTAAATCTGAAAGACACTGACACCTCAAATGATATAGGGGAGGGGAAAATTCAGTGGGAGGAGAAATCAGCGCATGCGCCCCAATGGGCCTCCTAACTTGAGGATAGGAGCAGGGCTTATCTTGTGGACACAGGCAGACCCAACACAACAGGAGCAATGAGACCTTCAGCAGGTGTCAATGCTGGGGAAGGGAAGTCCCAACAGGTTCTTGGAGGGCTGGAAAGTGGAGCAGGGCTGGGGAACAGAGTTGAGGCAGGTGTGGGCAGGGAGTAAGAGAATGGCCCTTCAAACATTCTGTTCAGAGACTCAAAAGAGTCAGAAGAGACAGCTACACAGGAGAAACAGCTGGGTAGATGAGAGGCTGAGTCCCTTAAGCCAGTGGGGTCATGAGCATGGGCATCTTTCATCAATGCCCCTGAGGGAAGCAGAGATGCAGAAATTTAAGAATAGAGCAAGTTAAGCTATCATCTCATCCTATGTGATATTTCTGAGTCCATGCAAAGAAGTCACATAAAAGATTTGACCTACTTTCTCATTCCCCGAAGGAGTACAGATGGAACTTGGATATGAGATTCACTCATACACGACTGCAACTCAGATTGATAAAACATTGTGTTCTTAGGCACACCCTTACATTCTCTCTGAGAAGTTTCCCGGCCCTTCACCTGTCTTGGTGGCAGGCCTATGTTGAGGGGTGGGGCAGGAAAGGGAAAGGTCAGCAGAGGGGCTGCCTGAAGGGAAGGACAGAAGGAGCAGACCGATGCAATTTCTACACTTGAAATCAAAGACCAAGAGCATGAGGACAATGATGGGAAGACAGGGATAAACAGCAGTAGGTGTAAACATGATTTAAAGTGTTCGTTCAGCTGACAGTGACAACACATGAGCCAAAAGGGTGTGGTGGCTGCTGGGAACAGGCATGGGGACCAGGAAGAGAATACAGAGACTGCTTTGGCTCTTCTGTAGTTAGACACTCTGAGGGCATTACTAAATAGGAGCCCATCTGGAGGACAGTGGCCAGGATGGTGGTGGTGGTGAATCAGGCTACATGAAGTCGGTGGAAGGCCCTGGAGAAGAGCAGTCTTTGGGGGAGATGAAATGGCTAACAGCCAAGATATGAAGAGCTTCTCTAGCAAAGAGGGGTTGACCCCAGCTGATGGGAACTACAAAAGATTTGGTGCAATATAAGAAGCATCTTTTATTGGTCCTGAGATGAGAGAGGCCATGCGAGGGGTTAGCACATTTCAAGCAGAGGTTGGCTAACCATTCGGCAGGAGGTTGAGGGAGAAAGTGAAGGATAGGTGGGGATATATAGGGCAGCATTTCACCTCTTTGATGCCTTAAGAATTCATATGATGACGCCTGATTAAAAAAAAGGAAAAAACGGAATTCTACTCTCTATTTTATATTTGGGAAGATTAAGATCAGATGTCAGGGAAGGATCAAGTCATGGAAAGGCCAAAGGCACTAGTCAGGATAGTAAAATGAACCCATGTTTTCTGGCACCACTAGAACTATTAAAGGGTGTGGATTTGATTACCCCTGGATTATATCTGTGTGTATGATGTTTATAGGGAATCTAAGTTGGCTCTGGGAAAAAATTTAAGGGCAAGGCCAACCGGAGGTCATTTTTCCCAACCTTCTTCTGAGTAGGAACTCGGATTATTCCAGAAAACATAGACCTGCCTTTTCTCTTCAGAAGACTTGACCATCTCAATCATGATCAAGAAGGAGGGAATCATGTGTCTGAAATCTAAGAATATTGGAACAGAGATTCCACAGTGCAGGGGCAAGAGAAATGAAGGCCAAGGAAAGAGGAATTAATCAAGGAGGATCTCAGAGTCTAAATGACAAGTCTTGATGTGATATTCTGAGTCTGAGCAATGGGGACCAGCACTAAGACAGCAGAAGAATTCCTGGGACAAATAGTATTCTGTTACAGACAAGGAGAAATCTCATTGGGAGCAAAGAGCAATTAATTCTTTAGCCCTTAACCATATATAAAATGCTCTCACATGCATTATCTCACAATACATGATTCTCATTGGCCCTGGGAGAGCGCTGAGGAGACCATATGTGGGGGTTCTGTGGTCCTTCTAGGGACTATGGAGCACTCCATACCTGCTTCTGATTAGTGCTATTCCCACAAGGCAGATACTCAGAGGGAGACCAAGCAGGCCCATCCATTAATCAACAGAGGGGCAGCAGGAGGGAACATGGCATTCAGGCATCAGGACTCCCAGGGAACGTTAGTCAGCTGCCCCTCCCTCTCAGAGGCATGGCAGGGCGGGGTGCTCTGGGAATCTAAATTTAATTCCACCAGTTTTTCATCTATATAGATTTCGATCTGGAGACATGGTAAACAGGAAGAGCAACCATTGGCTTAATAAAATTCCAACTCTGTCTGACCTAGGACAAAGTGTGGCTTTCTGGGCTGGGAAAGTCCTTGGTCTAAGGAAGTCTCTTAAGCATGTCACCTCATCTTCAATTACTGGCCAATTGGCTCAGGATGTGTCTTCAAATTTATGAGTTGTGTGCTTCGACAGACAAGCTCAGTGTAGCCCCCATGATTTTGTTGGATCTGATACCTTGGTTTTATCAGCTTTCTGATCAGTCCAGAGAACTGTATGTCTTTGGGTTGATCCATGCTCTGTTATGAGGCTGAGCTGGGAACTTGGGATATTGGGAGGTTCTTGAGCACGGACGGTCAGTTCTGAATATGCCAGGGCCAGGTCTCAAAGACTTGTGGAGGGCTCTAAGAGTGTGGCCCAGCTTCCATACCTGTCCCAGTGTGCTTAGCCCTGGGGATAATCCCCAACCTGCAGAGCAGGCATTCCATAGTGGGAGTAGTTTCCATTCTAGCTTCACTTCCTTCTGCTTCAGGTGAGCTCAGCATTCCTTCCTGTATGTGATGGGCTCCTAGCTTCCCTGGTGCAGATTTATGGAGCCCCGAAGGCTTTCTCCCACAAGATGGCCTCCTTTCAAGACACTGAACTTCCTCTCTGGGTCCTTCCATGGTTTCTAGTGAAACGGGGGCTTGTTCTTAAACTTTTGTTAAAGAACAAAAGTTTGATCATCGATTGTTAGATCATCTCTGGGTCTATCCAAGTGCGAGGGTAAAAAAGAATCCCTCCTCCTCTCTCTCTGTTATCTATCACACGAGGAAAATTAGGCTCAGAGAGGGTAAATGGTCTGCCTAGGGTTGCACAGCTACAAATTTGCAGTCAGGAGTGGGGTCTAGGCTGGATGACACCATACCTCAAAGTAAGACAAACTGTACCTCCGTTTTCTACATGCTTATCTGTGGCTTCCTCCTTTCTGGCCTCTACTCTGCTCTAGCACTGCTAGTGAGTGACTTCTGGAGGCCTCTTCCTTTGCTATCTGTCCTAAATAGGCTGCCCCTAGCTCTGCACCTCTCCCTTCTTCCTACGCTGGCTGCCAGCTTTCAAGATCTTACCCCGCCTCCCCATTGTTTGTGATTTTCCTTTACGCCTCCAAGGTTTTAGCTCTCCTCACTCCCCTGAAATCTCTTTCTCCCACGTTCTTGGTGGAGTCCCGCAGGGCTGGGTGGCTTGTCATTGCATGATTTTCTTTAATTCTTTTCTCAGTACCATCCCTCAAAAAGCTCTCAAAACCTCACCACACCTGCCCTTGTCCCTGCTGTGGCCTGACTGTGGCAGCCCCATCTCCATGATCAATTCTGGAGGTGTGTGTGTAGGTCCTTGGGGTTGGAGGTACACTGGCTCTCTGTTATCCATCACTGATAGGGATACCTCTCAAGTGCAGGGGACCATGTGGAAGGCTGGTGAAAGACGGAGCACTGGGAGAGCCCTCAAAGATATGGAGGACTTATCTTTGTAAGTTTTAAAAACTTACAGAGCGTCTACGGCCATGCCACCCTGAACATGCCCGATCCTGTCTGATCTCGGAAGCTAAGCAGGGTCGGGCCTGGTTAGTACATGGATGGGAGACCACCTAGGAAGACCAGGTGTGGTAGGTGTTAAAAAAAAAAAACCTTACAGAGCAATCGAGGGACTGGCAAACACACACACACACACACACACACACACACACGCACATGCACAGATGTGAAAATGAGCCGATTGATAGATAAGTATGCACTTGAATTTGGCACAACTGAAATTAGAAAAAGAAACCAGTAGAGCAACTGAGTGGTGTTAATCAAGGAAAACTCCCTGGAGGAGACAGCCTGTTCACTGCCTGGTAAAGCAGAGATGTAGGTATTTGCCCTCAACGCCTGACAAACCAAAACCAGATTCTGGCCCAAATGCTCAGGAATTGAAACTTTAGCTGCCCCAGAGCTAGGTTGTAACCTAGGTAAGAGTTTGAAGAGAGTTGCCAAGGCAATTAGAAGGGAGTTGCCAAGGCAACTGGAAGGCCTTTCAGAGAATAGAAGAGGAGAAGTTGGCTTGGAGAGGAACAGAGAAAAAGGGAAGAAGAGGACTGAACAGTCTCATCAAAGCATGGGAGTGAAAAAGTCAAGGTGTAAGACTTGGTGAGAGAGTGATCATGAAAGATGTAAGTGATGCAGGTAGTGGAACAGACCGATGACAAGAGAATGCGCATGGGAGGAAGACAGGCACGCGCTGGGAGTTTGACAAGCTTGGCTTGTCAGTTATCACCTGGGGGAAACTGGGCACCTATTTATGAACCTAAGATGGCTTTTCTTTAAAATGGGGTTAATAACTACCACTTTGTTAACTTTTTGTGATGTTTAAATGACTTTTAGCTCCTTGAACGTGGTTGTTGCCTATAGATAATGCCTCTTTGCTCTTTTATTTTGCATGTTATTTTGCCTTTATTTTATAAATTCAGAGTACACAAATAAGCCAAGAATAAGAGTGTGTGGTTAACACTTTTCTCCTATTTTAATATCACCACACACCCTGCATGTCCTGGAGACAGCACAGGATGTGATGAGCTTGGTATTTTCAGGCCTATTGGGCTGCCTCAAAAGTAACTAGTGGAATGAGAATAGAAGTTTGATTCAGGAATTGGAGGATTCTCAAGCATTGATTGTGTGATTTGAAGATATTTTTTGACTTCCTTTGGTCTGCCATCTCACTTCTTTGATAGGCAGGTGGGAATTTTCTGTGATTCTCTGTGTACTTATTTATGGGAACCAGTTCTAGTTGCCTGTCTTTGAGCCTCTTCTCTTCTCCAGTTTGGGAGGAAGAACACTTGAATTGAAATCAGAAAACTCAGGTTTTAGTCCCAGATGAGTCTTTTCCTAGCTGGAGTGTTTAAGCAAGTCGTTTAATCTCTCTGATCTTCAGTTTTCTGTTTTGTAAAATGGGTTGAAAACAGCTTGACTGCTTAGTTCTCAGGGCTCTTGTCGGGATAGTGTTCGTGCATGTTTTTGGTGAGCTGAACTATGCAAATGTATGCCTTCTTGTTCCTTCTAGTTCTTGTGTCTCTTCCTCCTCATGGTAGCAACAAGAGTAAGTCTTGCAGCTCTGTAAATTGTCTATTTATTACCTGACCATCCACCTCTTTGATTTTTCTCTTGATCAATTTCTTAGTTTGAGGATGGAAGCACAAATCACTGCAAAGATCTGTTGTTGGCTGGCAGAGGTGAGAGAACGAATACACACATGCACGCACATACACATGCATACATATATGCACACCTGTCCAAAAAGCTAGAAGGAATCAATTGGGAAGAGTGATATTTCTCATGAGGGAGTATGCTGATCTAGAAGATGATTTGGCAATAGTCATTACCACACCAAGACCATCCCAGGTTCCATTGTTCCTAGTCAGAAACAAGATCTGAATTACTCATTCCCTATAGAGATGGTTGGTTTAGCAGCCCAAGGATGTTGGTGTTAAGACAGTTTCAGACAACAATGCCATGGAGATGGCAGGGAAGGAGAGGAGCAGTGGAGAAGTGAGGAGCACTTTCTGAAAGAGGGTGTACAGCAAAAACTGTGAGAGAAGAAGAGGGACAAGTCTCAGTGGCTGGAGAGGGCTGACACTTATTTGTCTTGGTTCAGAAGCCAGGCGACAGGACCAGATAGTCTCCACAGACTGTCCTTCTCCTTCATATTTTGTATTCCACAGTGGAGATCACCCACACAGGACTATGATTTACCACTTAAAGATGCTTGGAGCTAGCTGAAGCTAGCTCTGGCTTCTCTTCACTGAGTCTTCAATTCTGTGTTTATATGCAAGTGTGAGGAGCATGCCAGGCTTCTAAGAAGTCTCAGAATAAACATCTCAATGCCACTACTTCGCATTAAGATTGATCAAGTGCTATTCTCCAGGAAGGCTCCTGGGGTTTCCTGGCCTTTCACATTGTATGCTGGGTAATTTTGCATCTGAATGGAAGCATAATCTCCCCATGAGCTCTGCACCTCCAATCTCCCCTCTAAGAGCAAATCAAAGAAACATTTTCCAAGCACTTGCATGTGTCTGGAGCCAAGGATTCAAAGGAATAAAATGGACCTTCTGCCTTTGATTTCTCTGCAGTGGGACAACTTCTTACGCTGTCTGGCTTTACACAGAGTGGCAGCACACTCCGAATTTAGTTGCTGTACTGTCATATACAACATGCTAGTTTGGATTTTGCACACTGTAGCTCAGCATCCATGGTTCAAATCTCAGCCACACCACTCACCATCTAGGTAAACATGGGCAGGCTATTCAAACTCTGTGCCTCAGTTTCCTCATTTAAAAAATGGGTAGCATAATAGCATCTATCTCAAAGTTGTGAAAAGTAGGTAAATTAATACCTATAAAATATGCAGAACAATGCCTGGTACATGGTCAGTTTTTGATATGTTAGTTATTGTTATTATTATTATTATTATTATTACGATTACTATTACTGTTACTATCGCCATTACTCTTGTCCAGAAATAATTTTAGCTTCTCAAATTAGGCTTTCCAGACTCCCTTCCAAATCTACATTCATCTCTCTTAATAGTCTAGTATGAGTCTTGAACCACCTGTCAAGTCTTACCTCCACCCCTTTGCTTTACAAAATGTATGAAATAGCTTCTACCTGTTCATCCCAATTCTCTATGTGCTTTCTCAACGGGCATTTGCATGCTTTTGTTTGTACCTGTTTTCCGTTGCTGGTGTCTCTGTCTTCTGCCCTGGTCCATCTTGGAGGAAAAGGAGGAACTGGAAAACTTAGAAAAGAACACGTCTTTCCCTTCTGGTCTTTCCAGATCACTTACCAATCTATCCTGTTTGAGGACAGCTTCTCTTCCTCTAATAGTAATACAGTGTATTTATAAAGCTAACATTTAATAAAAATAACTTCTTTTGATTGTTCATGTATTAAAGCTCTGACTTCATGTCAGGAGGTAAAACTTGGTGAGCTCTAGAGTTTGGAGGGCTGATCTCAGAAATGGGCTAAAGAGCTCCTGAGATTCAAGCTTGGGGAACTGCATCTGCCATGCCCAAGGAGAGAGAGTCTTAGTAGCTTACAAGGGCAAGGCAAGAATGGAAACTTGCATATCTTTGTGACAAGTAGTTATGAAATCTTATCAAGAAGCACCAGATGGTAGATGTGGGGTCCTACTTTCCCAAAGTCGCAAGCACTTGAAGAGAGATTTTGTCTGATAATATGATTACCACACTAACGATTTTGCATGCACAGCAATTTTGAGAACCATCCTGGCAGCAAGGTGTGTAGTGTTATTGTAACTCATAAAAATCTTGTATGCCTGCAGGCAAGCCAAACCTGCATCCCGCTGACTCTGGGACCAAGCCCAATCCCTCCCTTTATATAAGGGGAAGTCTCTGTGCTTGGGGTAGAGGAGTGTTAGCTCCTTTCCTTCTCTACTTTGCTCCTATTCTTTCTAAGTCAACATGAGTCGACCCTTTAGTTCCAGGTCTGGGTACCGGAGTGGAAGAAACTTCAGCTCTGGGTCTGCCGGGGTGGTCAGCTTACAGCGCAGGACCACTAGCAGCAGCGTGCGCTCTAGTGGAGGAGGTGGCGGGAGATTTTCAGGTGGAAGATGTGGTGGGGGTGCTGGTGGTGGCTTTGGAAGTCGGAGTCTCGTCAACCTTGGTGGCAGTAAAAGCATTTCCATCAGCGTGGCTAGAGGAGGTGGACGGAGTGGTTTTGGTGGTGGTTATTACGCCGGTGGCTTTGGGGGTGGTGGTTTTGGTGGTGGTGGCTTTGGGGGTGGTTTTGGCAGTGGTGGTTTGGGTGGTGGCTTTGGAAGTAAGGGTGGTTTTGGTGCAGGTGGTTTGGTTGGAGGAGGTTTTGGGGGTGGTTTTGGGCCTGTCTGCCCCCCCGGTGGCATACAGGAAGTCACTATCAACCAGAGCCTTCTGCAACCCCTTCATGTGGAGATTGACCCTGAGATCCAAAAAATAAAGTCTCAAGAAAGGGAGCAGATCAAATCGCTCAACAACCAATTTGCCTCCTTCATTGACAAGGTGAGTTTATCTACTCAGTGCATCGGGAGAGCTTCCCCTGGTCCATTCGAGATTGACACAGCCAAGACATATTTTGAGTTTGAGCCTCAACTTTTGGCTTGCAGATGATTAAAAGGGTATTTTGTGGAATTGTCTTATAGAAGATATGTTAAAAGTATGTTTGTAAGCGATGCTAATGACTAAAATTTCTCGGACAAAGAGGTCTGTAGTCTATAAAAATGTGCTAATTTGACATCACTTTGATGTGTTTTTCTGTTAAGCATTTTATTTTATTATTAGTTTAAAAACCTTGACAAGTTTTTTTTTTTTTTTTAGTTCAGCTCTTGAGCTGAATTGGGACTCGCATATGTTGAATGAACATGTCAGAAATGGGGCTACCTCAACCTTCTAGGGTGCAAATGAGAAGGACCCCAAATGCCCTGGGAAGGTCTTTCTAACTGTAAAAAGGGAGTTGAGTGTAAACAGAGTGCTATGGATATTGTAGTGGAAAGTATACAGTCATTGCCAAACATCTGTTGCCTGCCCTCTGAGAATTTTACATTGTTACCAGATCAGCATTGAGTTTTTTTTTTATACTTGGATTTCCAAGTATCAGCTCTAGAAAAATATGTAAATCATTTTTTACTTTTTGCTTAATCATAAATAATGTCAACTCGAGTTATTCACAATAGATATGGAATTCAATTTTGGATTTCCCCAATATACTTTTGAACTGTGTGTACGCTCAGAGAATGCAAACCAATTTTTATGGTAATCTACCTAAAAAAAAAGGAAAATAAATCTCTTAAGTGTCATGTATCTATTTCAAAGTGTAATTGCACTAATTTTTTGTGCTTTGCTATTTAGTTTTTGTGTAACTACCCTCCTAAAGTTCTAACTGAAATAGTACTATAATTGCCATTCATAGGGAAAGTAAAACTTTACTGAATTAACAGTGAGTTGGGTTTTGTTATGAAAATGATGTTAACTTGATTGTCTTCTTCCTATTTTTGTGTTTGTTATGGCCAGAAAAACAGGAATTGAAGTTCTTTTCGAAGTGAGGTATGGGTATTGCAGTGTGGTAACCCTGGTGCTCAGTGGACGAAGAATTCCACTTCTGCACCAGTGGATGATGAGCCTTGTGTTTTTAGGTGAGGTTCCTGGAGCAGCAGAACCAGGTGCTGCAAACAAAATGGGAGCTGTTGCAGCAGATGGATACCTCCACTAGGACCCAGAACTTAGAGCCCTACTTTGAGTCATACATCAACAATCTTAGAAAGAGATTGGACCAACTGAAGAGTGACCAGTCTCGGATGAATTCGGAATTGAAGAACATGCAAGACTTGGTGGAAGATTACCGGAACAAGTAAGGAAAACGGGCTGGGCAATTCCCAACTTTTGTTCTAAAATATTTCCAGAAAGTGGCAAGCTAAGACTATGAACAATGCATAACAATGGCTTGTCTTAAGTTATAGGCAAATCAATTTGGCATTTTCAGAAATCTTCTGTCTTAGAAGTTGGAAACAGTTTAATGGTTTTATTGCTCAGAAGAAAGGGGTGGTCAAGGTGTCCTAGGCTAGTAATAGAAAAGCAATAACAGGCCATGCCAATTTTAGTCTAGAAAGTGGAACTTCGGGCCTCGCCTTCTCTGAATTCACTTCTGATTTCTTTTCAGGTATGAGGAAGAGATCAACAAACGGACAAATGCAGAGAATGAATTTGTGACCATCAAGAAGGTGAGTAAATTCTATAGGATGGACCTGCAATAAATAATAAAAGAGGATCTCCAATTACTAAGCAGAAATAAGTCACGATGTGGAGAACCAGGGCCTGATGAATAGCTGAAGTAGTTACGGGCCTCGCTCTCTGAATTCACTTCTGATTTCTTTTCAGGTATGAGGAAGAGATCAACAAACGGACAAATGCAGAGAATGAATTTGTGACCATCAAGAAGGTGAGTAAATTCTATAGGATGGACCTGCAATAAATAATATAAAAGGATCTCCAATTACTAAGCAGAAATAAGTCACGATGTGGAGAACCAGGGCCTGATGAATAGCTGAAGTAGTTTTTTCC
>NW_006430043.1:1821409-1845404 GCF_000325575.1 Pteropus alecto
CAGTATTTCATGCAGTAAGCGAGGAGGCAAGTTCTCAGCAAGTCAGGCAAGCTTCTTTGTGATTGTGATCCCGGGTGGTGCGATTTAGGGGACTGTGATCCATCTGCAATATAAAGGTGTGGAGTAGACCCCAAACAGCTTTTTTACTTGGAAAATCCCCTCACAGCTGCTGAGAGGGACTTGTCCTGGAAAGACTGACTTCATGATGTCTCTTATTCCCCTAGGATGTGGATGCTGCTTATATGACCAAGGTGGACATTCAAGCCAAAGTGGACAATTTGCGTCAAGAAATCGATTTTCTCACAGCACTCTACCAAGCGGTGAGTCCTCCAATTTCAACCACTTTTACCAAATGGAGAACTTTAAAGCCTGAACCTTCCACTATCCAGAAGAATAGAGATAGATCTTCCATCTCCTGCCCCTTCCCCCCATCCCCTGTCTAAGGTGCTTTTTTCTTTCTTTTTTTTTACACTCACTATAAGTGTTGCTGAACTAATATGTCTTGCAGGAGCTGTCTCAGATGCAGACTCATATCAGTGAAACCAATGTCGTCCTGTCCATGGACAACAACCGCAACCTGGACTTGGACAGCATCATTGCTGAGGTCAAGGCCCAGTATGAGGAGATCGCCCAGAGGAGCAAGGCCGAAGCTGAGGCCCTGTACCAGACCAAGGTGAATGCGCTATTTGTCTGGCCACGTTTCTTAAATGTCTTGTCTTTCTATTCTGTGTTTTCTCTAATATTTGTACGCATGAGCCATAGTGCACTCTGCCATATCTAATTGACTTGATCCACCATCTTTAGTATGAAGAGCTCCAGGTCACTGCTGGCAAACATGGGGATAATTTGAAAACGTCAAAGATGGAAATTTCTGAGCTGAATCGGATTATCCAGAGACTTAGATCTGAAATTGACAGTGTCAAGAAGCAGGTATTTGCTTCCTTCTTCTATTGCTTAGCTCTATGGGATGGGGAAGAGGGGACCCACAGGTAATTAATTGGAGGACACTTTTCTACTTTTGAATCTTACAGTCCATATCATGGTTATCTTATTATTCCTAGTTCTTTTGGTGACTATATTGGTTTCCAGAATTCAGCCATCATGCTGGGTTCTCTTTAAGGAAACTTATAAAAATGACCTTGTAGAGAAATAGAAGTGATGGTCATGAGTGATCTAGCCCATGACCCAAAGTGAGACTTAAGATGCGGTGAGTGAGAGGAAAGGCAGTCAGGAGGTTTCAGGGTAGGCCTTTAGAAGAATGTCAAGGAGTGGAGGAGACTTGACTCATGGCCAAGAGAGGCTGCTGCATTGCCTTCAAGAGATTTTGAGGAAGTCAATATGATGATATGTTATCTGGAGGCAGGTGAATGCATGAGATAACTTAAGCTCTCATGGTGGAGTACTGGCCTCACTGGGGTGGAGAGATCAATTTGAAATAAGAAGGTCAAGGTGGGATTAGATAATAAGAGAGTACATCATGTGTTGGATTCTCCTTTCTCAGATTTCTGGGCTGCAGCAGTCCATCAGCGATGCTGAGCAGCGTGGTGAGAATGCCCTCAAAGATGCCCAGGGCAAGCTAAATGAGCTGGAGGACGCCCTGCAGAAGGCCAAGGAGGACCTGGCCCGCCTGCTGCGTGACTACCAGGAGCTGATGAACACCAAGCTGGCCCTGGATATGGAGATTGCCACCTACAGGACCCTCCTGGAAGGAGAGGAGTGCAGGTGAGAAAGGGACCCTGGGCTCTTTGTCCACTTCTTAATGTGCTTCCTCCCATTGCAAGCTGGCTGCTGTTGAAGGTACAGACGTGTGACTGCAGCTTATCCTGTGTATGGGGAAAGGAAAGCTACATGGTACAAGAGGAAAGACTTAGCTTCACTTTGGGAGCTAGAGCCCTCCACTTTTCTTTATAGTGGGCCATAGTGTCTCCATGAAGTACTTTGAGATGGAGCAATTTATTCTTTATCGGGGCTGGCTCAGATGTCGTCTTGCTAACGTCAGTGCTTTTAGAGGTAACCCACATTAGCTGCAAGACTTTTCTAATTTATACAGAGGCTCCCTGATGGTGAGAAAAAATGACAGAGGTTTGGGAAGTCAGAGGGGACTGGTTTAGGTTTCAGATCAAGGAGGAGCTGCAGACAGGGAGCCATGGGATGGCTGAGAGAGCTTGGGAAAGTGGTTTGTGAAGCTGGAGAGTGATGATGGGTTGGTTTTTCTTCTCTTACAGGATGTCTGGAGAGTGTGCCCCCAACGTGAGTGTGTGTAAGTACAAGCCTATTTCTCAGGGGCCTGTGGAGGTTTTACTGGGTTGGAAAGGGAGCTGTGGTTGAAGATAACCGAGCGTCCTTGTTCCTTTGCAGCTGTGAGCACCAGCCACACCAGCATCAGTGGAGGTGGCAGCCGAGGTTTTGGCTCAGGCGGCGGTAGCTACGGCACAGGAGGTGGCAGTAGCTACGGCACCGGAGGTGGCAGTTACGGCTCTGGAAGCGGCAGCTACGGCTCAGGAGGTGGCGGCGGCGGCGGCGGCGGCAGTAGTGGGGGACACAGAAGTGGTTCTGGAGGGGGCGGCGGCAGCTCTGGCGGCAGGGGTTCTGGCGGCGGCGGGAGTTCCCGAGGCAGCTTCGGCGGCTCCTCGGGAGGCTGGGGATCCAGCTCTGGGGGCACCAAGACCTCTGGTGGCAGTTCCAGCGTGAAGTTTATTTCCACCAGCCATTCCCGAGGCTCCAGATAAAGAGATGCTTTTATCCTATCCTGTTAGCGCTTCCTCTCCATTTCTACCAAATATGTTTGGCAAGACCAAAGTCAATTGCCCCAGCCTTATTGAAGAAAAAAGCTGCCATTACTTTTATTGGTTCATCATATCTCCCCAGCTCTTTCTTTTCTGCTCTGCTTCCCAAAGTAGTTTTCAAATCTTTGGTCACCTCGGTCCCCCACTATGACCCTGCTTTGTGCTTTGCCTCAGAAACAGTTTAGCCATCACCACTACACACAATACATTTCAAAGCACCTCCTAAGTCAGCCAGAGGAGGGTTAGACGCAGGTCTTCTTTCATGCACGGAGTGCGCATGCTCTGGACAGCTCCTTAATATTCTATATCTTGCAACCAGCTCTGTGCTGTTTTGGTTTTGTACATATGGTGTAAGCAAGTTCATTGTCTTTTTTGGAGAGGTCTTAAACTCTCATTTCCTTGTGTTTCTGCAATAAACTGCATTTGAAATTCTCTATGAGTCTCAAACTCCTTTGTACACAGCATAGTCTATCCTGGATGGGTGCTTCGTGGGAGGGAAAGAAGATCCTAGAGCTACAAGGCATATGGGGGAGTTGAGACACAGTAGATGAAATTCTTATTCTTGTTCTTTCTATCCACCATCATGCTGTCCAGACTCTCATATCAGTCCAGACAGGAAGTAGCTCTGGAGAAGGGGTGACGGGGAAGAGGGATAGAATATACCAAGTTGTACTTACAAAATACTCTTGTTGATCTATGCTATTTCTCTCAGCTCTGGTTGACAATGGAGCTAGGAATATTTTTCTTAATTGGAAGCTAAAAAAACTGATCCTTAGAGAAGCTGACTGATTTTTTCATGATCATAGAACCACTGGGAAGCTGATGTTCATTTGTTCCTTAGAGCAAGTATCTGCTGAGTGGCCTAGAGACCAAAAAGCAGTGCTACAACAGCCAGATCATCATCATCATCATCATCATCATCATCATCATCATCATCACCATTATCATTAAAATTAGCACTCACCGAATGCTTACTATGTGCCAATCATCTTATATAATTTTTACCATAATTCCCATGAGGAAGGGCATTATTATCCTCATTTTAGAGAAAATGAAACTGAGGCCAGAGAGGTCTATAACTTGTATATATTAACACAGAGCTAGTAAACGGTGATGGTAAGATCCAAACTCAGGTATATCTGAATCCAAATATCCATGCTTCTAGCCACTATGCTATCCCATTGTACTACTTTACAAGTAGAGGCTACATGTCCACAAATGAACTTCTTAGATTAAGCAGAGCCTTGGATAGTGTCCTGAAAAATAGGGGAAATGGATATCTAGCTCTCCATTACTACTCTCCATTCTTGAACTCCATAGGCCAAGTCTGTATTCTGACTGTAGTAGCTGGCCTTGTGTTACTCACACCCCTCTCATCACTGGCTGTTCCACATGAACGATTACTTTTCCATATAATACTTTCCTCTCCTCTCATTGCCAAACTTCTTCCCAACTACTTGATCCAAAGTTTAATCTACTGTGGTTTAAGGAACAGGCAAAGGAAAATAATCCACAGTTTACAGGATGTGCGGATCCTTTGACAAATCATTTGACCATTCTGAGCCTCAGTTTTCTTGAAGGTGAAATGGGGATAAGAATATTTATCTTTAGATATCAAGAAGATAAAAATAAATAATATGAAAATACTTTGTGAACTGTAAATGTGTTATACAGAAGTAGTTAAGTGAAACTAAAAGGGAGTAACAAAGAAGTAGAAAGCAGTGGCTGGCTTTTAGGACCGCCAAGGAGGGAAGTAACTTAACATGGTCACTGTGGCCTAGGGCCAACTCTGTCTGGACATGAAATTGATTTTCTTAATGCACTCAAGTTGAATCTGCTCTGGAAGACGTATTTGTGAATCAAAAACATAAGAAATAAATGTGTTAAATAGAATGTTCATGTGTTTTCTAGTGGGGAAACCTATATTTGCAGAGACTGAAATATCATCCTGTTATCAAGGTATCTAGGAAACTGAATTAGTCAAAAAAAGCAGGTTTAGAACGGTGGGAGTTGGGTGGCCTTGAAGGGAAAGATGGTTTACCAGCTCTTTGGGAGAGCTGACCTCTGGGGCTGCCAGATACAGCACCTGGGACACTATTGAATGAAGAGTGATGTATTCTAGTACTTTGACATACATTTTCTAAATTCTTTCTTACAGTACAACTTTCTTTACTGCCGCATTTCAGTATTGAGAATACCTGTTCATCTCGTTTGGACTTGAGTTTTCTTGGTGAGGTCAGACATGAAACAGAGAACAGTATAATTTACAGTGAAACTTATCAAAACTTATAAGGTCATAAGGACTAAATGAAAACACTGTGTAAGTCAGTATATAATGTAGAACTAAATTGAATAAATTCAAGTGCCCAAATGAGTTAGTATTAGAAAGACAGTAAAGGAAAAATCTGGATTCGATTCAGTTCAACAAATATTTCCTGCACACATACCATGTGTCAGGAATAAGGCCAAACACTGAGGTACTATGATGAGTATGACATGGATTAGTTCTCAAAGAGCTTAGAGATTAGGGTATTGGGGAATATGTAAACACATTCTTACAAGGCACATGGCCCACACAATGATAAAAATGCATATAAGGCATAGAAATGGTACATATGTTTATGAGGGTTATTAAAAGTGATGCTTGGCAGGGTTTTAGAGGATAAATAGGAGTTTTACAGGCAGAAAAGGACATTATAGGTATTAAGAAAAATATAGATAAAGACTTGGATGAGTGAAATTCACAAAGCATTTGGTTATCTGAAGGAACATGAAGTTAGTGACAAGAAATAAGAGTAAAGAGTTAGTCAGATCCAATCAAGAAGTGTCTTGTAGGCACTCAATGGAGTCTGGCCTATAGTTTGTGAGTCAGAAGTCCTCAGATGACGTTTGGGGACCTATCGGCTTATTACAACCTCAACCTCAGCCCTGTATACTGGGCTAATGGGATACAGAAGGGTTGCCTTACAGTTAGTGGAATAAGAATTGAGCATGAGCCACACTTCGTCTTGTACTTGAGTATCTCCTTAGAAATCTGGCCTGCCTATGGGACATCTGCTTATGGAAATATCATTTTTTAAGGTATTTTATGGCTGAAACAATTGTGATAGGTGAGGAAGAGCCAGTAAAGGGATTGAATAAGAGAGTGACATGGTCAAATTGATATTTTAGAGGGTTCATTCAGGTCAAATTGGAGGGGCCCATGTTGGAGTTAGGAAGATTTGTTAGGAGTTATTGCAAAAATTCAGGCAAAAGATAATCAAAGCTCGCACTTTAGTTCAAGTCCTTAGTGGTGGTAGTGGCTAGAAATGAGGCTGAGGATATACATTCTAGAGATAGTTAGGAGTCAAATCATCAGGAGTTGGTGATGGATTGAATGCTGGGTGGGTGGGGTGGGGGGTGGTAAGAAAAGGGAAGAGCCAAGGGCGGCTCCACGTTCCTGGCTTGGGTAATAACAGAGAATACAGCAAGAGGGCTTGTGGGGGAGAAACGATGAGTTAGTTCTTTTGAGGTTCCTATGCTCTATCCATGTAACCATTGGGGCTAGAGGTGTAAACTGAAGAGTCACCAAAATTTGAAAGTTAGAGTAAACCAACAGATTACTCAGGAAGAAGGAGCTGAGAGGGGATTGCAGAGAATTTCCAGTGGGAAAGCCAGAAATACATGGAGCAGCTTGCTCAAATAAAGAAAATTTAAAAGACATGAGACCAGTGATAATTCTTCAGAGGCCATTCAGCCAAGATACTGAGGTCCCCCCAGATCTGGTGATGATGTCTCAAAATCTTAGACTCCAATATTTCACCCTTGGCTGCCTGATGTAGATGTGAGGCTTGGTGCTTATTTAAGTAATCACATTCAGAAGGAGGGAAATCCACAAGTACAACTGTGAGATAAAAATTCTCCTATCCCCCGCACTGAGATCCCTATCTCTGTGGCAACCATACTTTCTTGGCATCTATGCATGTGTAAGCAAAACTGTACATATATATTTATTCTCCTTTCTCAGATGTCCTGCCACCCTGCCCTTCCCACCCCAGAAGACTTGAATATCTCTTCTCCATTGGGATTTGAATTGCATGTTCTTCAGCAGATAAGCCTTTTGGAATCTGGCTGTGGCTTCTGCTTATATGCCACAGCCTATGACCCAGTAAGCCTTTCTTAACTTTAAAATTTCTGCACACACCTTTTCTCCCTGGGTCTAAATCCTTGTGTATCCCTCTTTGAGTCTCAGCTGGAAGGACAGAAGTCCTCCCTCCATTCATTGGCCAACAAAGACTTAGGGCTCTCTTTGGGCCTTTCTTCTTTGAATGACTGCAGTGTTAGTTTGGTGGCCAATCTTCCTTCCATAACTGGCCAAAGTTTCTTTCCATAACTGTATGGCTCTTACACAGACACCTCTGCAATAGAGCTCTGGGATTCATCTAACTCTAGAGAAGAACAAACTTTCCACTTTCTCCCCTCCCCCACACTAATTGCCTCCTCTTTCATAATTCCGAGATCAAGACAATCACTTCGTGCCCTTAGGAAAACAGCAGAATTCAGCAACTCTTTTTGCAACCCTTGCTTCTCAGATCCTCATTCAGTTTAGTTTAATACCACCATGCCATTCCTTCTCTTGGGGAAGGGTCTTCATTAGTCTCAGGGGCTGTTCACTAGCTCATAGGAGAGAGAATCCCAAAAGGCAATTTTGAATGGGACCCTATGGTTTTGCATGAAATTTTAGAAACTAAATCCCCAGGACAGACTTGACTGGAATGGGGAGCTTCTGTTTGTCCCTTGGAGGGACTATGAGGAAGTCTCATACAACTGCCTGGTTCTATCAAAAACACGTGTGTAAATCTTAACAGGGAGTTTATGGTCTTTGATGAAGGTTTCTTTTGAAAAAGAATATTCTTTCTTTAGGTCAGTAATTGTAAAGGTATGAGTCTCATTGACTTCTGTTTTATAATAAAAATTGAAGTAATAATACCTTTTACTGTCAAGAAAAAAACATAGATAATATACCTTACAATCACATATGATTGAAAAATGTCAACACAATGCCCTAAATGCAATATTAAGGAGACACAAAAGGGAAAAAACTGGTAATAACATTATACAGATTTCATTTTGTCAGTTCTCAGGCAGGACCATATTAGAAGACATAATGAAGCATCAGTTATTTGCACCGACAGGTGCAATTACCATGAGTTTAATTAGCTACAAATGCAGGTTGATGCAGGTATGCTGTATTGGCAACTTAAATACAAATGAGCAACTTTGCCTTTGACAACACAATTTTCCAAAATTTAAAAACCCTTGTAAGCTTGCTAATGAAAAGAAATATAGCCTTCTCTTGATGTACACAGTAGTTGCATTTCTCAGCAACTCAATATATCTGAAAACTGAGCAAAAATACTTGTGTGTGTATCTAATATGAAATTGGGTTCTGGATTGAACCATTATAAATGATGGAGCTTTCAAAAGTTGTGCAGGAGGTTGAGCATAATCTGGATCCTGCTCACCAAATGTCAGTAAATGCCACTGCCTGCCCCGCCCCACCATATGACAGAGACAAGCAAGAAATGTCTCTATAGAATTCCAAAAGATCCCTTTGGCAGTACTTATGCTTTGGGATATTTTGTGGCTGGGGACATTTTTAGAGCATCCAGGGGAGACTATGAGGCACATATTTTCAGGTGTATGCTTTTCTCTGTGTGTGTACGCATGTGCGTGTGTGTGTGCTGAGGTGGAGAGGTTGTAGAAAGACCATATCTCCATCTGAAAGAATGTTATGCAGATCCCTGAATAGAGTAACTATTTCCATTAGTTTCTTGTTCATAGTTCATTAATAAATTTATGAGAGAGAGAGAGAGAGAGAGAGAGAGAGAGAGAGAGAGAGAGAGAAGAAGAAGAAGAAGAAGAAGAAGAAGAAGAAGAAGAAGAAGAAGAAGAAGAAGAAGAAGAAGAAGAAGAAGAAGAAGAATCAAGAGCAGAATCCCAAGACTACTCTGCCTAAGGACCAAACAAAGACAGAGACATCAGTAAAGAGTATAGAGGAGTAGTCATGGAAGATGGGAGAAGAGAGAGCACAATGTCATGGAAACCAAGAGGGAAGCACATCTGAAAAGCAGCTGGGAAAAGAAGTCAATTGTGAGCAGAAGTTTCCTGGAGGAGCTACGTAGAGAAGAGCCTAGAAATATGGTCAGGAATTTTAGCAGGTGGAAGGGATGTAGTGGGTACTATAGGCACACTTCTTTGTGAAGAGGGTGTGGCTCATAGACTGATTACAGTTGGAGGCCAAAGATGTGGTCTATAAAGTTGCTTCCTGGAGCTGCAGTTGGCTGGAGTCTTGTGCCAGACAAAAGAGAGGGTAAAGAGACATTTGGGTGGTGCCGGCAGTTTTTGGTTGTTTGTTGCAAGTATGGATACCTAAGATGTTTTGGGATGATTTGTGTCACTGTGTTTGCCCCTCCCATTTCTGCTGGAGGGAACATGGTACTCTTTGCCAATCCATTATCAGAAAAATGGCACAGTCTTAGTCAACTTGTGACCTTCCCAGGTTCATGTAGGGTTATTCCCACCACTCCCTGGTGCCTGCGCAGTTTCCAATCTGTTAACAGGCCCTGTTAGTTCTGCCTAGACAGTATGGAGTGTCCTCTGCTGGTACAAAGGCTCCTTTACACACAACGATGCTACTGGTCACCACAAAGCTGTAGTGGCTCTCAGGGGTGGTGAAGATGATGTAATATGGATATTTTAGAAAACTTCTTGGGAATAATTTTTTAAAAGGACTTTTTCTTGGTTCTGTTGGTCATAGGGACATAGGGAAGCAGCTAAACCTTCTTGGTCTCTGACAGTGGAAGAAAGAGCTTCCCTCCTGGGTATTGAGCTCAATCCTGAGCATTTGGAAAGTTCTGAGTGACACACTGAAAAGCTAGTGTGAACTCAGGGACAAGAACTGGGGCAGAGAAGAGACTTAGGAGGAGATCAAAGTTGACCGAGGGTGGGCATGACAGTCATGTTCACTGCAGATGGACTACACCATTGTTGTAGGAAGAAGGTTAGGCCTGTTCTTGCTTGGCAGTGATGAGGGTCACTCTGAAGAACTTTCACCCAGGTCCAGTGTCTGACAGTGGTAGAGGCTGCCCTTGAGATGATGCGTGAGTCTCCATTGGAGACACTCAAGTAGACTGGTCTTTCCTGAGGCAAGGGTGATTCAGAAGACACTTGAATCCTGGATGGAACCACTTCCAACTTGAGACCCTATGGCTGCCTCTTTTCCTATAATCTTCCCAAATCCTTCCTATTCTTCTTTCTCTCTTTTCCTGTCCCAAGTCTCAGATTCAACTTCCAGAATATTTTGACTAGTTATTTAAATGTTTAAAAGTTTGGTCTTGGTTTGAGCTGATTTGATAGGTTATTTGGAGAACATTTTTGTCTGTTCAGTTAAGAAAATGCCAGAATTCAGTCCTTGAGCATGGGTTGTTAGTGGCAAGGTGTGCATGAGACAAAGACTGACGTGAGGCCCTCTTGCTCCACCTCCAGCTCTAGGTCCTTAATTAGCTAAAATTACTTGGAAGGTGAGAAGGGGTATGGAGAGGGGCAGGTCCCTGGCTTAGCTTTCTGGATCCAACAGCTCACACATTCTTACTCTCCACATTCCTACGTTATATGCAATGAGTAGTTGATTAGTCCTTTTTGTTATCAGCCTTAAGTTTCTACTGTGGTCAGCACAGTTGATTTTTTTTTTTTGTCCTACATCCAGTGGAGCTAGGACAAGTGGAGAACATATTGGGCAAGTGGAGAACATATTGCACTACCCCTGTGTCCCTGAAGGAAGCATGAGATGGTTCTGCAATTGAAACCATCCCTTGTCAATAGGTTAATATTTGAGAGTCTTCAGTTATACCATGCTAACTGCTAGGGTGTGCTTGGGATCCAGGGGGAAAGCCCCGTTTTTAGCTCCTTTCTCTTCAGTAATTTTCTTTCTTGGTTTGATAATACATAAACAAGGTTTCCATGGTGAGAACATCAGGCTGTAAGGCAAGGAGGTGTGCCAGGAGCCTCATGCCACCTCATTGGCACATGTGACCTGCCACGTGCCACCATGAAGACATGTGTATCCTGCAGGACCAGGGGAAGAAATGCAGTCTAGCCTGTGGCAGAACAATTACCAGTGTGTGGTTACTGAAAGTCTAATGGAGCAAGGGTTGGATTTATCTTGCTTCTGGACCCAACCTGTTAACCCCTTCTCTAGCCACCCATAGGTGTGTGACTAGGAAGAAACAGTTAGTGTGACACTTTAACAGGACAGAGGAAGTGTTGCAGTGTAAGATTTAGAAGCCTGTAAAAGGCACAACTCCTGTTTACCTCCCATCTTCCATCATTGTGGGTAATTGGGTGTTACTGTGGTATTTATTAAGCCCCTGTGGTTGGTCCACCTGAGGCCTTTTCTGGCTCTGAAATGCCATGCTGTCAGGGTAGTGTGGTTTGGTGGCAGAGCTGCTGGGCTGGGTTCCTGGTCTTTTCATCCTTTAGTCACGAGACCTTGACAAATCACTGAACTTAGCCTCTTTATCTTAAAAATGAAGGTATTAGTCAGGGTGGTGTCTAGCATGTTTCTGAGCTGTAATTTTAGTACAGATACTGGAATGGGGTGGAGAGCCTTTCAGAGGGGCAGATCACTCTCATTAAATCTCAGTGTTGACATCAGCCCATGTCAGTTCCCAAGAGCCAATTGTTACATTTTTAGGATTTTTGCGAGTCAGTTATTAGATATGGCCATCATCAAAACTTAAATTATATAAATTTAGAATAAAATGCGTCATATTAAAAACAATGGCGACGAATACTCAGAACACATCATGTCCTAATCTTCTACTGCATCCTGCTGTGCTCTGTGCTCTTGTGGTGATTTCCATCTCCTGTAACTTGGGTGGAACTGCTATGTGATGCTATGCTATAGTGCGTCTCCCCTCAACTCTGCCTTCAATGACCTCGTGTGAGTGGAAGTCGGTCTCACAAAAAAACATGGAGCCCAAAGACATTGGTCAGATCCTAGGTCGGTCTTGTACTTAGCTGTTGATCTCAGGCAGGTCTCTCCCTCTCTTAGAGGCCCAGTCTGCTCATGTGTGAAATCGGCATAGTAATATTTGCCCAACTTATTTCAGAAGGAGATGGTCCAAATGAAATGACATCTGTGATGGTGATCTGAAGTGTAACATGATGGGAGCCCTCATTACCACCATCATTCTTCCTTGAGAAGGTGCTGGAGTGTGGGGTAGGGCCCATGAGCTGAGGCACAGCTGGAGTCCTCCTTTTAAAAGAGTCCTCCTTTTAAAAGAAATACTCATTCATGAGGGGAAGGCTCATATTCTAGAACCATTACCACAAGCTTTGCAATGAGAAGCTGGTTAATATCTGAGTAGGGCTGAGTGGACCTCCCTCTGGGACCTGGGATGAGGAAGAGACCAGAGCTCTAGGGAGTAGGGAGACGGAGAAGTGGACTTATGAGACTTGGGTAGGACTGCGCAGTCAGGTGGCAGCCTAGGAGCTAAAGTCATTTTTATTGTATTACCACAGTGTTAGAATTTCTAAACATTTTCTGCAACTGGGACAATGGGAAAGCGGGCAAGTTTGCTTTCTGCCGGAAGTTGTGCTAAGTGCTGCATGTATGATTTCATTTATTTTTCTGCCAACTCTCTGAAGTGAATACTACTATTCTGTTCACTTTGCAGATAAGGAAATAGAGGCTATGGAATGGTAGATTACTCTTCTAAGGTCAAGAAGCTAAGTGGTGAAGCTGGGTTTCCACCCAGGTGTGTGACACAAATCCACATCCTTAACCAGCACACTGCACGGTCTTTGTTTATTACAAGGCACCCGGCAAATGTAATTTGTCGCTATAGCTATTCTCCTCTTAAACAGAGAATCCCTCAGGATCTTTTCTCTCAGGATATTGTAGTCACTTTTCGTGTTGGGACAAAGGGCAAGGGAAAGACCTGATGGACAGGAAGAAGCCCCAAAGACTCACTGTTTGCACCTGCGGTCTCTGTCACCGGGGCAGCTCAGCCTTGACTTAGCTTCAGAAGCTTCCTTCTCACAATTTTCCTCTTCAGGATGCTCTCAGGGGAGGACATGGAGCCATACCCTCTTGGTCTTTGGATGGGCCCCTGGTCTGCCCTGGCACAGGGGCTGGGGGCACTTCCCCTAATGCCAGGCAGAGACTCCAGAGCTGCTGCTAAGATGCTGATGAGGAAACCTGGCCTGGCATCTCCAAGCCTCATCGCAAGGATAACCTAAATCCTTCCCCCTCCACAGACAGCACCGTTGCTTTCCCAGATCTCAGGGGAAGCAGGGGAGACTGCTCACCCCTTGGCAGATGGTCGTCCGAGTTTTAGGGCAAAGGCAAAGTATGCTTTTCCAAGATCATCTAAGCAGCCAACCTGCTCCGGTGTGATGTTCCCAATTTGTTATCTGGGAAGAAGTTGCCTCTAGAAGGGCCAGGACACCAGGCCCTCACCAGGGATTGGGAGGCGGTCTGGCATTGTAGGACCTCCTGTAGGAACATGGATAGGAAGAGGCAGCATAATCCTGGAGATCCAGCTGAGCTCAAGCTCCCAGCTGCTAATCTGAGAAAGAAGGGAAGTAGAGGTGGAAAATAACAGGAGGAGGGTGGCTGGTGAGTAAGAGATCAAACCTCATGGGTGTGGGAGCTGTGGAAATACTGTGCAGACAGCCTGGCCCTTCTTTCAACAACTCTGAGATGAGGAGCAGGACGAGCTCCTCACTCCCTCTGCTTCCTTTTCACTCTGCTCTGCTCTTCTCAGGGGCATTCGCCTAGTTCAGTGTCTGCCTCTGGCTAGCTCTCCAGCCCCCAGGACACTCTCCAGCTCCCAGCCTTCTCTCAACTGCTGAGACCCCCGCCCCCCGGAAGTTAGTGACTCATGTACAGTGTGGTTGGCGACTTTCCAACTGATACCCTTGATTTTTTTTTACTACTCACTTCCCACTGCCCTTGGAGCAGGACTCCCGGTATGGGGCAGGGTGGCTGCCTCTCCTGCTACTCTTCTTGTCGAGGTGCACTTGTGCTCAGTCCTGAGCACTGCTGTGCCAGCACCTCTGTGCCGAGGCCCTCGGCAACTCCCTGCTGTCTCCCGCAACATCTCCACTGCCAGCTGAATTCACACCTCGCATGGAGGGGAAGGATGCCAAGATTCATCTTGTCTTTTCTAGTTGGTGACATACAGATGTCCTGGGACACTGGAGGAGGCAGAGGACTACCTCTCTTTCTCACACTCAATCTGATAATCTATCATACTCCTGCTGGGCCCACACCCATAGTAGCCTCCCCTCCTCTGTGCTCCCCGCCCACCATCTCCACCCTCTTGGGCGTGAGCAGAAACCCGGAGCATCCCGCAAAGTCCTCTTCCTGTGGGCTCCCTTGTGTGGCCGAAAAACAGTGGCCAGAGATACAGAGTCAGCCATCATATTTGTGGCAACATGGTAAGCTGTTCTGGGAGTCTGGGCCTGGGGCAGGTGGCAAGAAATAGCAAGAAGCGAGATCAATTCAGGACAGTGCTGTATAAACCTATGAGGGTCTTGGGCCCCAGTGAGAATACGGAAGAGCTTTACTCCCTCTCCTCAGAGAAACTGCACAACTCTTGTGCAAGCATCCAATTTTGTAAGAACTGCCCAGAACCCAGCCAGGGACTCTCCATGGACTCCTGTTTAAGAAACCATCTTGGGAGTGTATGAGCTGAGACCCACAGACATCGCCCACTTGAGAAAGTGGAGTACTAAGTCAGATAAATAAGAAGAAACAAAGGCACGGATATGATAGAGTGAGGGAGCACAGAGTTAGGGGGAAGCGGATACTCCATGGGGTTTATCAGCAAAAGCTTTCTAGCAAAGGGGAATTCTGAGCAGGAGAGATTTGGGGAAATGACGAGAGACAAGATGTGTGGAAATGAGCTGGGGGCAGTGGTGGGGGGGAGGGGGGAGGGGTGACCGTTCCAAAACATTGGCCCTCTGGTGTCTCAAGAGTTGCTGGGAATCTCTGTGGCCAAAAAAACAACAGATGTCCTGCGCACAAGCCCTGGTCACAATAGCAAACCCTTTGATGTCTTCATTTCCTCATCTGTAATAATTCTCACCTCACGAGATTGTCAGTAGATTAAAAATGAGACCAGAAATATATACTAAAAAAAAAAAAAACACCTAGTGAAAGACAAAGTGCTGTGCAAATGAGAGAGATTTGAGGTCCTGCCAAGGAGGCCAAACAAGTGTACAAACTATTCCAGGGTCAGTAACTCCAGATGCTGTGCTCACTGCCCAAGTAGGAGGGGTTCCTGAGGGAGACCTGCTTGGTCAAACCTGATACTCCTTTCTGCTGGCTATGAATGGCAGACTTGTGCCTGGTTAGTGTCTACAAAACAGGGTGATGGGAAGTGTCGACCACGAACTTGCCTAGACAACCCTAGCACAACTTCCCCTTTGTAAAATTCTCTCACTATCACTTTCCTCTTTCTTACCAGAGAAACACTGTTCCCGCTTAATAGTGAATGGCGTGGAGTTAAATCTACAGAGAGAAGAGCAGGCACCATTCCGGCCCTCTGGGGACTTCCAATGTGTGGACATATGCCAATTCCATGGCTGTAGTAATGGGTCTCTAGAGGACAGGCCCTGACCAGAGGGTGTGGCTGTGTGGGGTCTGCCTTGACAGATGGGGGCACGGGAAGCCCTCAGCATATTATGCTCTAGTTTTTAGGTGCCAGCTGAAATGCTGATTTAGAGGAGCTGGTGGGGAAGGTGGGGTTCACGTAGACCCTCCACCTCCACTCCTGCCCCCAAGGATCTTTGTTGAGAGGCTTCTGAACATTTCCATTTTTGGATTTTACTCTGTGTGGTAGAGACACAATTCTGAAGCCTACAACACCAAACAAGTCAGAGTGTTTAGACAAATGCCAGAAACAGCAAAAGTACTTCTGCTCCAGGGAGGAGAGAGAGCCTGGAGATTTTATATCACAGAGACCTCAAAACCCAGGCAGACAAACATTTGTTAAAATTTTTCTGAGTGGCTAAGGTAGAGCCCAAGAAGAAGGGGCGAAGTTCTCTGCCTGCTCCCAGGTCTGCTGGTAAACTGATGTCAAGCAGAGAGACAGAATAACAGGAAAAGCAGCAGATTTGGGACCTGTCTGCCTTGCGACTTCCATTTCCACCCTTGTCCCTCAGTGAGAAGAAGATAAATGAAAGCAGGGTCTGGGTCTACACGCTGTGCTTTCCAAGTTTCTCCCAGAGTTTGCTTCAGCTCTCAGAACTTGATAGGTTAATGTCCATTTGAAGCACAAACTGACTTCTGAACTGATCCGTAGTTCAACGCCTCCGTTTTGCAGATGAAGAAATCAAGGCTCAAAAAGGCTGCAGGCTGCTTCTAGGTTCTGAAGGCAGGGGTCACAGGGCTGCAAGGACAATGTCGATTCTCTGACCCCCTCATCTGACGTTCTTCCTATTCCCGTTGGTTTCCAAATCCCTCAGTCAACAGGTGAGGAAAGTTAGGCCCGGCAAGAGGGGTGACATGCCATGGTTATACGATTAGTTTCTGGCAGAGGGACTTGACTTTTGTAGCTAAATGCACTCTTCCCAGTCTATCACACAGCATCCCTTTTGAAAGTACTGTTAAATGGGAACAAATAAATTGCTTTGAATATAGTCTATGAAGCGTGCCTATGGCTCATAAAAATACAAATTTGACACATTCCAATTGAATGACTTTATTAGCTCTATCAAACATTCTCTGCTTAATTAGCAATGATTTCACTTGTTTTTTTTTATTTTTTAGAATTTATTTGTTTTTAAAGAAAGGCATGGAAGATCCATGATTTTTGATGTTAAAAAAAGTTGTTCAGAGAGTTTTGAACAGTTTCTTTTTTTTTCTTTTGATAAAAATCCCTATAGCAAGCAAGACAACCAGAATCAACTCCTTTGGCCATTCCTTCCAAAATGAGGCATTCTCGTGCCCACAGGTGTGAAGACATCTTGAGAGCTTTGTTACTAGTCTGAGGAGCAGGAGTCTCTTGAGATAAGAAACTTTTTATTTGATTTTTACAATTCTATTTGTTTTCAGTATTTTCTCTCTCTTTCTCATTTTTTTTGGGGGGGGTAGGTGGGTGGATTTTTCTCCATCTGTCTCTTTCTACCATTATTCCCAGCCAACTCAACACAGGAAGCTTTGAAAGCAATAGAAGAGATCACATGGTGGGTAGCCTTAAGTGATGGAGTAGGAGGAGATGGGGGCTGAAGGTGTGAGGGAAAGTGTGGACTGAAAGCATCTGATGAGTCTCCCGGATGAGGGGTCAGGTGGGCACTTGGCATGGGGATGCTGCTGAATAAATAGCAGGAGTTCAGATAGGGGCTCTGCTGGTGAATCACAGCTGTACATGGCAGCAGGGCAATATAGAATTAGTAGGAAGGCTCCCCAAGAATGAGGAGTTGGATAGAAAGGGGGCAGCATTAAATCCAGGGAAATCTGGAGGGCTCTTTGAACTGCAAGGAAGATGTGACCCCACTTTTAAGAAATCACAACTAGGATGATATGAATTTTTTGATGGTTGTCCTGTCTTTTCATGTTGGGGTGGCTTTATGATAGTGGGCAAGAGTAAGAATGTTGGTGCCTGGAACGAGGGTTGGGGCTGAGAACGGCAAGAACTTTTCATAGGAAGACCCCCTTTTTTTGGCTCTCTCATTGTGAATAAAGATATGTAGGTGAGAACACACATGCACACATGTCAGAGTAATTTCAGCAGCTAGACAGCATTTTAGCAAACAAGGCATGTGCCCCAGGGCATTGTCAGCAGCCATAACAGGAGCCGAGTTCATTCAGCTATTGATTGATTCCATGGAGACCTAAGCTAGGACGTGTGACTTCCCATTGCCTGGGCCAGAGCTGCTGGGATCTCATTAGAAAATTAGAACTACATGTGACATTTTGGTCACAGCAATGGGAAAGGAAGTGACATGTGTTGAGTACCTGCCAGGCATGATGTTGGAAGCTTCCTTTGTTGATAGCTGGATTGCGTCCTTAGTTCAGCCAGCATGTGACAAGCCCCTGCTGTGCGCTGGGCAGTGTCCCTGTCCTCATTCCTCCTCTGTTTCTGGGGTGTGCATTGTTTCAGAGCGGTGAGCACATCCTGCTTTCCTGATGAGTCCGGGAGTCTCTGCATTCCAAAATAGACTTTTCTACCCGGGATGGCTTTGGGCACTTGATGCGGTGGTGGGTGGACCTGGATGCCCACCAGCCTGGCTTCTCAGTTAAAACCAGTTTGCCCAAGGGCACCTCGAAGTCGATAGCCACAGGGCTGGTAGTAAGAAAAAGGATAGATTGAAAATAGAACTAAAAATGACATATTAGGTGAGAAGGAAAAGGAGGTCCAGGGCTGCGATAGAGAACTGGGTCACGGACTGGGACTGTAGATGAGTGAGCAGTTTTCACAAATCACTTACAAAGAAATGCCCTGGAGGAGATATTGAGCAAGTGACTCCTGTTGGGAGCCTGGAAGTCTCCTGTCCCACCTTCCCTTAGAGCCGCTGGAGCGGTTCTGATGGAATGCACAGGGCTTAGCAAGCAGTGCGGTAACTGGGTGCAGACGCCTTGTAAGGTTTCTGCTGCTGGCCGGCCTGTTGACAGCTTGTTTCTAGCCTGCTGCTCCTCTCTGCTCCCTGAACTTCTTTCTTGGTGTTCTTGGACGCTATGGGTATTGGCCCCTTGAGCAGCCTGAACTCAGCAATGGGAGCTGAAAGAGGAGGGTTTGTTGTTTGTTTGTTTGTTTTTTTGAAATCTAAACACTTGGTTTCCATTCTGGGGCTGTGTGAACAGATGGCTTGAGGGCTCAGCAGCTTTGTTCCACTGATGCTTTGGGTCTTTGGAGAGACTCACCTTGCTAGTCTATGGAGGGGGAAGTCTCAGTGGAGGATGGGCAGGACAGAAACCCTCGACAAGGTCCAGGTGGGATCTTTAGGGAACAGGTACATGACAGACTGTGAAGACTTAAGCATTGCTAACATTACATTTCCACGTTAGGGAAAAGCTACAACTTCAAACCTAAAGCTTTAAAGAAAATTTTTGGATTGTAGGCTTATTCTCTGAGTGGCTGCTCTGTGCTGAGGGGATGGAGGTTTGCAGTAAAGATAAATATAGTCCTGGCTCTGCCCTGCAGAAACCGAGGGATATGGCACATTGTAACACAAAGAGTACTGTGACGGCTGTAAGGGAGTAGTTGGGAAGGTAAAACCAATTTCTACCGGGAGAATCTGGTGTTAACATGCACATTTATTTCCCACTGGCTAAACAGTTCGCCTCCTCTCTGCTTAACATTGGAAACTTGCTTTTCTATTCCACCAGCCAAGGAATGTTCTTTGGAAAACCTATAAGGAAAAGCATTCAGGGGCCTGGGCTTGCCGGCAGCTTGTTGAAAGAAGCATTTTGTCCTGCAGGATCCCTGTTCTGCTCTCAGAGCCGGCAAAGCTAAAACCCATTACACCAACAGGTCAATATATTCGCGAGACAGTAGGAATCCAGGATGAACGTTACCATTTTATAGATGAAGAAATTGAGGACTGCTGCAAAGAAATCAAAGCCAGCTGCAAAATCACAGCTGGAATCAAGCATCTTAACTCCCATTTAGCTCCCTCAAAGCGTACAGAACATGTTATCTAGACAAGTACATTGAGATGATGTATTGGTAAAGTAAAAATGTGGAAATAAAATATGTTATGTAATATATTGTTTTACCCTCCTTATTTCAACAAAAGAGGAGGACTCTTCCTTTTCAACCTGACTTTCAAAAACTGCGAATGGGTCTAGAAAGGGAAGGTGCCCAGCAGAAAGCCTGGAAAGCGAGAATCCGTGTGAAAATAGAATTACAGAGCAATAAAACATGCAGATTGTGTGCCCGGCAGAAGCCTGGTGCATCGTAGATGCTCGATTCATATTTGTTCCTTTCTGTCTCAGAAAGAGTAAGACCCCCTGAAGCTGGCATGACCTCGGCACAGTCATGGTGGAGTAATGGATGATTAGGGTGTGGTTCAGATATCCACAGATAACAAGGCTTGAGGCTCTCTCCAAAGCTTTTAGCTTTATAATTTATTTGCATAATTATAATTATATAAGCTTGACTGGGAAAAAGAAAGTAAAGAGACACATGGATTTGTTTCCTTCAGTATTCCCTTATTGCAAATCAAATCTCTTGAATCCCTGTTCTTCACTGTTATCCCACCTTGGCCACATAGTTACTACATAGGTTTGGAGACCTGGGGATGGTGGTGTGAGAAGGCAAATGACACTTGAATTTGTTATTAACTAGGACTGCACTTAGCACGTATGTTTATTATCTTTTTTTTTACAACAGCCATATTCTTCTTCTTATTCACTTTTCATAGATGAGGAAACTGAAGCTAAAAGAGAATTATGAATTTATCCAAGGTCATTTAACTAAAATGTGATGAAGCTAGGACTTAAACTCAAAGATTATGTTTTTTCACATGGTTGTATGCTAACTCTGTCCTAGGATCTGAAAAATCCTGGTTCTGTAACTTAGCCAGCTGTGTGGAGTGCATGGTCATGACATGTGGAAGGAAAAGGAGAAACCTTTGCTTCACCTCAAACAATATTGATAGCTAATGTTTGTATTATGCCTCACAGTTATCAAAACAGTTTAGATGAATTTTCCAATTTATAGCTAAAAGTACAGGACTCAGAGTTTAATTCAATGTCACAGAGATATTAAAAGGCAAAACTGGGACTCAAACTCAGAACTTCTGACTTTAAATTTAATTCTGGTGCCTCTCCTATATACTTGGCCACATGGACAAAGAAAGGACTGTGCTTAAGTTTAGGTGCCAGTGCTCTGGGCATTTGGTTACTTAATGGGTCTTCTGATATTCACTCATCCCTGGGTATCAATGAGGAGCCCGACTTCCTAATTACTTAGCAGAATCACTGGGCAATACATGATTACTGACTGACTAAGTCAATGTACACTTGGATCTTGTAGTTATGGAAAGCCTTTTATTGCAACTTTTGTTGGGTGCCCAGAGTGAGACAAGCCTAGGAATACAGGCACTTTCCTTAAGCCCCTCATCTTCTGAGTTTTCATGTGGAAAAATGACAGAGTTGGTGATTATAAAAATTTCTGGTTACAGAAAAGAAAATTCTCTTCTCCTCCATGCCTGGCTATTGTGCATTCCCAGTATGGCATGGGAAGGAAAGGGTCAAGATATTTTGAAGAATGACAACTCTTGTGCAGTATCCTAGGCCAACTTCTTTCTGTAAGAGGATGTCTATTTCCCCATAGCATATGCAAAAGCGCTTGTTAAAACTCTTCCTGGGGAAAAGGAAAAGCAAAGAGAACTCTAAGGCTGGTATTGAGGGGCACCTACGGTCTCTCTAAATCTGTCATCTCTTTAATCAGCTGAACTGGGGTGACGAGCCTGCACAGGCCCAAGTGGTAGCTGGCCTCCCTTGGGTTGGTCCAGGGCAGGGAGCAGCATTCTGCAGAAGGTCCCTTTTCAGATTGAGAAACCCACATTCTGATCTCCTCTTTTGATGATTTTACAAAAATCAAATCGCATGACAGATGCCTAGATAAACAGGAGAAGTTTGCAATCGTAGCAAGTCCTGGGATGGTTATAGATTTTTAATGGCTATTAGCTTGATAATCACACACCAGGAATAGCTTCCAGGCAGGCCAAACCCATGCATAAGTGGGCCCACACCCATGCACACCAACACCTAGCTGAGACAGTATAAAAGGGGACCCTGACAGTCTTCCAACAGCAGAGTTGAATCTCCAGCCTTAACTCTTCTCAGGAACCTTCGACTTTCCTTGCTGGGCAAAGGCATCATGAGTTGTCAGATCACGTGCAAATCTCGAGGAAGAGGAGGAGGTGGTGGATTCCGGGGCTTCAGCAGCGGTTCTGCTGTGGTCTCTGGCGGGAGCCGGAGATCAGGCGCCAGCTTCTCCTGCGTTAGCCGCCATGGCGGTGGCGGAGGGGGCTTTGGTGGAGGCGGCTTTGGCAGTCGGAGTCTTGTTGGCCTTGGAGGGACCAAGAGCATCTCCATTAGTGTGGCTGGAGGAGGTGGAAGCTTTGGCTCCGGTGGTGGATTTGGTGGCAGAGGAGGTGGCTTCGGAGGTGGCTTCGGAGGTGGCAGTGGCTTCGGAGGTGGTGGCGGCGGCTTTGGAGGTGGCAGCGGCTTTGGAGGCGGCAGTGGCTTCGGAGGCGGCGGTTTTGGAGGTGGCGGCTTTGGTGGAGGCCGCTTAGGAGGTGGCGGTGGCTTTGGAGGTTTTGGGGGTCCTGGTGGCTTTGGGCCTGGAGGATTCCCTGGTGGAGGCATCCACGAAGTCTCCATCAACCAGAGCCTCCTGCAGCCTCTCAATGTGAAAATTGATCCTGAAATCCAGAACGTGAAGTCGCAGGAGCGGGAGCAGATCAAAACTCTCAACAACAAATTTGCCACCTTCATTGACAAGGTGAGTCATGAGAAGCTGGCTCCGTCTGATGCTCAGGATGCCCTACTTTCAGTGCTAATTGAAAAGCAAATGACAGAGATTTCTTTTAGGAGCGATCGGTGTAGTCATATGAGCCTGGGTTACTGGCAATATCCCAAGGGGAAAGGTGCTGGCTTCATGGGCTACACCTTCCATAACCATCTGCAGTTAGGAATTATTTGTGCCCTTGGCTTTATTGTTTTTGCCTAAATAAATAATATTTATGAAAAATTCTGAAAATCCTAGAACAAGTGATATAGACAAATAGTTCAGGCTATGTGATGGCAAGTTCTAGAAGGGATTGGTAAGGCATCTACTGTGATCGTCCTTCCTTCCCTAGAAGTTATTACTCTATAAAATTCTAGGAAGCTGAACCTGACATATCTGCTTGGAGATAAATGAAATTCTTACCTTGAAGAGAAGCATTCTCAGTTTTGTGACCCATAAAGTCTTTATTGGTGTCACTTTGGAGTTTTATAGGGTTTTCTTCTATTTCAGGGCAGTTGAACCTGTCTCAGGAATTTACAAGTCTCTTAAAAACCAGGCTGAGGAGCCCTGCCTTCCAGTGCATTTGTTTTTCACACTTAGGAGCAGTGCCAGCGGATGCCTGCTTTTGGTTTTCCCCAGAATTTATGGGACCTTTGCTGGAAATTCAACTAGGATGAGGGAGGGAAATGGCCTGGAGTCTTGGGAGCAGCTGCAAACCAAATAGTGGGTGGTGAAGCAGAAAAAAGAGTTCCGTGCAGGAGAGTGCTGGATGCAACAGTTAGGAGTCTGTAGGACTTTCCCCCTGTGGAGGCAGGGAGCTCAGAAACTCTGCTGGGCATTACCCGCCATGCAGCTGAGGAGGATGAAGCTGCATAGTCTTCTCCATATCCTGAAGCAGGGCAATCCGGAGCTCATGTACTCTCCTTCTGGTCACTGCAGGTGCGGTTCCTGGAGCAGCAGAACCAAGTATTGCAGACCAAATGGGATCTGCTGCAGCAAATAGATGTCCGCACCCGTTCCACCAACCTGGACCCCATCTTTCAAGCATATATCGGCCAGCTGAAGAAATATGTGGATTCGCTCTCTGCAGAAAGAACAACACAAGATTTAGAGCTGAACAACATGCAGGATCTCGTTGAGGAATTTAAGAAGAAGTAGGTGGCAGAGTAAACCCTGAGTGGAGATAAATATTAACCTGAACCATCTAACCATTCCTCCAGCAAAAGCTACTCATCTCCCAATTGCATTTGTGATGATAAAGGGGAGAGGCATCTGAATGTTTGTCATTTTTTTGTGAGGAAGACATTTAGGATATTAGGGATCTTTTTTTTTTTTTTGCATGTTTGAGAGTTAATTTATAGAAAACGGTCCTCATTTGGGATATCATAGTTTCAATGTAGACAGTTAAAGAGTGCTTAATATGCCAAGAGAATAGGGTATTTCTGGTGAATCCACCAGAAAAAAGAAAAGAAAAAAAGTAAACATAGAACTAATCTAACAGCTGTGTCTTTTGGGTTCCGACAGGTATGAGGATGAAATCAACAAGCGCACAGCTGCTGAGAATGATTTCGTGACTCTTAAAAAGGTGAGCAAGAAAATGTCATGGCTCGGGTGGGAATTAGGCTGCTTCAGAAATCCATTGTGTCCAAGCAGACAGGCTAGAGAACAACTCTGAGTGAAAAGAGCGAAAAGAGC
>NW_006430043.1:1845418-1851289 GCF_000325575.1 Pteropus alecto
AGGGATGAGGTGTCTGTGGCTGGTTCTCTTAAAAACAAAAGTGTTTCTGTAGTTCAAACTTCTGGAGATAATTTTCAAAGATATTGTGCAATTTGATAGAGATTTTCCTATTGATAACCTACTTACAATCTATATCGGAGCATGAAAAACGCAAACACAGAGAACACTTAATTCTTCTAAAGAGCTGGAGAAGGAATAGGACTTCTCTTAGAATGCCTACTGAAAGAGGCTGTCGATTCTGCTGACAAAGATTTGAGCTAGAAGGCAAAAGTGTGGATTCTTTGCCTGGTTCTGCAGAGGTTTTGGAATCAAATCCAGGAGATTTTCAGAAGTGGGATGGACAGATAGGATGGGAGAGTTGAGGACTGTTAAAAGTCACAGAGGCCATTACGTCTCATAGTGGGAACACACAGTGTCTCAGATAGGAAGGGGAGAATGGTTGACAAAGCTTGGGCCCATCAGACTTCTGATGGTCTAGAGGGGCATGATCAGTGAATAGAACCATGGAGTCCCCATAAGGACTCAATGTCCAATGAGGTCCCATTGGGGACATGGCTCACCTGGAGGTGCCTAGGATATTGGAGAGCAGCTAATAGGGACTGGGTGAAATAGAGTGATGTAGAGAGGGTGGGGCTTACACACAGAAAGCTGCAAGATGGGTGGGGGGGCATGAGTTTCACCAGTGGCCCCTGACCTTTCTTGTAGGATGTGGACAATACCTACATGACCAAGGTGGAGCTGCAGTCCAAGGTGGATGTGCTGAACCAGGAGGTTGAGTTCATGAAAGTTCTCTTTGATGCGGTAAGGAGGCTGCTTCTGGATAGAACCTTGCTGCCTACCCTTCCCACCAAAAGAAAGCCTTTCCTAACTGATAAAATGTGGTATGAGTGGGGTTTATGGACTGGCTGACTTCAGCTTGCCATTATTCCAGGCCACAAGGTTTCTATGGTATAGATCTTGGAGGAGAGAAACTTTCTCCTCTGATGTCACAGGAAGTAAGGCTCAGGAAACATTAGGACAATCTCCCTACACTCTATTCCCCAAACATCCAGCTCTCCTTAGGAAGAGACTTGTCTTGTTCTCATCCTTATGTCTAACATACTTTGGAGGTCAAATGTAACATACCTCTCTGCTTCCTGCCCAAGTGCACTCACATGAATTATGAAACAGGAAGTAAAATTTAAGGCATTTGCCATCAACCTGCTTCTTTCTGGGGGCACTTATCGAAACTGGATAAATCATGAAGTCTGTTAACTAAGGCTGTTAACTGTAGAAATACAGACTCCTCTTCCATAATTCTCACAGCAACCTTGGCAGGGGCCTAGGAATGGTGCTTATAGCACTTTAAATGTCACACAGTGCATGTGAGTCTGAGAGTCTGTGTGTTTCCCAAACACTGGGGAGGAGGAGCCTCCTCACTGGACGGGGAAGACATGGTTAGACTCCCGTGTGTTGCAGGAGGTGTCTCAGATGCAGAGTCATGTCACCGACACCAACGTCATTCTGTCCATGGACAACAACCGCAACCTGGACCTGGACAGCATCATAGCTGAGGTCCAGAACCAGTACGAGGAGATTGCCCAGAAGAGCAAGACGGAGGCCGAGGCCCTGTACCAGAGCAAGGCAAGTACTTAAAGTGAAGGGAGAGCCACAGCTTCTTCTAACCAGCCAGAAAGTGTACAGTAAGATTGTTGGTGTTTTTATCTAATGGAAGTTAGGCATTATTCCCCAGAAAAAGTGTCCATACTACCCCAAATGCCCTCAATCAAGAATGGCACCAAGTCCTTTTGGGGGTGTGAGATGGTCCCCCACCTTTCACAAATGCAGCCATGACCTTCGGCTTAGTTGACCCTCCCTGGACCAGTATTAGATATCCCTTGGCTCAAGCTTCCTCCCAGCTGCCACTGTCTTCCTCTTCTCTTACAGTATGAGGAGCTCCAGGTCACTGCTGGGAAACATGGAGACAGCGTGAAAGAGATCAAGATGGAGATCAATGAGCTGAACCGTGTGATCCAGAGACTGAAAGGGGAGATTGACCACGTGAAGAAGCAGGTGGGGTGTGGCCCTAAGGACTCGTGCGGCTCCACTGATTGAGGGGGTCAGGGTGGGGTGGGAGAGTGAGAGGTTGTGTATAGGTGTGTGTGTGTGTGTGTGTGTGTGAGAGAGAGAGAGAGAGAGAGAGAGGAGAAACTGAGAAATTCTAATCTAGCGTGTGTTAATACCAAATGCTTTGAATTTAGCACAATTTAAAGCTTATAACAATTTTTAGAGTGGCCTAAGGGACATTGTAAAGCAAGGAGTAGTGCAGGAAAAGAATTGTGTTCACTTTTTGATTGCTTACACCAGTGAAAGGAGCAAATAAAGAAAGAGGTCATTGGACGTGCCATGGATTGCAGCCGTAGCTTCCCACTTGTGCTTGGCACGACCCTGAGCACAGCCAGCTGCGTAATGAAGGGGCAGTGAGTGTCACAGGGAGGTGGCTAGGTATTAGCTTTGGAAAACATAATGTTGGGCACAGAATCCACTCCACAAGCAACAGAATTTTGTGCAGCAGTCTACATCAGATATTTTCATTTGCAACTATAAAATGGGACAACGATTCTGTTTCTGTGTTGTGAGGATCAAAGGTCTTTATGGGGACACATAAGGGGTCCAGTCAAAGGAAGCTTGGGAAGAAGATGCCCCAGAGTCAGCAGCAAGTCTTAGCACAGCTGTTCATAACTTGCATTAACTCGAGGGGGCCCAGCTCTTCCAGATCCAGTGCTTCTGGCTTCCCACGCCCTAAACACTGCTGCTTCCTCTCTCCCTCTACCAGGTAGACTTCTCTGTACAAAAGAAACCTTTTTCTCTAAAAAAATAAGAACGTACAAGACAACATTGCAGATGCTGAGCAGAGGGGAGAGCATGCTATCAAAGATGCCCAAAACAAGCTCACCGACCTGGAGGAAGCCTTGCAGCAGGCCCGGGAGGACCTGGCCCGGCTGCTGCGTGACTACCAGGAGCTCATGAACACCAAGCTGGCCCTGGATGTTGAGATTGCCACCTACCGCAAGCTGCTGGAGGGCGAGGAGTACAGGTGAGGGACAATGAGAAGGCAGAAGGTACCTTGGTCCACCCTCACCTGTCTCCTAGAACCAGGGCTGGAGGCAAAGGCAAGGAAAGCAGGGGTGGGGCAAGGCCTTCTGATGGCTGAGAGCTGACGTCACCATGCTCCCCATAATCTGAAGCAGAGATTCAGGATATAAAGCATTATTGTACAGTGGTAGATTTATCAATATGGAATAACTAACAAGGCAGAGTAAATTAAATTAACTAAGTTAAATTAAATTAAGTTTAGCAATAAATTAATCTTGATCTCTTTGGAAAGAGAAATCAAAATGCTTTGAAAACGGATTCGTTCTAGACAGTGAGAAACCTTGGTCTCTGGGTCTGTGGAGTGTGCAGCTTCTTCTCTCTCCACTTTGTGACCTAGAAAGGGGAATGTGTGGACTGGCTGGGGCATGCTCACCTGGAGCAGGTGCCAGCCCTAGTTCTTTGCAGGTTTCTGGAGGGACAAACAGAACCATTTGCTAACCTCCTAAATGGGCCTCTTTCCTCTGTGGTCTGAAAGCTTTATCAGTGTTATTAGCATCCTGGTGATTTATTCTGGCTAAAGATACTGGAGGGGGAAAAGCTGCCCTGGGCCACCAGCAAGCCAGTATGACAGAGAGGGAGTCACTTGGCTCAGGCTGTTACTCTGTACCTGTCTGCGAGGTCAGGCCTCTTATCCCAGCTTGCAAGAGGCAGTGGGAATGATTTCATATGGAGATGAGAAGGGTAGGGCAGGAGGGTGGGGCAGGGAGGCTGTATAGATATGCAATTCTTTCTGAACTGAATATTCATACAGTGCGGCCTCATTTAAAAATTCTGGTGTGCCTTGGATTCTGAATATCAGACTCCTTAAGATGGATTTCAATACAAAAACGGGGTGCAGAGTCAGAAGCGAATTTGTGTTTTCATCATTTTCATGAGCAAAAAATTGAGATGCATTGGGATGCCAGGCCGTGTAGAAATGTGGGGCCAGCCCCACCTCTGTGATCTGGCGTACAGAAGAGAGTGGGCTCTGTAAGGCTCTGGTGGCTGATGTCAAAGGCTGAACCAAGTGCTCTGCCATGAGTTCTTTTCTCTCTCTCCCTGACAGGATGTCTGGAGACCTCAGCAGCAACGTGACTGTGTGTAAGTGAGGGATGTGGTCCTGTCCTATGGGTAGCGTGTTGGGTGAAGGCAGGCAGAGAAGGTCAGAACTGTGGTAACACTGTCTCTCTCTGCAGCCGTGACAAGCAGCACTGTTTCTTCGCACGTGGCATCAAAGGCTGGTTTTGGAGTTGGCCAAGGTTCCGGAGGTAGAGGATCTGGTTCTGGAGGAGGAGGATTCAGCACTGGAAGCAGCAGTTATGGCTCTGGAGGCAGAGGATCAGGCTCCAGAAGTGGAGGTGGAGGAGGGGGCTATGGCTCTGGTGGTTCCAGAGGAGGCTCTGGCTCTGGAGGAGGATACGGTTCTGGAGGAGGCTCTAGAGGAGGCTCTGGAGGTGGATATGGCTCTGGAGGCGGCTCCAGAGGAAGCTCTGGAGGCGGCTCCAAAGGAGGCTCTGGCTCTGGAGGAGGATACGGATCTGGAGGAGGCTCTAGAGGAGGCTCTGGAGGGGGCGGATATGGCTCTGGAGGTGGCTTTAAATCAGGTGGTTCTATCTCTGAAAAGTCTGGTTCTGGCTCAGGTGAAGCTTACGGTCCCAGCGTGAGCTTCTCTTTTAGATAAAGATGTAGTCCCGCCCTTGACTCCCACTCCAGAATGTAGAAGCTTGTCTCTGTACATCTAACTGACAGCAAATCAAAACTTGTCATCCATTTGGGGAAAGGGATGCCGACATACAGTTTTTGAAATATCTCCTCTCCAAACAAATTAGTTGGAGCAGGTGACAGCCTCTGTCCCCTGGGGAAGAATCTGCATCGTCTAGGTTTGCGCTTCCAGCCATACCCCCATTCCCAGCGCCTCTTTGCATTGCCCATTTGGTGGTCCTTTTTCCTGACAAGTATGCCCTCGAGGACCCCATTTCAAAGCCCATGCCTTTCCCCTGGCAGTGCCCATGGGGAAACATGTTTCTGTGTATATAGCCTGTCTTGCTGACTCTGCATATAAAGTGCTGTGGTCTTGGTGTCTGCACAATAAACTTGATTTGCAATTCATAGCATGTTATGTGTGTTTAATGTCAAGCCTTGCTAGAAGTGGGTAGCCAGGAGCATTACTCATTGCTGCTAACTTAAAACACCAGAAAATGGAGAGATTTAGAAAGGATGAAAGAGAGGCTTCCTAGAGGAAGGGCGTGTCACCCTGAGGCAGCACGGTTGGGAGAAGCCAAGGTGTCTTTTTTTTTTTTCCTTCTGTAAGTCTTTAAGAACTGTGACGATGAGGGGCTAGCTCTGGAGTCCAGGGATGGGTGTGATGTTCTCAGAAAGTACTTGCCAGACCTAAGGACCATGATATTGCCAGGAAGTCAAGAGGGAAATTTGTGGAAAATTCTCTTTCCCAGAAAAAGCCACTCTTCTTAACATTTTCCCACAGACTGCCCCCCATGTCTGCTCTTTCTAACAAAAGCTCTGATCTGAGTGCTCCTTCTCTTCAGGACAGACTAGCCGAGCCGCCTGAGCTCACATCTAGGCTGTCTCAGCTCTGAGCTTCCAGGACAGAATGCCCTCAGCCTAGCCTAGGCTCTCTGTATCCCTGTGATATAGGGAAGAGGCATGAAAACTACATAAACTGACAAGTTGTATTCAGAGCCTACAAAGAGCTGCTACCAGACCATAGGAAACCTACCGAACAGAGGGAGATTCCTG
>NW_006430043.1:1851299-1908467 GCF_000325575.1 Pteropus alecto
CTACCATACCATAGGAAACCTACCGAACAGAGGGATATTCCTTCTTAGATTACTAATAAACTATTTACCCATGCTATAAAAGGTGGCCAGGAAAACAGAATTTTTAAGTCCTAAGCTACACAAAATGAACTCAACCACTCATTTCCTCTGCGGACCTATAGAACAAAGGCTGAGATTGCTAACGTGCCTTTAACGCTGCGTACCCATACCAGACCATGAAAGGAAAACAGGAGAACAAAGTCTTAAAGCTGTAATTCATAGAAACTAAGAATGATGTATAGACTGACATATAGAATTCCTTGAACACTTGGGATCTGTCTCTCTCATTCTCTGATATGTCTATGGAGAGCTATTCCATCTCTAATAAACTTTCCTTTAGTCTCTCTCTGTCTCATTATCTGTCTGAGAGGAGACCATGCTATGTCAATGGAGCATTATTCCTTCGCTAATTAACTTTTCCTTTTGTCTCTAACTCTGGCATGAGCTTGAATTCCTTCCTGCACCCTGTCAAGTACCCTTCCTCTCTGGTGCAGGACTTGAGTCCCCCTGGGCGAGGTAGAGGGAAGAGGGATTCGCCTCGTCCTGCATCACCTGCAGTCTTAAGTCTCTGTTGGGCTCTAAACAAGGCCGAAGGAGAGTATCTGAGGAAGTCTCTGGGACTAAAAAGTGACCTCCATAATAAATGACTACCATTTTCACAGAACATTCCTCCTCTTATGTCAGAGGAGTCCCCCAACACATTCAGCAGATAATAGACTTTTCTTTTCTTGCCTCATCCAGCAGCCCTCTGGGAGCCCCTACCTCTGGACATCTCGATCCTAGAGTCTTTCTCCTGTAGGTGTGAAGATGATTGCAGCCCCTTTCCCCAAAAGGTGTTATCACTGCCTGGGCTTCTTGGGACCTCAGAAATGGCTGGGTAGGTTGGATGGGCTCTTGGAGTTGATATTAGACTGGCCAGAGATGCAGTTAATATTTTAGGTTGGGTTAGGTCAAGCTTCAGTCAGACACAACAGATGTGGCTTAAAACAACTCAGAAAAAAATACTGAGGGATTCTTTTCTCTTTCATTCTATTCTAGCTTCAAAACCTTGATGAGGCTTTTGTAGGGTCTGAGAGATTCTTACTGTTCCTAGAGGTTGCGGAGATGGCTTTGAGAAATGCAGTAGAGGAGGCGGTAACAGAGAATAGGTGGCTTCACCTGTCCCCCAGCCAGCTGGCCCCAAGTTTGAGGGTGCCAGGCAGGAAGAGCTCTGAAGGTTGCAGGTGGCAAGGTGACAGTATATGAGGCTGAGTGTTCTAGGATGATCTGGTGCTCAGAGAATGGCCCTGAGAGCTGCCCAGGCCTTGGTCACGTGGGAGAGGTCTGTGGAGGTGAGGATGCAGGCTAGGAAGAAGTGTGAGGGGCTTGGCTATTTTACGGTGTGTATACTATGCAAACATGAACATGACCTTAAACAAGGGCTAGTGTTCTGGACTTCTGGGGCTGGAAGGAAGCTTTAGCCGTCAGTGAATTTGAACTTCCAGTTTATGTTAGGAAACAGGTAAGGCCCAGGGTGGGCATAGAACCCAAGGTCTTCACCCCCAATTCATGCACTGTTCCAAGTCTTTAGGAATGGTGAGCCATTTGACGACTTTCTGAGAGGAAAGAAGGTGAGGCAGGTAAGGTGGCAGCATTTATTATCAACTCCCTTAATTTCTGAGACTATCAGTGGTGTGAGTCTCCTTCTGTGGCTCATAGCTCCTCACTCCCATCTCACCTGGGGCACAATGCTTCTTTTCAGATCTACTCAGACACATGTTACTTCTACGTTGGATTCCAAGCAAAATTAGGCTTATAGATTAACTCATGGATACAGGCCCGAGGCTTGAAAGAAATCTGGCTATAAGCGGGTAATGGAATGAGGGGCCAGCTTAGGGGAGAGATTCTTCTCTCCCTCCCAGGAGTCTCAGGAGACTAGTTCAGAATCTGGGTCACGTTCCTCCCCTCGGTGTCTCCTGCCTTTCTTCTGCCAATTGACTTGTCAGGTCCTGGGCTTCAAAAGGAAGATGCACACAAATAGAGGGTTTTATGTGCTCTATTTCCATAGGTAACTGGGCTATATGTTTATATCCTGATGCTGCTGCTGAATATTTGGGACACCCTCCCTCTTGTGGTTCCCTTTCTTTCTCTGCCTAGTCTGAATTCAAATGAGCCTCTTTCTTCCCCTCTGCTAAACCCTTTTTTCCCTGTCAACTCAAATGCATGTCCTTGGAGAGCTCACCTGCTCCAGAAAGCCCCCTTGAATGGACCACTTATGCTTCTTCTACTTGTTGTGAAGTGGGAAGGCCTTGCACCAGGTGTTAGGACCCTTAAATGCTGATCTTTGTCTTAAGGGGAATTATTGTGTGACATTAGTCATTTTTCCTCCCAAGGTTGATTTCTGCATCAGTTAAAGGAGGTGGAATGAGATTATCTCTACTATCTCTCCAGCTCTGATGAAAAGAACCCTGTAGATGCTGCCAGGCTCATTCCTTAAGCTTCCCAGCCTAAGGGGGAATTTGGGACACAGAATCAGGAAAGAGGCTTAGAGGCACTGTGTGTGGACAGGCACGAGCACCTGAAGGTCCGTGTTGTTTTCATCCTATTAAATAAATAAATATTTAAATTCAAAGATCTAATTGGCTTTATTAAGTGATTTGTGAATTGGGCAGCATCCCATCTAGCAAGTAGAGAGGAGCTCCTCGTCCTATTTCATTTTAGTTCAGTGATTGTCTGTGAAACAATGATTGTAAGCAAGGTACTGCACTTGGCTATTTTGAGGATACCAACGCTCATAACACACTGCATCCCTGAGGGAGCTTACAGTTCAGTTGAGGGATGGATAAGAAATTTACAATTTGCTGTTAATACAAGACAGCATGTAATTAAGAGCTCCTCTGGGAGGGGAGATAGTGCATTGAAATCCCCTGGGACTTCATTCAAAATGCACATTCCTGGTTCCAATAGTTCTCCTCCCTTGAGTTTCCATTATAGATAATTGAAGTGGAGCCTGGAAATACACATTTTTTAACAAGCTTCTAGGTGACTCTGATGCTGGTGACGCAAGGGTCAGGTTTTGAAAAGTACTAAGGGAGAATAAGGGGGCAGGCTCTGTTGTGGGTTCAATTCTTGGCATCTTAAAGTTTAGTAGGCATTCAATAAAAAATTGATGATCAGATGAAAAATGTGTGACCTTGGGCATTTTTTTTTTTTTTTTTAGCAACTCTGAGCCTTGATTTATCTGTTTGTAAAGAAGTAACAGTAATATATCTCCCTCATAGGGTTTCTGGGAATGTTATATACAATAATAAATGATAAATGTTTATTATATAGGACCTGTGCCATCATGAGCACGCAGTACTGTAGGCCTCTTTTTCTCCTTTTCCCCTGTCCCTCTCCCTCTTCTTCTCTTCCCCCTCCTCCACCTCTTCTCTCTCCTCCTCCTCCTCCTCCTCCTTCCCATTATTAAAGTTATAGACAGTACTATGAGACTGTGGAAGGCTTCATGGATGGGATGATTTTACCATATGTGGGATTAATTAAGAAATAATAATAATTTTACATAAACTTTTCCAGAAGATAGAATACGAAGGGACACTTTTCATCTTGTCTTATCAAGTAAGCATTACCCTGATACCAAAATCTGAGACATTATAAGAAAAGAAACTAAAGACCAAATCCTTCATGAACATAGATTTGAAAATTCTCAACAAAATATGAGCAAATTATAAAAAGGATAATACATTATGGTTGGGTGAAATTTATCCCAGAAATGAAAGGCTAGTTCAACAGTCATTGAGTCAATTAATATATCCACTATATTATAGAAGAAAAAACATATAATCTCAATAGATGCAAAAAAAATTGACAAAATTTAACATCCATTCAGGAATTTAAAAAATACTCAGCAAACTAGGAGTAGGAGGGAACTGTCTTAGACTGATAAAGGATATCTACAAAATCAACAGCTAACATAATGGTGAAAGCCTTTATGTTTTTTTCCCTTAAGATTGGGAACAGGCAAGGACATCTGCTGTTACTACTCTTACTTGTCATCATACTAAAATTCCTAAGCAGTGCAATAATACAAAAAAAAAAAAATACAGATTGAAAGGAAGAAATAAAACTGTCTTTATTCACATAATGTGATTGCCAATGCAAAAGATCCTAAAGATTCTACACAAAAGCTACTAGAACTAACATGTGAGTTTAGCAAGGTTACAGGCTACAAACTAGCAATAAACAATTGGAAATTAAAATTAATAAGACAGTATCATTTACAATAGCACCAAGAAAGAATAACACACTTAGATATACAGGTAAAAAAATTTGTGCATCATCTGTATACTCAAAACTTAAAAAATAATAATGAAAGAAATCCAAGATCTAAAGAGATAGAGCAATACACCATGTTCATGGACTGGAATACTCATATTGTTAAGATGTCGATTCTTCCAAAATTAATCTATATGTTTGATAAAAATCCCAATCTAAATCACAGCAAGATTTTTTTTGTAGAAATTGATAAGATTATTCAAAATGTACATGGAAATGCAAAGTACCTGGACTAACCAAAATAATTTCAAAAAAAAAATATTGAAAGACTCAGACTATTTGATTTCAAACTTATTCTAGTAATCAAGATAGTGTGGTATTGGTTAAAGCAGTGGTCCTCAACCTTTTTGGCACCAGAAGCTGGTGGTCCTATAAGAATGTAATGCCTGATGGTTGGAGATGGAGCTGAGGCGGTGATGCTAGTGCTGGGGAGCGGCTGCAGATACAGATGAAGCTTCACTCAACTTGTCCATCACTCATCTCATGTTGTGCGGCCTGGTTCCTAATAGACCACGAATTGGTACCAGTCTGCAGCCCATGGGTTGGGGACACCTGGGTTAAAGGATAGACACATAGGTTAATGAAACAGAACAGAGAGTTATAAATAGACTGTAAACATTCTAGAAGGAAAAATAAGGGAAATTCTTTGTGAACTTGGCTTAGGCAAAAATTTCTTAAATACAAAACACCCAAATCATGAGCCATAAGAGAAAAAGATTAAAACACTAAATTTCATCAAGATTAAAAACCTCTCCTCTGTGGAAGACACCGTAAAGGGAATGAAAAAATGCCACAGCATAGGAGAAAATATTTGCAAAACACATATCTGACAAAGGACTTGTATCTAGAACATAGAGAGTTCTCAAAACTCACTAGTAAGAAAAACAAATCAAAAAAAACGGGCAAAAGATTTAAACAGACACTTCTTTAGAGAGGAGACAGATATGGCAAATAAACACATAAAAAGATGCCCAATAGCATTAGTCACTAGAGAAGTGCGAATTGAAGCCACAATGAGATACTACTGCAACCTATTAGAATGTCTAAAAGAAAGAAAGAAAGAAAGAAACAAACAAACAATATCAAGTGCTGGAGAGAATGTGGAGCAACTGGAACTCTTGTATTGCTCTTGAAAATGCAAAATTGTGGAAACCAATTTGACATTTTGTTATAAAGTTCAATATATACTTACCAGTGGATATATTGTAAGTGAACACATTAAGATATTGGCAAATGGTTTCTTCCCTGTAAGTTGCCATGTGATTCTGAGTCTAGGAGTTAATCTCTGAGCAAATGGACATTTCCACTCTCAAAGCCAGCTATTAGAGATGACCAGAATCAGAAGGTGTCCAGTTAATGGGCTCTGAAGAAGGAATGTGGAGCCAAAGCAAATGATTTGGCTGGGTGATTTTTAAATTCTGTTGGTCAGGCTGGGAGTGGTGAGCCAGGTTCACAGCCTTGAGAAATCCTAACTTTCAGATCTCATCTGGTCTTAACACCAAAAGGCAGCCAGACTTCTTATAGCTACACCAACAATCTGCTCTTGGACCAGCCTTGGATTGAGGTTTACTCTGAATAGCCCTGGGGAAGATGAGAAAGTAGAAAGTCTGCATCTTGAGTTTGCGCCAATGGGACGTCAGGATTATCTGGGAGGAATACTCTAGTTCTGCCTAGCCCCACCTTTCGCAGGGTGCTCTTCCTTAGGGAGGAGCAGCTACAGATTAACACTACTACGTGGATTTGGAGGTGGGCAAAAATAAGGAGAAGCTGATAAGAAGTAAAGTAGAATAGGCTCTGGGTTTGGAGTAGTCTTACCAAAATAGATAGTGCATTGAAGAACTGTGTTCTTCCATGGTGACTGTAGTTGATAACACTGTATTGCATAACTGAAATTTGCTAAGAGAACAGAACTTCAGTGTTCTCACTGGAAAAAAAAAAGGGTAACTATGGGAGGTGATGGATGTGTTAATTAATTTGATGGTGGGGGTTGTTTCACAATGTTGTATACTTTAAACATTTCATAATTTTATTTGTTTATTATACCTCGATAAAACTGAAAAAAGAAGAGGTGGGAAATTGTATAGGGCCTCCTGCTTGATTGAAGCTTGCTTTGGCGGGGGGGGGGGGTTGAGAAAAACTAAACTGTGGTTTTTTGTGGGCCTCAGAGGGCTACTGTGCTGTGAGATGGAGGGGTGGGTGTGGTGTGGATGAGTAGGGGGAGATTTGCTGTAGGAAGAAATGTCTCATGATCTACCAAGAAGGTGCGCAACAGATTCAAGGCGTGCATTATATTAATTCTTCTCTTTTGCTCTGTATTGCTGCTATTACCTGCAATGCCATGAAACAATGAGAAGGATAGGGAAGGGGAATATTTTGTCCACATTGAATAGTCATGGCTATTTGTAAAAGAACATGCCTGAGATTGAGTTATTTTGCTTGATCATCGATGAGTCTCTTCTTGACATCTGAACAAATAATCTAGGACAGTGGTTCTCCAACTTAGGTGGGAATCAGAATCAACTAGGGAATTTGGTAAAGTGGTTCTCCAACTTAGGTGGGAATCAGAATCAACTAGGGAATTTGACAAAGGCCTAGACCTGGTCCTACATTAAGAAACCTGGACCTTTGTGTTTTTCATGATCTTCCAAGTGATTGATTCGAATACTCTCTAGAGTATTGAGCACCACTGCTCTAAGCAATTGGCCATAAACGCGTACCTGAAATTTCTCCAAATAATAGGGCTAATTAACCTCAATTGTATCATGTCAGGAATTAATGCCAAACTGGAATCTCAAGAACCAGGTGGGGCACCAACTTGGCAATGGTAGCCTTTGGGAGATAGGATTATGAGAGATTTTTTCCCCCTACTTTTCTGTATTCTCACATTTTCCGCAATAAATTATGAAGGTGGGCAAGAGAGAAGCCTAGCCAAATACAGGTAGATACCTGGTCTCTTGCGCTTTCCTTACTGCCTGTGCCATTGGCCCTTGGCAGAGCATTGCCCTGCAAGACACTACCCTGAAGGTAGAGCAGAAAGGGGAGGCAGCTCTCAAAGATGCCCAGGCCAAGCTGGCTGAGGTGGAGGCTGCCCTGCAGCAGTCCAAGGAGCACCTGGCCTGGCTGCTGTGTGACTACCAGGCACTGCTGGGAGCCAAGCTTTCCCTGGACGTGGAGATCGCCACCTATTGCAGGCTGCTGGAGGGTGAGGAAAGCAGGTGGGTGACCCAGAGAGGAGAGAATGAGCAAGTGTCCATCAGTAGTGAACCTGTACCAACATTCCTATCTGTATGATGGGACAATTAATGAACTTGCTCATTCTCGAAACAATATCTGAGCTTCATCGGGGTAGTAGGATGTGTGTCCAGTCAAGGCCTTTGTCCAGAGTATACTATACATGATTAGTGCAGATCTTGGCCCTATATGTTGGAGTCCTTAACGCCTTCAAACATTCCTTCTGGACTTCTGCACCAAAAGGAAAACTGGGGAGATCTCCCCACCATTGAGAAAGACGTTGAAAAAAGGCATAGCTTTCCTTAGCTTTGCCCAGTCCAGCATGGCCTGACTGAGCCCTGTCTGGGGAAAGGGTGGAGAGGGACTCGAGGGCCAAGGGGGCCTGGGGAGCAAGGAGCAGTTGTGGGAGTCCAGGAACAATGGTGACGAGCCTGCTGAGAGTGAGACTATAGAAAAGGGATATGAGGACAGCTGACCTTGTTACTCCAGGTGGGAATTGATGCAATTCTAGGACCCAGGTATTTTCCAGAGGGAGACTGAATTACACATTATGGATCAGATCTGGGGTATCCTTCATGCTGGTAATTATTCTGCTCTGAGACCTGGGCAAAAGATTTATTGATTATTCTGATTGTTTTTGTGCTAACAGGCTGTCTGGAGAAGTCACCAACAATGTGAGCTACTGTGAATAATGGAATGGGGGGTTATCCTTTGCTGGCCAGTTAGGAGTCACCTTTCCCCTTGCTTGAGATAAGGAGGAAGGAGCCCTCTGCCAGAAGGCTGGGGGCTCTGAGGGCCCGGCCTCACTCTGTATGCTCCGATTATATGGTCTTGGGCAAGTTGCTTCTTGTCTTGTGGCCCCATGGAGGGGATTTGAGTAGAAAGCATCAAGACTCTAGGATTCCATGCTCACCCCAAGGCCTTCAGGACCCCCTGAATCCCATGGTGGAGAGTTGGCCCAGACAGATGGATGGTGTGAGAGCCTTCGTTCCTTTATGGGACACTTCAGGGAGATGCCCCTCGGTGCCGTGTGTGAGATGGATACTCAGGGACTTAGAAGGCACGTGGGGATGCCTGGAGCTGCTCTAACCCTTTCTCTCTCTCTTCTCACAGTGATGGTGACAAATGCAGTCTCTGTTTCTGGTGCAGCCACGAGGGGCTTCAGCTCAGGGGGCACAGTCTCCCTGAGGGGAGGTAGATCCCTCAGAGGACCCGATGTAGCTTCTGGATCTGCATCCAGGGCTGTGGGGTCTGCAGGAGACAGTGGGAGCTCCCGAAGATCCAGGCCTCAAGTTGGGAATTCTGGAGACACTGGTTCTTGTGTGGGAAATGAAGAGTCAAGTACAACAAGAAACCAGGGCTCCATCTCAGGGCACAGAAACCTGTAGGCAAAGTTGAATCCTCTGGCCCTGGTCTCATGATGTCCATGAACCTTAGTATTTCACAGTATACGTACCTGCTCTGGCTCTACCCTCATCTTTTATTTTCTTTGGCAATTTGGAAAGAGGCTTCTAGGTCAAAACAAGTTGTTTTTTTTTTTTTTACTTTATGCATCCAAAGTTTGGGGGCCCATAGAAACCCTTCATATGCAGTCTCAATGGGTCTAGGGGGCTCTCAGTCACCTTCTCCCTGCCTTGCCCTGTACTCCTGTAGTGCTCTTAGTCCATGTTGTCCCCTTCTGTGGAGTAGAAGCAAAGAAGCAAATCTCTCCTTTATTTTGGTTTTGAAATACAGGCATACACATACCTCCTCTTCGGAGATTACTTCCAACGCTCAGTTATTCACCTTCATGGGTGTCAGTCATTACACTGATAATCTGCAACCATGGTTTATCAAGAACTTGTTCCGATTTTATTTTTTAAAGCTCCACGTGACCCATTCTGAGTCACTGTCCTCATAGATTCACAGACCCTGGATGCTCACCAAAGGGAAAAAGGGAGAGGAAGACCTACGGAGACCTAATGGGTACAGGTGTGCCAGCCTGGTCCCATCCCTTTCCCTGAGAAAGCCAGTGTGGATTATCCACTTGGAGACAATGTGAAAGGGGCCTGAGTTTATGTTCATGTGTCTTGCCTTCTCCAGAAATGAGGATAAAAATGGAAGAGAAGCAAATATGTGTTAGGACGACACTCCAGATGAAGTCCAGTTTGAAATAAATGGCCGGTGTGACCTACTAGGCCACAAGGGGCATGAAAAGAGCCCTGGGCCCATACTCTCGGTGGAGATGTTGTGTCTTGTTTCCTTTTAAAGAGTTGCCTACTTCTGCCTCCACCCCACTGATTCCTCCTCCCTTCCCCACCACACTTTCCAGTATACTTCATGAGAAACTCATCTGTTGGGAACTTTTAAAATACGTACTGACCAGATGGGCCCTGAGTATATTGTTCACCCCCAGTCGCTGCCCTACAACCCTGCAATACACACCCATACACATCCACACAAGCTCACTCGTTATTCCCCCCGCTCAATTATCTGTGCTGACAGAAGGGCATGTTATTTCTATTTAGTTTTGGAAGGTGGCTTGGAAGCTAAGTTGGTGTCATTATTGCCTAATTAAGGGGTAACAGTGTTTCTATCATTATTGTTATAAGGATTATTATCAGGGAAATGGCCAGAGGGTGTGGAGTGTGAAGCAGCAGCCTGGGGGCTCAGGTCATGAGGAGAACTGTTGCTTTGTCTTCTGCTTTGCCCAGAAAGCAGTTAACAGCTCGGCACTCCATGGATTCCAGCAGTGTTGGATTGAGAGGGAGTCTCATCAGTTCCATGTCATGAGCACTTAGAGGAAGGAAGATGGCCAGGGAGAGGATGGGCATAGCTCCTTGTATGAGCAAGCCCCAGGCTCCTGGTGAGGCAGCATTCATTCAACAATTATTAATTGAGCACCTACTATGTGCTAAACTCTGTTCTTGACACTGGTACAAAATAGTGACCAAGACCTTTGTTTACTGGGAAGGCAGGCAAGCGAATGTGCAATCAGAGGACAGTGACATAAGTGCTGTTTCAAGGAAGTACAGGTCAGGAGCAAGGGACCAGACTAGAAGGAAGGGGAGACTTCCTTGATGAAGAGCTCTGAAAGCTGACACCTGAAAACTGAAAGATGAGGAGGAGTTAGCCAGGGGGAAGGGAGTGTTTCAGATGGAGGTACTATATCTCCTGTGGGAAGCCAAGCTCATAGTAGGTGGCCAATAGGTTGAATAAATGAAAAGAAGGTTGACAAGAGCATGGCTCTTTGGACTCTTTAAGGAAGTGAGTTCTGGTGGAACTTGGAGAGAGCAGTGAGTGGTAGGAGAGGTGGGTGGGGCCAGATCATGACATGAGAGGCTTTCTGGTTAGACTGACCAACTTGTTCTGTTTTCCTGGGACATTCCTGGTTTTAAAACTGAAAGTCCCATGTCCTGAGAACTTACTCATCTCCAGCAAGCCAGGACGATTGGTCGTCTGTCTGCTGCATGACCTCAAGGGATTTGAACCCCATCATGCAGTTTTAAACGGCAGAGTGATACAGGGACAAGAGTGGTTACTTAGCCAACAGACAGAGTGCTCGAACCTGCTGTTTGTCCTCCAATATCCGTTCTCCTCTTTTTTTTTTAAATAGAAATAGAAGTTGTAGATGAGACCTGACCATCCACCAAAAAGACTACATTTCCAAGCCTCCTTGACAAATAATTGTGGCCACGAAACTAAGTTCTGGACAATGGAACGTGAGCTGAAATTGTATCGTGCTGCCGATTGTAACCTTCAAAGGCAGAGCCCCTGAGAGAGGGTTCAAGCTCAGAATGAAAGGTGTGAGGAAGGATAAGAAACTCTACAAGCTCAGGCCCCGCCCCAGACCTTTTGAATTAGAATCTCAGGGTCAGGGAAATGGGTCATTTTAAGACGATTTCAGGCAGTAGTGGTGAAATGCATGGGTTCTGCAGTGGACTGTCTGGCTTCCATTCCCAGTTTCCATCTGTGTGACCTTGTCCCAGTGACTTTAATCTCTTTGTGCCTCGGCTTCCTTACCTGTAAAAAGTATATGTTAATTCTACCTCCTGGAGAAGGTTATTTTGAGGATTAATGTGCTCAGAACTATACATGGCATATAGTGAGTGTTCAATAAATGTAAGATGATGACACCTTGTAAGACTATATGGTACAATATCATAATCAGCATATTGACATGGATATGGTGAAGATACAGAACATTTCTATCACCACAAGGATCCCTCGTACCCACTTCCTTCCTGTGACACCCCTTTCTTTACCTCTGGCAACCACTCATCTGTTTTCCGTTTTTAAATTTCAGGAATGTTATATAAATGGAATCATACAGTATAGAGCCTTTTGTGACTGGCTTTTTTCACTCAGCATGATTCTCTGGAGAGTCATTCAGGTCCCTTCAGGTATCGATAGCTTGTTCCTTTTCACTGATGAAGATACTTCACGGTATGGATGTATCACACTTTGTTATCCATTGAAAGGCATCTGGGGTGTTTGCACTTTTTGACTATTTTGAATATAGCTGCTATAAACATTTGTGTAAAGGTTTTTGTGTGAACATAAGGTTTATTTCTCTTGGGTAAATGTCCAGGTGTGTAATTGCTGGGATGTACGGCAGTTGCATATTTAGTTTTTTAGAAATTGTCAAGCTGTTTTCCAGAGTAGCTGTACCATTTTATATTCCCACTAGCACAGTATGAGTGATCCAGTTTCTCTGAATCCTCACCAGCCTTTGGTGCGGTCACTAACTTTTATTTTAGCCATTCTGATAGATGTGTAGTGATTCTCATTGTGGTTTAAACTTGCAATTCCCTAATGGCTAATGATGCTGAAAATCTTTTCATGTGCTTAGTTGCCATCTGTATATCCTCTTCATTGAAATGTCTCTTACTGTGTTTTGCCCATTTTCTAAAGAGATTGCTTGTTCTTTGATTGTTGAATTTTGAATGTTCGTTATATATTATAGATATAAGTCCTTTGTTGGATATGTGGCTTGCAAATAATTTCTCCCAATCTGTAGCTTGTCTTTTTATCCTCCTAATAGGGTCTTTTGCAGAACAAAGTTTTTCATTTTGATGAAGTCCAATTTATTGATTTTTTCTTTGATGGATTATGCTTTTAATACCAGGTCAAAGAGCTCTTTATCTAGCCCTAGATCCTGAATATTATCTCCAAAAAGTTTTTAGTTTATATTTTAAGTTTAAGTCAGTCATCTATTTTGAGTTAATTTTTGTATAAAGTGTGACTTCGTTTGAGCTTTTGTTTACTTAATTTTGGTTTATGGATGTGCAATTGCTCCAACACCATTTGTTGAAAAGGCTCTCTTTCTTCCATTGAATTACTTTTGACCTTATGTTAAAAATTACTAGTTGTTTTACTCATTGTTGAGAGAGGAATATGAAATCTCTAACTTTACTTGTGATTTTATCTATTTCTTCTTTCAGTTTTTTCATTTTTTGCAGCACATCTTTTATATATTACATAATATATATGTTATATATTATATATACATATTATACATACATATTATATGTACATATTATATATATAAAACTTATGATAGTCTGTATTTGTCATCATTTTACCAGTTCAAATGAAGAAATCTTAACTTTCTTACATCCCTTTACTTGTTCTCATTTATAATTTCTTGAATATATCTTCTAATTACATTAGACACTGTTGTAATCTTTGCTTTAATGATCAAACATAATTTAGAAAATTCAAGAGGAAAAGGAAAGTCTATTGTATTTACCTATTTTTTTTTTTATTACCACGTTCTTTCCTTCTTTCTGATGTTCCAACTTTTCTTTTATCATTTCCTTTCTCTTCAGAGAACTTCCTTTAGCCATTCTCATAAGAGATATCTGCTGGCAACAAATTCTCTTAGTTTTCCTTCATCTAAGAATGTTTTGCAACACTAGCGAGTGTCGAGTCTAGGATTCCCTCTCTGCTTTAGATGGAGTGGATGAGTGGGGCTGCATTGTGTTCTATAGTGTTTGGCCAGAGTCGAGTCTACTGTCTATGTTTTCTGGTTTGCTGGACTGCCCCATTCCTCTAGGTTTGGCTAGAGAGATTAAGCTTTTATTAGCGCTTTTAAAAAAGCTGTGCCCTTCTAGGGTGCCTTCTTCCACTCCAAGTTTGGAATATATGAAACAAACAGAAAAACAGAGAATTTACTACCATGCCGCTCCTTGGCTCCTGAGGTCTCTAGCTGATGTGCCTTCTTCTCTCTACATTTTAGTCTTCTAACATCTGTTTTATATATAATATCTAGGTTTTTAGTTGTAGTAAGAGGAAGAATAGTGTTCACACCATTTCCCCTGCGAGAGCAGGGTCTGGTAAAGTATGTCTGCTCCATCTTTCTAGGATGAGAAATACTAAATATTCTTTTGCAACATGATTTTATTGCTCCTGGGCATGATGGGGGTTGATTTCTTGACTCCTTTGTGTTGAACCCATCAGAGACACCTGCTCTAGAGGCCTGGATGAAGGCTTATGAGAAGACTGCCCCTCTGTGGAAAGTGGGGCTGACTTAGAAATTGGGTGAAGATTAATAAGTGTTCAACTGGCATGGAGTTTCCCCTGTCAAGAGCAGTGGCAGGATATAAAATGTAAGAGGCCCACTAGGGAGTTTTAAAGACAGGTGCTAAGGACCTGTCCTTAAGGGAATGATTTCAGAGGCCCTTAAGAGTCTTTTTGCCCTCTCCATGAGAATCCCTCACTCCTGTGGTTCTGGACAGCGAGTAAAGAGGACTAGAGAGAGGATGGGACTTGTCCTCACGAAATTTGTAGGCTGTCAGGGAAGACTGGCACACACCTGGAACACATGTAGAGACATCAAATTAGATCAGAGAAGTGGTACAATTTAAGAAGGCTGGCCAGATAAGAGTGGCTGAATTGAGATGTGACTGGAACTTCCCTGTGGCAAGTTCACAAGGAGCGAAGGCCAGGGTGGGAGAGGAGAAGTGAAGGCCATGTGGGGTGAGGGGCTAGCTGCACATTAACACTCACACACCACAGTGCCAAGTTGGCAATCACAGCAAGAACAGCTGTTGTCAACCCTTACGGAGTGATCTCAAGGCCTGTGACAGCAGGTTGTAGTTTTGCAGAGACACAGGTCTGAGTCACATCTATCCTGACTCTGGTGTGCTGAAAGAAGTCAACTGGGAAGTGATTCTGGATGGAACACTCGGCATCCCCATCACAGCATGGCCTTGTTAGTCTTCACTCGTGCTTTATGGAGAAATTGCAAGGTAATAAATCCTTTGTGTCTGATGAAAAAAGACCAAAAAGATTGCCAAGTGCCATCACTGGTAGCAAAATTGAAACTGTCTAAGAAAATGATTATTCTTAACTAGAAAATAGATGTTCGTATAAAAAAAGAGAGAAAAGGTTAAATATGGCAATCGTTTGATATAATAGTAATAGTATTATGTGTTATAATACATAATACAGAATAGGGCCATAATCTTTGTACAGAAATAGAAAAGAGAAATTGGCAAACCATTCTTTCAAGTACTCTGGCTAGTGAAATAATTGCCTTTTTATGGAGGGAGTTATACACTGTGAATATATTTGGGATTTAGGAATTGTAAATACTTTGGTAATGTCAAGAGTTTAATGAAATTCAAGTGCCTTTCCTCCTCCTAGAATTATGAACTAGGCTTCTGTTTTATTAATTTATGACCCTGGAGCCTAGCACAGTACTCAGGATAGAGTCAGCCCTCAACAGAAGTTTCTTAAATGAGTGGAAGGATGAATGAATGAGCAGGTGAATGGCTGGCTGTTTGGCTGGACAGACGAGTAAGCCCTGCATAGCTCTGAATGTAGGGTCAGAAGACCAGCCAAGGAAGTCTTCAAGGCTGGGGCCTAGTTTATGTTGGGTATTTGCATTCTCTGGGATTCTTAACTATCTGAGCTTTGGTTTTCCCATTTGTAAAACTTGGATCACATAGCTTCTCCCCAGGCCAAGTGGACTAAATGAGCTTCTGGGTGCCAGTTCTTTTAGTGCTGTAGAGCACTGTACCATGTCAGCCACGGTGAATGGTGGCAATATCATTATTTCAGGGTCAAGTGTGGCAATGGTAGGAGGGGCCAGGGTGGCCTAGCCAGCAAAGAAGAACAGGAAACTTGCCTGGGAGGGCACAAGAGGGGCTGGCAGCCAGAAGGTTGGGCTGGGCTTCTAATGGGCTCATTTCCCACGGTCCTGGCCACCATGAGAATTGTCTCCAGGAACCCTGGGAAACTAGGCCATGGAATCTCTTTCTAACCACATAAAAGTGGCTCAGCCTGGATCTCTGAAGCAGCCCATCTGATGCTGATGTAGTCATGAGATCTCTCACAGATGACATTGTCAATTAAAGGTCTCTCCTCTGCACCCCCGCAACGCCCCCTCACCCCACCACACCTTCCCACTCTCTAGGGAAGGGCAATTGAGTCAAGATCTTTCTAGGGATAATTTGGCCAGGCTAATTACCTCATGTTAATTAGATAAAAGTCAAATTACACGAGCAATGCTTGCAAGCCCACCACTTTGGAGGTTTTCAAGTTATTTACCTGGTATCTCTGATTTTGCTGGGAGAAAATGATTTCTTGCTCCCAGGCAAACTAAACCCACAAGTTAGGGCAGTGGCTCCCTCCTGAGCCCTATAAAGGGGAGCCCGAGATCACAGGCTGATGAGTTGCATCTCAGCTAAGGGTTAGCATCTTATTCCAGGTCTCCGGCCTTCCCAGCATGAGCCGCCAATTTGCCTGCAAGTCAGGCGTTGCCACCAACAGGGGCTTCAGTGGCTGCTCTGCTGTGCTTTCAGGAGACAGCTTGTCCTCCTACCAGGCAGGGGGCAAAAGTCTCAGTAGGAGCTTCGGCAGTCGAAGTCTCTACAGCCTGGGGGGCGCTCGGAGTGTCTCTTTCAACGTGGCCAGTGGCAGCGGGCGGGCAGGAAGCTATGGGTTTGGCCGAAGCAGGGCCAGTGGTTTTGCTGGCAGCATGTTTGGCAATGTGGCCCTGGGGCCTGTGTGTCCATCTGTGTGCCCTCCAGGGGGCATCCACCAGGTCACCATCAACAAGAGCCTCCTGGCTCCCCTCAATGTGGAGCTGGACCCTGAGATCCAGAAAGTGCGCTCCCAGGAGCGGGAGCAGATCAAGACCCTCAACAACAAGTTCGCCTCCTTCATCGACAAGGTGGGACTTTCCAGAGAAAGACAAACGTAGAGCCTCTCTTTTCTTCCATTCCTCCTGCTTTGGGGGCTTCCTGTCTGAGGTAGAGGAAGGCAGGACACATTTCCAGGATGCAGACACAGCTGAGGACAGAGCAGGGAGGAACTGGACAAACCTGGACTGAGGGATCAGTGCTGAGGGATCGGGATGGCTAGAGGGGTGGGAGGAGCTAGAGAGCTTAGTCTGGGAGTGTTTCCAGGAGACAAGGAAAGTGGCCTGAGCTGAGAAGGAGAGTGATGGCACGCAAAACTTAGAAGCCAGACAAAAGAGAAGCCGATGACAGCCTAGGATGCCTGGAGTGCCATGAGATCCAGTTCCTCCTCTCACAAGACACAGATCAGCTCAGCCTCTGGTCGGAAGACAGACTCATAGCCTATAATACGCCCAGACTTTAAGGTGAGACACTGAAGTTTCTCAAAAGTAGTCCCTGAACTGGTAGCATCAGCATCACCAGGGCATTCATTAAAAATGCATGTTCTCAGGCCCCACCTCATGCCTACTGAACCACAGACTCGGAGTGGGGCCTGAGAATGTGCATTTCTAACCAGGCCCCAGGGCGATGCTGATGCACACCCGAGTTTGAGAATCACCAAGGAACAAAGGGGTAAGAACATCTTGGGAGGCAGAGACTTCCTGAGCTTTGGGGAACATGGGAAGTTCACCAGGGGTGACAGTGAGGTAGGATGGTAAAGCCTGAGAAGGAGTTTGTCAGATGGAGGTGGGAAAAGGCGACCCAGGGAGAGGAAGCAGCATGAAGGACTTGTCTGGAGCGTGGAAACACCTTGGGTTTGTGTGGATGCTGGATGAATGGTGGAAGAGGAGCTGGGCACATTGTGAAGAGCACAAGAAGGAATTTGGATTTGCCCCTGTAGGTGGTGTGGAACCATATGAGGGTTTTAAGCAAGGGGATGATATGCTATTCATAGGCTGTCACTTGAGAATGCTAGCTCTCCCCTGGGAAAATGCTCTGAGATCATAGAGCGTTGGACATGAAAGCAACATAAGAGGACCAGAGACCGCAGATCAGCTGAGCACCAGCCTCTGGCTAGGCTGGGAGAGGCCATGGCTGAGGGGAAAGAGTGGGCAGAGCACAAGCCAGGCCACTGAGCCCCAAGCAGAGCCCCCCAAGGTGTGAAGGCCAGTACTAGCCAGTTTGTTTGCATGTTTAAGGACTTGCCTTAGAGAGCTGGCCCAGGCTGACCACTCATATTAATCCAGGCAGGTTTAGACAGGTGCAGAGGAGACAGATCTTGACTAGAGGGAAACAAAGATGTTGAGACCCCTCCTGATCTTAGGGGCTGCTCCCAGAAAGAAAACCGCAGTCAGACAAAGAGTCTGGGTAAGGAGGGGCATGAGCGGCATTTTCTAAGGGCTGAGGCTTACCCTTTAAGCTAATGCAGCATGAAAGAACACAGCTACCATCCAGAGAAGGAAACTCCACAGCTTCTCCCCATAACTGTCTGGTGATCTGGGTTCCAAGGTACGGTTCCTGGAGCAGCAGAACCAGGTGCTAGAGACCAAGTGGGAGCTGCTGCAGCAGCTAGACCTGAACAGCTGCAAGAACAACCTGGAGCCCATCCTTGAGGGCTACATCAGCACCCTGCGGAAGCAGCTGGAGACGCTGTCCGGGGACAGGGTGAGGCTGGACTCGGAGCTGAGGAACATGAGGGACGTGGTGGAGGACTACAAGATGAGGTGAGCAGAGACACTGCGTCCAGACTGACCTGCCTCCTAGGGCTGGTTTTCTCAGCAGGCCCTGGGACATTTGTCTCTGGCCTCAGGAGAACTGAGCTCATGTGAAAGTGACCCATCCTCAGCTCTTCTGCCTGGGCAAGATGAGAGCCTTCTCTGGGCAGCCAGGGGGGCTGGACAGTGGACATCCAGGCTCTTGGGCAGTGGCAGGGCTCTCCTGGCAGGTGGCCACCTCCTTGGCACACTCCCCACTCAAGAGAGCTTAAGCGTGTATACCCCATAGCCTCTTAGTTCCTAAGCTCGCTCACTTTGCCCCTAAGTTCCAAGGAAAACCCTCAGCAGGGAGCTGGAATTTCTGTTGGGCTTCCACTCTCATTTCCCTCAGGTCTTAGACATTTGGGCCATGCTCCTTTTTCCTTTCTCAGGGGACATTTCTGTCTTCTTTAGAGTCATGCTTAGTGGTGGGGTAGAGTTATTGGTAAGGGTGTCAGGCAGCTAGATGACACAGGAATCATGGCTGAGAGGGGCAGCAACATGTTCCTGTGATTTAGACATTAAGTGGCAGGAAGAAGGACCTACTTACTCAAGGCAGCAGAGGAAATCCAGACCCGAAATTATCTGGTCACATGGCCCGGGAGGGGGTTGCTTCAAACCCTGCCCACAAGGCTGAACAAACAGTCTTAGTGAGTTGAACAGATTTGTATAGATGTAGAAATACTTATTAAAGATACATAACATAGGCATCTCTTTTATTTTTTCACAATGAGAGCACACACACACAAGGCTCTACTCACTATGACACTTTTCCTGCAGATACGAGGAGGAAGTAAACAAGCGGACAACTGCTGAGAATGAGTTTGTGGTGCTTAAGAAGGTGAGGAAGGGGTGCGTGTCCCTCAGTCACCCAGGGAGTGGAGTGTGGAGGGTGAGGGGAGGTGACATCATAGGAGACTGAGGTCCCTATAGAAGGGCCTAGAGTTAATGTGACAGAGAAGATGGAGGAATTTGTTGCTTGGGACACCTTGATATTTATCTAGAGCATATCGCTTTATCAGTCTCTATGTTGTGTGTCGACGGGCAGGAGCCCAGGTCATGCCCACTTTGGCTCGGGGAACAGGTCATATACTTTAAGAGAGGCTATAGATTTACCTTCCAACTCTGTCTGTCTCTGGTAAATCGCCATGGCTGCCCTCAGCTCTGACTGCTGAATGACCGACTGGGCAGGTGGTGGGGGCTGAATAGGGCTCTCTCCCATACCTTCTTGTTGAAAAATAAAGTCAGTAAAAAGATCCTATTTTGGGACAGTGCAGAAAGAGTTCCAGAGGTATGAGGAACTTATTTAAAGTATCTCAATGAGTCCTGGGTGGAGGTCAGGTTTTTTGCCTCTGGTCTTGACTCTATTCCCTGAAGTAGCTAGCTACAAAGTTGGTTCTGGGGTGCCAGTTCCCAGGAGAATCCTGTCTGTGGTTGAACAAGGGCAATGTCAGGGGGTCTCTGGATTCCCTTAGGATGTGGATTCGGCTTACATGAATAAGGTGGAGCTGCAAGCCAAGGTGGACGCCCTGGATGGAGAGATCAAGTTCTTCAAGTGTCTGTATGAGGGGGTAAGGCTCTCCCAGCTCCATCCCCAGCTCTGGAAGGACAGATATGTGAATGAGCAGTTACTTACTCATCAGTAACTTTAAGAGCCCAGGGATCTCCAGCATTTGGATGCTAGGAGCATTGTAGATCAAAGGCGACAGTGACATCTATCCTGGTGCCTCCAAATGATGTCTGCCATCAGCCTCAGCCTGGCCTTCAGATGTTCTGCTGTCATATCCTTTAGGAAGCCATAGGTTCTCAGGGGCTTCCTATTGAACTTCAGCAGAGCTCATTCTCATTTCTGCCTATTTTCTCTCTGCCACTGGGAGTATCTCCTTCAGTCTTGGGAAGGAATCCCCAGGGATGGAGGTAGGGCATCCTCAAACCCTCTACTGCCTCCATGACAATCCGGCTTCAAGTTTCAGCCTGTTAGTCAAGCATCTATGGGTTCCCAAGTCCTTAGCATTCCTTACGTGGTGGCCAGGCTGTTTCCTCCTACTTTCTTCACTCCTGATGCAGCTCAGGTGACCTGGGCTACATCAAATCCACTCAGCAGTGTTAGGTGTGGTGTTGAAACCTCTGGGATGGTGAGCTCTATTCTTATAAACTTTGGGGGATATAGCTTGCCTATATTTTGGAGGGTTGGGGGCTCCCCTGCTGGGACAGGACTATCATCTTGGCACCTTCCTCTACTAACAAAAGGCATTTCATGCTTCCTTGTTTCCCATGCAGGAGATTGCTCAGATCCAGTCCCACATTAGTGACACATCTGTCATCCTGTCCATGGACAACAACCGGAGCCTGGACCTGGACAGCATCATCACTGAGGTCCGGGCCCAGTATGAAGATATTGCCCTGAAGAGCAAGGCCGAAGCCGAGGCCCTGTACCAGACTAAGGTAGGCTGTACATCCCCTTGAGTCATGTGTTCTGAGGCCTCTGGTTCAGTCCCATGACCCACAATGGCCCACATGCTGGCTGGCAGCTCAGCACTGTCCCAGCACTCTTTAGGATCCACCTAGACCATGGCAGCCATGGGAGGACACACACAGCTGAGTGCAAATGAATGCTTGGAGAGGTTAGGGAACTAGGATCAGGTGAGACAGGTCAGGAACAACTTCTAGAGGCAGAGTTTTGAGCTGAGTCTGGGAAGGTAGGAAACATGGGTAGTTAGAATCTTAACTCCCTCATTAATTACAATGAATTAGGGAGTCTCTTCGGTGTGATCTGAGATCAGGTAACTCCTACCTTTTCATTCAAGACCAACTCCAAAAATAAAAGGGGAATTTGAGTCCCTTAATTTTTAACTCCTTTAATGGGTTGTGGGTGGAGAGATGATTCTTTAGATAATATGGTTTCTCACATCTAGATGACAATTTCCTAATTGTTCTTCCTGTTTATCAGGCTACTTCTCAAGGGAAATCCACACCCTTGAGACCTTATCTTGTCCATCCCCCTGCCTCCTTGACACTCTAGACAGAAAGACTTTGCCTGCAGGGGTGGGAGATGGGAGGCTTTCAAAACCTAGAAGACAACACAGGCCAGGGTTTCTTGACAAATGTTCCAGCTCAGGTCCCCAGTCCCCAAATCCCTCCACATTACTGCTGTAAGCTACGGCTGTGTGGCCTAATCACTCTGGATTGTCAGTAGCCAGTGTTTAACCTCAGTCTCCTTCCAGAAGAATTAGGCAGATCTGTACAGACATGATTTAGGGATCATTTGCTTTTTGGGGTTATCTACACCTGCACTTTCCCAGTTAGGGGTAAGCACTCGTTGAACAAAATTTTATTAGTGTAGCAACACTGTTATGAGGGCCTACTATAATTATTCCCCTTTTGAAGATGAAGAAGCCAGGGCTCAGAGAGTTTAATTAACTTGCCAAGGTCATTTAGTTGGTAAGTGATGGAGCTGGACTTGAATCTACATGACCGACTGCCAATTCCATGGCAGTTAGACAGAAAATCAGGAGGTAACTCTGCTTGAAAAGCATTTATGATAAGGGCTTGGGGTGGGTATAGAGCTGACTGGCAGGAGTTTGCTTCCCCATTTGTCTCAGGAGACTGTTTGGTGTCAGAACTGGGGAATCAGTGCCTCCATCCCAGTTAGTGTGTGAGGAGGGCCGTCGTGCTCACACAGCCTTGCAGAGAAGCAAGAGAAGGCCACTTGTCCTGCCCCAGCATTTATTGTCTCAAGGTTAGTACCAAAGGAAAAATACAGGAGCATAGAGAGAAGCACCCTCCGCCTGGGGACCTGCATCTTTAAAAGGAATCCTGAATCTAAGACTATGCTGGGATCATCCATGAGATGACTGGCAAGGCCAAGCACCCAGACAGCAGAGCACAGCCACCAGAATCCTGAATGTCACCTATTTTTGTGTTCCCCTTAAGCTGAATTCTGAGGTAGAAACGGACTATTCTCTGTTGACTATTCAATGGATGACATCAAAGACAGGAATAATCCCAAACTAGTAGATGACACAAAATTCATGAGTAGTGCTGTAGGGGTGTAGCTGAATCTATCTCCACCACATACACTTAAAATATCCCTCCATGCTCAACATGACTGCTGGGAGTCTGGGGTCAAGCTGAGCTGTGAAGGGAAGGAAGTCACAGAAAATACAGATGGGCAGCTCATCAGCTCCCTCTTTGGTTTGTTCATTCATTCATTAGAATTTTTTTTTTTCTGTGTCTGTTGTATTTATTGATTATGTAAGTTAAGTTGATTAGGATAACATTGGTTAATAACATTATATAAGTTTCAAGTATACAATTCTATAATACATCATCTGTTTATTGCATTGTGTGTTCACCACCCAAGTTTAATCTCTTTCCATCACCATGTATTTGTTTCTCTTTACTCTCATCATACTCCCCTCCCCCTCCTTCCCCTCTGGTATCCACTATACTATTGTACGTGTCTATGAGTTTGTTTGTTTTGTTTTGTTTGTTTGTTTGTTACTTTCTCTTTTATATCCCACAAATGAGTGAAGTCATTTGGTTCTTATCCTTTTCTGTCTCATCAGACCTCTTCTGAGCACCAGCCGGCTACTATCCTAGGTAGTGGGAATTCAGGAATAAAAAAAAGTCCCTGCCATCCAATCATTCTGAGTCTGATTGGAAAGACATAGAAACATGTGATCACAGTACACTGTGGGGAGACCTATGGAATGGTGTGCAAGGGACTATGGTTACAGAAGTGCACTGCACCAGGGCATCAGGGAAAGCCTCCTAGAGGAAGTGGCTCTGCACTGGCTGAGTTGGAGTCAGCTAGGGAACAGAGGAGGATGGATGGGGAAGGATTTTCCAGGTGGAGGGAGAGGGTCATGCAAAGACTCAGATACTTGAGAGCACATGGGACATTTAGGGAACATGGAACTGTTTGGCACAGGTGGAGAGCCAGGTAGGTGATGGGCAGGGGCAATGAGAAATGAATCTGGAGAGGCTGGTGGATGCCAAATCTAAAAGCACCTTGATGCCATATTAGGAGTTTGAATTTGATCTTGACTTTAAAGGACTATGGGCAGAGGAGTACCCTAGTTGGAGTTGTGTGTTATAAAGTTGCAGTGTGTAGAGTATGAGACTTTTAACAGTCCTTGTGGTCAAATCTAACCATCAGTGAGATCAACTGTGCTTAAGGCGAATAAATAAGTCCAATGAACAGATGGTTTAGTGGGAGGCTATTGATAGGCTTTAGTAAAGTTGGGGACCTCTACCCACCTCAACCATACTCCCTAGGCAAAGGTGTGGTGTGCTAGGCTGAGGTCAGCCAGGCCCTAAGTCGAGGTCCTTCCTTGGCCCTTCTCCCCCTAGTTCCAGGAGCTCCAGTTGGCTGCAGGTCGGCATGGGGATGACCTCAAAAACACCAAGAATGAGATATCAGAGCTGATCCGCCTCATCCAAAGGCTGCGCTCAGAGATTGAGAGTGTGAAGAAGCAGGTGAAGGGGCTTTGGGGGTTCCTGGCTCACTCCCAAGGGAGGGGTGAACTGCCCATCACACATTCTCCTCCATGGTCCTTCTTCTTCTCTTGGCCCTCCATCCCAGAACCTTCTTCAAACGGAGCCACTGCTCTCACATCCTTCACACTTAGCTCCCTCTGAAATCTGGAACAATTGGAAGGGTCTTTTCAGAAAGCCAAGTGCCTGAGGATAACACCTCTCCCAGTCCCAGGTTGACAGGACGTTGTTTCCAGGGGTGTGGCTTTGCTCTGGGAAGTGGAGCAGGACATGGGGGCTGAAGTGATGCTCAGGGTGCCTTAGAACTCAGGGGGATGCTACCTCCTGGCCCTCAGTGCTCCAACCTGGAGACAGCCATTGCCGATGCTGAGCAGCGGGGCGACTGTGCCCTGAAGGATGCCAGGGCCAAGCTGGATGAGCTGGAGGCTGCCCTGCACCAGGCCAAGGAGGAGCTGGCCCGGATGCTGCGTGAGTACCAGGAGCTGATGAGCACAAAGCTGGCCCTGGACGTGGAGATCGCCACCTACCGCAAGCTGCTGGAGGGCGAGGAGTGCCGGTAGGTGATGGGAGGGGTCTTAGAATGCTAGAGCTGGAAGAACTTTTCGAATGCTCTGACTCGTTTTCCCGAGTATGGGGAGCAGGCTGCTGGAGGAGCCGAAGGTGCTTTTCATGTCACCCACAAATAGCCATAAACAGCATATAGTGAGACATAAATTTCCTTTATGGTTCTTCTCCTTCCAGTCTTCAGACTATAGCAGAGAAAGTCTCTGGGGAGACAACAATATCTAGTAAAAAAAAATTAAAAAAATTTATTTTATTAGTTTCAAGTATAGAGTACATTGGTTAGACATTTATATAGTTTATAAAATGATTCCCCAATTACTCTTTCTCTCCTCTGGCTCTTCACCTAGCCAATATATTACTGCTAACTATTCCCTATGCCATGATCCTCATCCCCATGACCATCTAGCAACTATTAATTTGTACTTCTTTAACCCTTCACCCCATTCTCCCAGCCTCCCAACCCCCTTCCCCTCTGGCCATCACCAGATTGCCTTCTATATTTATGAGTCTATTTTTGATTAGTTTGTTCTTTTTGTTCCTTAGATTCCGCATATAAGTGAAATCATATGGTATTTTCAATTGTTTTATTTTCATTATATTTCTTTTTATTGTTGTTGTCTTTTTCTTTTGTCACATTGTATTGTTTTTCTATTTACCCTGATATATTAAACTTCCTTTTAATAGATATGCATTTTTTGTTATGAAAGTCAGAGACAATGAAAAATACTAACTGTATGAGTTGTACATGATCATAGCAACACATGGGAGGGTGGTCCATAAAGTACTGACATTTGAAAAACCCTGTTCTAACCTAGCACCACTTTGTATGTGAGACCCAGAAGGGAGACATTATTGCTCCTAAAATCACACAGTTACACTAGCAGCAACTCTTAATACTCATATTTCTACAAGTGTACTTATTCCGGTGGTAACCTCTCAGGAATGAAGAACCGGGCTAAGGACTCAACAGGAGGGTCCCGGGAGGTGGTGTTGCTACTGGGGTGCCAAGGTGGCAAGTTCACACATCTCTGAAGTGGGGAGAGTGAACTGAGGAGAAATGAGGAGGTGCTTGGAGATGCACAGGTGCAGTTTAGGCCTCCTGGACGTGTGCCAGTCTGGCTGACTTCAGGCTGTGGTGAGGGTAGCTCGGATTCCGTGTGATGGAGATTCACCTGTGCTTTTCTCTCCATGCAGGATGTCTGGAGAATACACCAACTCTGTGAGCATTTGTGAGTATTTCACACCTCTGAGGGGATATTTTTAGTCTATTAACAAACACAAGGTAAGCGGGTACCTGCCACCAGGACCCCCATGGGACAGCCTGGGCTCTGCCTGGTAGAGCTCTGTTGTCATAACTGGCTCCCTTGTTGAGACCTGCTGCCTCTTCTCTCGTGGAGTCAGCTCCCCACCACGTGCTGACATTTCACATTGGCCCTTTCCCTTGAAATCTCTCCCATGCTGGGATGAAACTCTCAGCTCCACCCTCTTCTGTCACTCCCACCTGGCATTCCCCCAGGAGGGAAGCTGTGAGCAGGAAGAACCGCACCTGCTGCTCATTGAGAGTAGGGACCAGCACAGACGCTGTGGTGCGTGACCGGTTTTAACTCTGGCCCCACGCGGCATGGCTCAGCTCCGTTTGTCTGAGACAGGCGTGCAAAAACTCTAAATCAACTGATCAGGAAATTGTTTGAAAAAAGTTAAGGATATGTTCTAAAGTTAAATGCAAGACTTGTTGGCGTACGCGATGTGTGAGTATCATCTGTTCTTTAAGGGAATCCTTGGTACTCCCGTTCATTCAAAGAATGAGAAGGTGCTTGATTTAGGGGTCCCCTGGGATCTGGGCTGTTTTTCCTGGTGCTTGAGCTGTTCAAGCTTTGAGTGTGTGTCACTAAATTCAAGTCCATGGTTGGTGTGAAGTGTCTGCTTAAGAAGGAGACATTTAAGTTACTTGGGGTTGGGGGGTTGGAAAGGACTTAGGACCACCCCTGTCCTGGAACACACACTTATCATTCCTCCCTCCATCCTCCACAGCTGTCATCAGTAGCTCCACAGCTGGGACTGCGGGCACAGGACCCGGCTTTGGGTTCAGCGGTACCGGCACCTATGGCTATCGGCCCAGCTCTGTGGGCTATGGCATGCTATCTGGAGGCTGTGTCACCGGCAGTGGGAACTGCAGCCCTCGTGGGGAGGCCAAAACCAGGCTGGGGAGTACAAGTGAATTCAAGGATCTCCCAGGGAAGACCTCAGCTCTGAGCTCACCTGCGAAGAAAACCACACGATAAGTTTTAAACAGCTGTCCGCCTTGCCCTGGTCTCCTCTGGAAAGTCCCTTCTCCAGGAAATTCCTCTGTCACATTTATCATAGTCTCCTTGCTTTTCTTTGCCATGGACATCTCCTCTCTCCCATCTCTCTGACTTAGTGTTTCTTAATGTAAAATCAGTATTCTAGCCCATTCTTCTGCTTCCATAGTAAGAGACCTCATAACTCAGCCTCCCCTTCCTGAAGCCTTGCCAAAGGTGAAGATTTGACCCTTTCGCTGGCCTGCATGCCTTCTTGCAGAGGAAGGTTTGCTCTCAAGGGTAACCCCAGTCCTCCTGCTGCGCTTTCCATGTCCTGATTAGGGAGTTATTAGGCATGTTCTCTATGGGTACATGAGCTTATAAGCCCACTGATAGACCTGTAAGAACTTCTCCTGTTAGAGCAACACCAGCTCAGGTGAAACACCTGGTTATCGTTGTACCTCCCATGGTTCCTGCAGACTATATAGCTGGGAGCATCCCTGCAAGCTGGTCCTATCAGTGAAGGGATTTGTGCTCTCAATATGTGAGTTCTTGTCCTTGTTCAGGCCCCACCTCCCTGCTTCCTGCATCTCACCAGTAAACTTGTAAAAGTCATGCAGGATCAGGCTGCTTCTATCTTCCAAGCGAATCTTCATCTCAGGCCACATCTCCTCTATATGTGGAGGTCAGTGACCTGGAACCTGGGCATCCAAGGTGCTGTGTGTTCCATAGAGCCCCAAAGTATATTTAGATCTGAATGAAAGAGATCCTTGCACAATTGCTGGATCCCACCTTCACCTCCAATGAATTTTGTGATACTCAGTGTTCATCCCCAGCAGATGCATCTTCTAAGTCATGCTTTTCTCAGGCCAATGCTCTGGTGAATGGCTGATCTTTAAGAACATTCAGATTGTCAGCAGGGTGAGAGAGCCAACGCTTGTCTTGTGGCAAGATTTAAAATGGGTCAAGAGGCAGCAGAAGGCAATTCCAGAAAGCCTGGAGCTTGAGTTATGGTTGTTCCCTGTTCTCTGGGGAAAGGTGAAAGGTAGATTCTCTTTTAAGTAGTGACCATGTTCTCTTGGTCTTTGGTGAAGTTTCACTGGGTTGAGTATGGATGTGAATATATATGTGTATGAGTTGTGTTTAAGCATGGAGCCATCTCTGTTACACATACTACTCAGCTTCCAAACAGTCTGTGCTGAGAGATTTCTCATAAGTCCCCAGGCCATGACGATGCTGTCAGAATGCAAAAAATTTCAAAGAGCAAGTGAGAGGCTGGCACACATTCAGATTGGGGCTCACAGGGGCATCTGTGGGTCCAGAGAGAGTCCTGGAGTTCAAGTCAATAGCTTTGAATTCAGATTCAGACTGCAACTAACTGGGGATCATGAGCACAGCTTTCAACCCTTTTGACCTTCATCTCTTTAGCTATTAAATAGACAGAATACTACCCTTGGATTGTTGTTATGCTGAAATGAGACAACATGAAGATGTCTTGTGCAATGCCTGGTCAAAGTTCATACTTAATAAAGATTAGCGGAAACAGAATCTTGTCCTCAGTCTTTTTGGTTCAAAAGCTTGACTTCATTAGCTCGCTGAAAGAGGTATTTAGCTGCTGGCAAAGCAATTCAGAAAATCCAAACTCTAAAGAGATCATCCTATAACTTGTATGCAAATTTATTTATTACCCAAAGAAGACTGGCTGGCAGAATAACTACTCTTGAGAAATACACTCTTGGGGTCAGTGAAAAAATTGTGGTCGGTTCGATGACCATTATTATCATTATTTTATCATGTGCTTGGCACGCATTAGTGCTCGAGGTACACTGATGTATAAACCTCATCTATGTCCTTAATGAAAACATAACCATGAAAATGTAACTGCCACACGGTGAGATACTGGCAACAAAAGAAGATACCGAGGCAACACAGAAGAGAATGGGGAGCTTCAGGGAGGTTCTGGAAGGCTGACAGAGGAGATAAATAGGCAGAGTTTTCCGAGGATGGAGTTGACCAGGTCGACAAGAGGAAAGAATGAACATTGTAGCCAGAGGCACTAGCATGGTGACAATAAGTCACAACTGCTGTGGTGTGAGGTGGAAGGCCAAGGAGTTTCAGTGGGTGGAGAAGGAGGGCGCAGTGGTACCTGGAGCTGGGGAGGCAGGCTGCAGCCACATCAGAGAGATCTTTTCAAGTCTGCTAAGGAGCTGGGATTTTATGCTACAGAGCTCGTGGGAGAGGCTAATACCTTGGGCATCACACGGACCCAGGTTTGATTTCTTTTTTGTCACTTTGTGACTTAGGCAAGATACTTCTGCTCCTTAAGCCTCAGTTTCCTCATCTGTGAAAAGGGGTTATTAATAGTAGTTCCTCATACAGTTTTCATGAGAAATACATTTCATGAAAGAATGTATGAGAATTATTTAATTCAATGACTGGCACATAGTATGTGCTCAATAAATGGTTACTATTAAACCATTGTTACTATTATCACTCTTAGTATTACTAGGATAGACTATTCTTTCAAGGTGCTAAGTAAGAAGGGAAGTAGAAGAGGTCTAATAATGATTAAAAGATTATTTGATGAACACGATCTAAGGATAAAGAGCACTGGCTTTTAAGAGACATTTCTATTGCATGTTCGAATTCAGTTAATTAACACTGACGGCCTCAATGGACAAACCCTGAAATCTCAACGACTTAACACAAAAAAGGTTTTTTCACTCACAGTCCAAGACAGGTTGGGGCCGCTCTCCTACAGGGTTCTCCAAGTTGGTGTCTCTTCTATCTAGTAGCCCTGTCACATGGCACACTTGGCCTTCAAGGTTACTGGGACAGGGGAAAAGAGATACCGAGGAGGCACGTGGACTGTTAACTGCCTTACCCTAGAAGTGACACACTTCAATATCACTCACGTTTAATTGGCCAACATGGCCCCAAGACCCCATTGAATCCCAAAGGAGGCTGAGAACCGAGGAGGAGAGTGAGGACACTTGGTGAGCACTGGCATTCTTTGGCACAACCTTCCTCAGTGTAGATACCGACATCGGTCACCAACTGGAGAATTCTTTGGCCCTTGAGCAGTGCTGGGATGATGCTGGGGTGATGCTGGCACATGCTCTCTAATCCAGGCAAATACCTTCCCTTTGGTTCTGGCAGTGTAACCTTGGGCATATTGCCATAAATCAGATCAGGCTGCATAGTCTATTTATTATACTTAGATCTCCTTTACATTTTTAGGCGATGTTGTAGGTATGTTTGAATTTTGGAAGTTCAAAGTTGATTTAATGGTGAAATGGAGATAACTTGTTCAGTGCTTCTTATAGTATATTCCTTGAAATCCTGGTTCCTATAAAATATTTGCTTAAAGAGAGGGCTCTATGGTCCAAAAAAAGGTTTGGAATGCACCGAGTTTTTTGTTTTTGTTTTTTGACATAAACAGTACTTATTTTTGATACTAGATCAGCCTTCTTCCCCCTTTTTCTCTAGTTTTTTAAAAAATAATTCACTTATAAATATATTATATGCTCATATTAGAAAATTAAACAATATTAAAAAGTAGAAAAAATAAACTTTATTGATAATCCCACTTCCCAGTCACTGTGTGTGGGAAACACTGAGTAGGGCATCACTCTTTGGTGCAGCGGAAGTAGCAGTAAGCATATTAATGGATCTAAAAGGTCTTGCAATAAGTTGCCTGCCTAAACTTTTTTTTTTAGATCTATCGTGGAGTCTATCCCCACACATTTTTCCTACAGGACACACAATAATTTCCCAAGAACTAGTGTTCCAGGGCAAACAAGACCCAGTGTAATCGGCGACATATTTGCAAATCCTTGCGTGGAGTGGTCTCCTTTATCTTATGTTGCCAGACTCTGGTGACAGAGGGTGATGTCGCTGCCCGGGTCTACCAATCTAGGAGTTGCTTTCACACAGAACTAATGGCCGGGATGGTCACAGGGCCCGAGGTGACACAGTAAGCTACAGTCAAAGGCAGGTGCAACGAGAACCTCTCCTCCCAGGCCTCAGCCACCTTTGATCTGCCCACATGCCCACACATCTGATGCCTCTAAACCTGGCTGTGTCACTTCTGTCTCTGAATAATCTGTGAGAAAGGTGAGCCCTGGGGTTGAGGAATCCTGATTCATCCAGCCAGTCAACCCCTTACGAGAAGATAAGAAAGGGTCAACTTAGCTGTTCCCTAACCCTGGGCAGAAGTGGTGTGGTCCCAGATGAATGGGTGTCTCAGCTTCTTAGAAAGTTTCCAGAAAAAAGGAGACTTTAGAGGCTCCCTTTGACAGCCAATCCTATGTAAGTTTCTCCTGTATCAATTTAAATCCTCTTCTTACTTTTTTTTTATTATCAATGACCAGAATTAATAAATACTTTCTTGTGCTGTGCTCGTGGAAGAAAAGCTGGCTAAAATTATGGGGTGAGAGGAGAAATCTCATGAAGTAGTGGAAAGCATAACCTTGAGTTTCTTGAAGGGTCTGCTGGTCACCCAGCCATACTGACATAGCCTCTTTCCTCTTTACAGGAATGGACTATAATATCTCTCTTAGGCAGCACAGAGAGCCCACACTATTCCCCACACAGGACATCCCAGACTCCTCTACCTGTTCATTTGTGGCTGACGCCATCTCTATCACTCACCAATGCCCCCACAGAGTTGTTCCCCATGGGGTAAACACCTTGGTTGTTATTATGCTTTGTGATTGGCTCATTGGAGGCTGTGTCAGCCAATTACCCCAGGTACCATCTTGTCACCCCATGAGGGCCCCAAGGGGAGCCCAGTCTCCAGGGTATATCAGAGGTCACAGCAATGAACCTCGTTGTATGTAGCAGTCTGTTTCACATTTATCCCGAATGTCCCTGGTACTAAGGCCTGGGATGAGCAAGGGGTTAATCCAGAGGGACCTGTCAATCTGATGGCGGGAAATAGGACATATACCTAGTACTCATGCTGAGGAGTAAGAGTGATGAAACAGAACCCCGCCTGGGTGCCAGAGGAGCACTATGGGAAGGGGTCATTTCTAAGAGAATAAAAGAATAGAAGGCAACTTAAGTTGGAGGAAAGAAAATTGGGTTGGATCGAAGAAAGCTAACACAGAATGAAGTTCTAGAGTGACATACGATGAAGTTCTAGAATCTGGTTCTTAGTTTCAGACTTTTTCTCAGCCTTTCTTGACCTGTTTCTAATAGTTGGTCACATATTGATCCAGAATCAGTGACAGCAGGTCAGTAAATGTCCCAATTGGAGGTTCCTTGGATTAAATAAATGATGCTCTTCCACTATTCAAGAAATAAAACAAAACTAAAAACTAAAAAAAAAAAAAAACCTCAGGAAAGACCACCGTCCTAAAGTTTTCCCCTGCCATCTCCACAGGCCTTCTTTTTCTTGCCTGCCCAGCTATTATCTCCCTGCTCTTATTCCAGAAATGCTTTTCTGGAGAAACCTTTCATCTATGGCCCAAAGTCACCCCCCAGCACTTGTGATCAGGGTTCTCAGTGACCTTAAGTCTGTCGCTGTGTCTTGCCTCCCCTAGCATACTGAGAGTCTTGCAGATAGGCCAGAATCTTCACTTTCCCAACTTCCTTCCAGTACTCAAGACAGAGCCGTCCTCATCCAGAAGCCCAAGGAAGCATCAGTGGATAGGCTAAGGATGATTCTCTGGAATATTCTTGACCCTGGTAATATCCTTCTGAAGCAGAATCAGCCTGGACATCTGCTTCTCCAGACCTCCCACTTCATCCCACACACTCAGAGAGGCCAGACGCCCTGGAAACTTCCACTGGAGATCTCAGCAGTGATAACCTCAGTAATTGGAGGGCAGTAACTAGAGATAAGGCAGTCAAATTATTATAATCCAGGAGGCAAGCAAAGCAAATGCAGGGTTCTGGGCCATTTTATAGGGGATTCATGGGGAGTTCAGGAAGGAAGAGACAAAAATCTCAGAGAGGAATGGTAATTTCCAAGAGATCCCATACGGCCTAAATGATGTTCCCTACCTACGAATTAGGCTGACTCCAGCCCGCCCAGCCTGCACACAGCTATTTAAGAGGTGAGCGAGGGCAGTAGGTCCAGCCGCTCTCTGTACAGTCTCCTGTCTCCCGCACCACCTAGCAGCACATCCTGGAAACCATGAGCCGCCAGCTGCACCCCTACCCCGGCGGGGAGCGCCTGGGCTTCAGCGGTTGCTCCACAATCATCTCGGGCAGGGTCAGCAGCAGCTCTGCCTCGTTCAGGGCCGGAGTCAAGAGCACAGCCGCCTTTGGTAGCAGGAGCCTCTTCAACCTGGGGGGCGGCCGGCGCCTGGCCCTGAGCACCTCGGCCGGGCGGGGCGGCACCTTTGCACTGGGCCACTGCGCTGGTACTGGTGGCCGCCTGGGGGGCTTTGTAGGCACCATCTTTGGCAGCGCCGGCCTGGGGCCTGCATGTCCATCTGTGTGCCCGCCGGGAGGCATCCCTCAGGTCACCGTCAACAAGAGCCTCCTGGCCCCCCTCAACGTGGAGGTGGACCCCAAGATCCAGAAAGTGCGCTCCCAGGAGCGGGAGCAGATCAAGGCGCTGAACAACAAGTTTGCCTCCTTCATTGACAAGGTGGGTCCTGGAGGATCTGTCCGTGCATTGGTGACCACTGTACACAAGGGTGCTAGCTCTGCCACTGACAGCTAGCTGCATGGGAACTGAGCCTCCCTTTCCTCATCTATAAAATGAGCAAAAAGTGGCTCTTACTCCCTAGGGCTGTAACGAGAAGGAATTGGATGTTTATAAAATGCTTAGAACAGTGCCCAGCACACATGCTGGATAAATCGGAGCTTCATTCCTTCTTTGCAGGAGAAGACCCTGGGAAGGAAGCGGGGTGCATAAGGGGCAGGAGATGCAAGGAATGGGTCCTCTGAGGGCTTTCAATGTCAGACAAAAAGATGGAGACACACATCCAGGACAAGGACACTAGAGGGACACAGGCCAGCAGGTGTCACAAGATATGATGCTTGGTGCATGGGGAAGGATTTGGAAGACAGGAAGTGGGCAAGAGTGTAAGCCAGGTAAGTTTGTAGAGGAGATGGGAGAAAAGGGCCAGAAAATTGAAGGACGGGCCTGAAGGAAGAAGAAGCAGAGGAGGGCATGTCAAGTTACATGTGTGTATTGTGTGTATATGTGTTGAGTAACAAGGAAGATGTCTCTGGAGATTCAGAGGTAGTGATCTCAATGAATGAGGAGGAGACAAAGAATAGGCTTCTTTTGTCTCCACCTGGGGCAGACCATGAGTGATAGGGGACATAATATTAGGAATAGCTGACATTCCTCAGTGCCTGGTGCTGTCTCAAGTGGTTCTCATTTATCGATGCACAATTCATGATTCTGTTATCATTCTGCCTTGTAGCTGAGGAAACTCAGACAGAGAGAGGCTAAGAAATGTGCCCCAGTTGATAGAACAGGCAGCTATAGACTGCGTCCCTCACTACTATGCTCGAGAAGAGGAAAGGTGATTGGAAGGGAGAGGACTGGAGTGGAAGAAACAGCTATCCCGAGAACTTTCTTTCTCTATCTAAGTCTGTTTTTTCCTAGCATATTTCCTTCTCTCCCTCCAGCTACAGAGATAGGTGAGAAGAGGAATGCTGGTGAGCAGCAGAGTGCTTGAATTTATTTAGTCCAAAAACATGAGACCTTTGTTCAAGTAGGAAGGAACCTTATAAAGATGTGATAATCCACACGCTGAAAAGCAAAGAAACAAACCAACCAAGAGCCGTTTAGGCTGCACATAAGAAAGAGCATGCTAACGACCAGATGACTTCCCAGTTCAAACCCTGCATCACTGTTTCTTCTCTGCTTCTCATTTCCCTTCACTCTGAAAACACCAGCATTTGTAGCAAAAGAAGCTCTCTCAATCACATAATAACGCACAGTGGCAGTTACAGCACTACTTAAGCCTATTTCCCAATTTCTTTTAGACTGGATCTTATTTCTTGTCCTGGAGACCCAGATGGACATGTCCCCTTGGCCAAATCCACTCTCTAAGGAGACTTGGTCTTTTCTGTCCCTTACCTCCTTCTCAGGATGACTGCTTCTGATTTCTGGGGCCCTCTTCTCACTCTTGAGAGGCAACAGCATGGGGATTCTGGGCTGTGACCACCTTTGGGTTCCAGGTGCGGTTCCTGGAGCAGCAGAACCAGGTGCTGGAGACCAAGTGGGAGCTGCTGCAGCAGCTGGACCTGAACAACTGCAAGAACAACCTGGAGCCCATCCTTGAGGGCTACATCAGCACCCTGCGGAAGCAGCTGGAGACGCTGTCAGGGGACCGGGTGAGGCTGGACTCAGAGCTGAGGACCATGCAAGATTTGGTGGAGGACTACAAGAAGAGGTGAGTGGAGAGGCACTGGATAGTTTTGTTACAGATGAGGTTTGGATTCTGAGCCAGCATTTTTGCCTTCTGAGATCTTTTGCTGATCCCACTGAGGCTTCTTTTCCTATAAAGAAGAGAGAGAGAATCAGACAGAATGAGACTTAGGAAGAGAAAAGAGCTACCCCAAATGGTGTTCTGAATTGCCTAGGAAATGGTGTGCTTAATTTTTAACATGGGAAATGGAGGGGTGGGAGGAAGAGAATTGTCTCAAAACCAGATGGACAGCACAAATGGCTTTGTAGCCCCTGCTGAGTGAAGTTTTCTGTGGGAATTCCCAGAACACGAGACACCCCACCAATCCCAGAACAAGTCTTAAAGCTAAGCAAAAATAAGTTTTTAAAACTTTTTTCATGCTGAATCATATCTGTGCTGCTGAATGCCACCATTAAAGCGAATAATTGATAACATACTTGAAACCAGAGAGCATTTCTACCCCCAAGTTGGGCCAATGGAGAAAGAGCGATACATCCGGGCTGAGTGCGAACTGATATTTCTGATATTTGGGCGATTTGCTTCCAGGTGCCAGGGTTTCTGGGGATAGATGACTTCTGCCACATTCAAGGGGCGGAGATGGTCACATCTGAGTAACTTCCTTGTTCCGTGTTTGATCTGCCTGCCCATTCCTATTCTGAAGTCTCCCTAAGGCAGGACTCTGCATGGGGATCCTGAGGGAGGAGGTGACATGGTCCCTGCCCTCTGAAAACACTCAGATTGTGGAGACAGTCTTAAAAAACCCTTTCGGGTAGCTCCCAATCAGTGGAAATAAATCCAGTGTGGATTGAGATTGAGGGAAATTAAAATGGGAATATCGGAGCCCGATGGAGGTTTGAGCAGGATTCTGGAAAGAAGAGAGGGCTGCCCAGCACAGCCCAGATGTCCCAGATGTCAGAGGCATCCAGGGGCTGTGCTGTCTCTGGGCTTTTCAGAGTGGAAACACCATGTGTTCCAGAATTACCACCCACTAGTTGAATGACCATGGGTTAGTCTCTTGATCCTCTGTTAACTTTAGTTTTGATATTTATAAAAATCAGATACTGATACCTGCCTTGCCACCTATAAGAGCAGTTAAGAGCAGTTTAGTGCAGGAGTCCCCAACCCCTGGGCTGCAGACTGGTACCAGTCCATGGCCTGTTAGGAACCAGGCCTCACAGCAGGAGGTGAGCGACAGGTCAAGCAAGAGAAGCTTTATCTGCATTTGCAGCTGTTCCCCAGTGCTGGCATCACCACCTCAATGCTACCTCAAAGCATCAGACATTAGAGTCTCATAGGAACACCAGTCCCTGGTGCCAAAAAGGTTGAGGACTGCTGGTTTAGAAGGTAAAGCCAGATAGTAATGTATTAACAGTTCTCAAAAGAACCAAAGTGCTAGATACATGTAAAGCATTGGTCCCTGTTGTCAGAAGCCTTAGCTTTGGATACTAGATTTCTTCCCCAAGTGGCTTAGTAATTCATGTATACATATTGATTCTTGCAACGATGAGACAGGATTCTAGTCCTATATTTTTTTTCATTCTTATCTAAGTGCTGGGAAACTTTGTTCATTCAGATAGATTTTAATGGAGGGAGTTTTGCAAGAGCAGTGTTACTCAGTTCTTTGAATGCCTTTCCAGTTTTTCTGCTTTTTCTTTCTCCCATAGTACTTGTTATTTTCTAACATGCTATATAATTTACTTGTTTGTTATGTTTATTGTTTCTCTCTCTGCTCCACGAAGGCAGGTATATTTGTTTGTTTTGTTCATCGATTTATCCTCAGTGGCTATAAAGTATCCCATATTTGATATATATATTTCTTAGATAAATCATTTTGTGTCAAAATCACATTATGACTCATTACTAAAGATCATTTTTAACAAGCTGTCAACTGACAACTCAGCTCTTTCTTTTTGTTGAGAGCAAAAATTGAAAAACACCTGACTTGCAAAAAGGATTTGTCAATAAAGTCATTTACCTTTCAAATTTCTGGGAAGTTTTTTTAAACCAGTTTTACCAAGACTGGCTAAATGGCCACTGTTTATATACCATGCTCTGTCCCTTTGGGTAATGTGTTTAATCCAGTAGACCAAAGAAGACTGGGAACATAAAATCATTGTTAGTATTTAATACACTTCTGCAAATTCTTTATTTAAAAAAATAATGTTTTAATCCTACTTTTTATATATGTGTACATACACATACACACATTTCCAAAACTTTAGAGCTGCATATTTAGCTCATTCACTTTATAGAAAACATCTGCCATCTAGCTTAATTTGGAAAGCCAGCTTTCATTGTCAAACAAGAGAAATAAGAGTTGCTTTCTATCAGAAATAGTCTGGTTTCATTTCTAAATTCAAATAAAAATATAAATATGTACTTTGGGGACTATTACAGAATCCACTAAGCAATAAACTAAGAGCTACATCTTGTACAGTAGGTTATTGAAAACATTCAAGATTAAAATAATGTAGATTTAATACAATTAATATATCTATGTTCTAAAACGAGATAAGTCAATATGCACTTTGTCATGATTTAACTTTCAATTATGCATTGTAATGTATTTTTAAAATGATAAGTTATTTATAAAGCCAATAGTACCACAGAATGCATTGTTTCTCTTTGTAAATGTGTGTATGCCCATTGAATTCTGATGTTTGGTTTCTAGAAGTAAATAATGAGAAATTATTTATAACAAATGAATGTCATTAGTTTTGCTAGCCATCATGATCAATTCTTTTCTATGTTTTTTACGAAGTAGAGAGATTTAAACTGCTAAAATCTAATTGGTCTGCAACTAGCATATGCTTTTTCGGTTAATAGGAGGAAGATAAAATTGAATATTTACTAAGATAAAATGAGATAAAGATTGGTTGTAATAGAAACTATTACATAATATAATAGAAACTATTACATAAATAAATAGAAAATATTTCATAATATAATTCGATAAAAGGTTTTCAATTATCTTTTGAAAAATACACATGGAATCTGAGACAAATCACGTAAAATGTTTTCTGTATGTTTTATCCAGTGTAACTAGGAAAATCTGGCAATCTCAGAAAATGTTCCAGTCCCATTTTAAATAACCCATTTCACTAACCTGTACTACTTCAGCCGTTCCACAAAGCTTTTCTTTTTCCTTAGCAGTCAGTGACATGCCTTAGGAAGGAGTAAAAAGCCGAAAAGATTTCCTCATGTTAAAGTATATTTAAAAAAGCCATTTTCTAGCATTAATTATTTCTTTCCAATGCTCTGTTTTGTTTCCTTTCACAAATGTCCTGTAATACATTCATTGACAATAATAAGGGATGGGATAGTGAAGTCTTTAAGCGAAATGATCAACACTCTTACTTCCCTAGTCCACGATATATCTGTATTACGTACATCTCAGCCTCATCTGAACACCTATTTCCAAAACCTTGCTTCACTTGGAACAGAAATACGTATGAGACAGGTATAACATACAGCTCGAAGGCGAGATAGTGTTTTGTTCGGTGCCTGGGAGATTTTGCACTTTGGGCCAATGCACTGTACTACGGTGCCAGATGGCAACGAAATGCGTCTTTCTGCTGTCTCGGGGAGCGGGTGGTTGTGAAAGGAAGGTGGGACAGTGGAACCTGCATGACGACTTCTTCACAGTTGCCTTCCTAGGCATATCCATTTTAGGGCAGACTGAATATGAACTAAGGAGCTGGAAATGTATTCCTTTAAACTTGTCCTTGTCACATCCCCTTGAAGAAGGCTATGCATGTTCCAGGGGTACATGAACCCCCAGTTTGTAGACCATTGTCTTGCTGCTCTTGACATAGGTTATCACTAACTGCTTAGCGAGTGTTTGCAGGACTGAATTATCCCAATGGCCAAACTCTCCCCTTTCTTTGGCCCCATGTAGGTATGAGGTGGAGATTCACAGACGCACAGCTGCTGAGAATGAGTTTGTGGTTCTCAAGAAGGTAAGGGGAGAAACAGGGCAGGTGGAAGCCCAAAGGGCTCCCCGAGCACATCACGGTGATGTTTGTAGGCTGAGGAAAGGGACCTTGTAGGTACCTCCATCCCTTGGGCAGGGGAGACTGGGATTCTAATTTCCCAGATCCTCTCTCCAAGCCTGAGACACACGCTATTTCCAGAACCTACCAGCTTAAAATTCAGGTATTTGCCACACTTCTGGTGCACCATTGCACCGCACATTTGTTGGTTTGCTCTCGGGTATGGGGCCGCCCTGTGGAGCATGGGGTAGGGGGAGTAAAGAGAGTAAGGAACCTGAGGCTCCTTGTGGCAGGGGTAAGGGGAGGGAGGGCAGTCGACCGCTCTCTGTGTTCCCCAGGATGTAGATGCTGCCTACATGAACAAGGTTGAGCTCCAAGCCAAGGTGGACTCCTTGACAGATGAGATCAAATTCTTCAAGTGCCTCTATGAAGGGGTAAGGACCTGGTTGACCTCCTTGTGTGATCTGCCTCTCTTACAAGTAGCTTCTGGCCTTTGGCCTGGATGATTGTACAGACCGAAGGCTGGCAGAGTAGCCTAGCCCCTCAGTTCAGTGCAGCTGACTTTCGCTGAGGCCCTACTATGTGCTGAACGATGAGGTGGGCTTTGAGAAAAACATGATGGAGAAGAAATAATTCCTATCCTCTAGGAATTCCAGTCTGGTAGGGAAAACAGCATATAGATGAACTTTGGGAGAGCAGAGTGAATGGTGAATTCTGCCTGAGCTGTCAGAGAAGGCTTCTGGAGAAAGATGGGGAAAATCTCCATGGGGCATGATGCTCCAGCTCTAAAAAGCAGAACAAGTGAAGATACAGAGGCCTGAGGTGTGCTAAAGCATGAGGAGCCTGCAGAAGGGAAGGTCACTGGTGACTCGCTAGAGGGCTCTGAGTGCCATGTAAGGAGGTCAGACTTGATTCTATGGATGAAGGGTGGCCGTCGCTGCAGAGTATGGAATAAGGGTGGGAGCAGTCCTGAGTGCATGATGGAGAGGGTGGTCTCACATGGACTCAAAGGACAAAGTGTGCATCTCACACCCAGCATGCATTGGCATTGGTGGCTTCTGTGGAAGGAGGGCAGAAAAGTCAGTGAGGAGTTTGCCGGGGAGGATCGAGAGATGTGCTCCCCTTACGGGGACCCCCTAACTTTCCCCTAGGAGATTGCTCAGATCCAGTCACACATCAGTGACACATCTGTCATCCTGTCCATGGACAACAACCGGGATCTGGACCTGGACAGCATCATTAATGAGGTCCGTGCCCAGTACGAGGAGATCGCCCTGAAGAGCAAGGCCGAGGCTGAGGCCCTGTACCAGAGCAAGGTGAGCTGTGTGCCAGTCGTGTCAAGGCCCAGTGACCACATCTGCTGCCCTCTCATCATATGTGCATGAGTGCATGTATGTGCTCGTGTGTTTGCATGTGTGCATGCGTGCATGCATGTGCATGTGTGTGTATTTGGGCTGGGTGGAGATCTCCTTTGTCTTGGAGTTGGGCCTCGTGGAAATGCCTCCCTGTGGTCCAGGGAGATCAACCACAGTCTTGGCACGCGTTGGGGACATGTATGGGCCTTAGCCCTTCCTCTGCTGTGGCCCTTGCTGACAGCAGGAGCCACAGCAGCCACAGCCTTGATAAGATTCTGACACCATTTTTGTGGGTAATCCAGATATCTTGGCTTTTCTGGTTTTCAACTTTGTCAAAATAAGGATAGGGAATTCAAATTCCACCAAGGCTCTCACATTTAAGAACCTGAGGATTCTGCTGAACTGGGTCAGGACCTTCTTATCCAGAAGGAAAGGGTTGTCTTTCTCTGTCTCCTTTCTGCCCTTTCTCTCTCTCTTTCCTCCCTCCCTTCTGTCTATACTACCTGGGTAATGAGAACTGTATGTGGCCCTCCCCCCATGCTGAATGCTCTTAAAAGGTGAATGCTCAGCTATCCTGTTCTCCTCATATCTCATCCCCCAATCTCAGATCCAGGAGCTGCAGGTCACGGCGGGCCAGCATGGGGATGACCTCAAACTCACCAAGGCTGAGATCTCAGAGCTCAACCGGCTGATCCAGAGGATTCGCTCAGAGATAGGGAGTGTGAAGAAGCAGGTGGGTTCCACACAATGAATCAGCTAACAGAATTTATTGAGTACCAATCTGTATAGGACCAAATATGGAAAAAGGTCCCTTTGGGCACTTATAATTCAAGAGAGAACAGTCCACACCCATATAGAAGGAAGAAGCATCCATCCACTGTGCAGCATGCCCCTCAAGTGCTGTAGGAGTCCTGAGGGGCTGGAACTGCCTGCAGGGGGTGGGATTACGCTGGAATAGAGGCAGAAAAGAGAGCAGTAGGGGCCTGGAAAAGGAGCCAGCAGGAGCAGTGGACCTGAGGTGGACATGTGCATAGCATGTGTGTAGGGAGGAGAGATGTGGACTCTGAGCAGAAGGTCCATATGGGTTGGGTGGCAGGGAGCAGGACACCTTTAGGTAGGAAGGGGTGGATTATGGGCTCCTTCAAAGCTGGGCAATGGGGTTTCGAACTGATGCAGTCGGTAAAAGAGAGGTATTAGGAGGTTTCACATGATGAATCCATGCTGGAGGAAGGAGGGTCGGGCTGTGGCTTTTAGAGAAGAGTGGAGAAGAAAGAGCCTCCTACCGTAGCCTTGGCCCAGGGCTCTGCTCTGTGTTTGCCTTTCCCAGTTCTGAGGATGGGACATAGTTTTCCCTGGTTGGGCAACTTAGGTGTTGCCACCGAGGCTGTGAGCCACTCACTCAAAAAGCTGTGGGTGTTTGCATGGCTGGGAGCCTGCCCGGCAGAGGAGGGTGATGGCAGCTGGACAAGTCTAGAATTCTATGCGGCCTCAGGATCATTTGCTCTCCTTGGGGTGAAGCAAATGTAACTCTAGAGGAAGGGGACACATCAGAAAGAGAAGCCAGATACATAGATCTCATCAAAACTTCATCCAAGTGATCGGAACGCACACCCAAAACTACAAGGCTCAGGAAGCTCCCTGCTCCCTGCCCCCAAGCTTTCACGTAGACACCACAGAGCTCCACCTGCAGTTTCCTCCTGCAAGTTATGTTTTCACCAAACAGCAGATGTTTGTAAGCTTGTAAAACCAGTCGGTTTTTTTTTTTTAAGGCTATTGCCATGTAGCATGATTCTCTGAAGAATTTTGGAGGCAAGAAAGTGAGTGTGGCAGATTTATTGAACAGACATTTTATTAATAGGAACTTTATTAGTCCCCAATTTTTTGTCATGATTTACAAGATCCCCTAAAACAACCTTTACACTGTGAGTCAGAACTAAGGTCAGTTACCCGGAGACTTTTCAGGGTTGGCATTAGAATCTTACAGCCAATGTTACAGACCGAAAGAGTGAGAGCAGGCTCCATATGCCCAGGTAGTGCACCTTCTCCGTGCCCTTTCCCTTCTCTCTTTCATGGCAAGAACGCTCTATTGTTATATGCCACAGCATGAGTTAGGGTGAATCATGCCTAGAATTGAGGGAAGGACAGGTTCTCCTCTAGTGATGTCCAAAGGTGATGAGGACCTCAAATGAAGGGAGGTCCTCTGAGCAAGATTTCAGAACCGTTCTCTGACTCAAAGCGCTCAATCTGCTTGCTCCTCAGTGCTCCAATCTGGAGACGGCCATTGCCGATGCTGAACAGAGAGGTGACTGTGCTCTGAAAGATGCCAGGGCCAAGCTAGACGAGCTAGAGGCTGCCCTGCACCAGGCCAAGGAGGAGCTGGGCCGGATGCTGAGGGAGTACCAGGAGCTGATGAGCACAAAGCTGGCTCTGGACGTGGAGATCGCCACCTACCGCAAGCTGCTGGAGGGCGAGGAGTGCAGGTGAGGACCAGATAGATATCTTTTGTCTGGAGCAGCTCTGTCTTTGCCTTAGGAAGACTGAAAGCAAACAGTTTGGTTCTGTTCAGGTCCTACTGAAGTAAAACTTGATAGAAAATGGATTTGACATGATGCAGTAGGAAAGACCAAAGTTAGACAGCAAGAAGAACTGAGTCATAAAAAATCCCAGAGAGGTGTTAGGAGAGGAAGTATTAACATCAGCAATGTTTGAGAAACAGAGCATCTCTGGCCCTTTGTGATGCTTTTTTAAGGGTAGATGGTGGGAGGGGCAGGACGGCCTCCAAGAGTCATATATGTTCAAGGTGGCTTTGGCAAAGATGGGGCCCTTGAAGCTGTGAGCTCATTCCTCTTAATTGTCTAAAACCGAGGGCATCACTAGAGGGAAGTGGAGGCCCAGTTATCCCACACATCAGATAATCCCAAAGCCACTTTGATGGAAAGCTGACTCCTCGTAGCAGATTTTTCATCTTGGTTCTTCATTTCTTGGGAGGTCCTACTGAGTCTTATGGGAAGAAAGTAGTCTGGGATGGGGAAGAAGTTGAGACATTCTGAGAGGAGAGGCTAATTCACAGAGGAGACTCCCTGGATAGATGGGGTGATGGCTTATGGTGAGTTTATCTGTTTTCCTTCTCTCTCTTCAGGATGTCTGGTGAATACCCAAATTCTGTGAGCATCTGTAAGTACCTGTAGGACCCCGTTCTACCCTTGGTCACCTCCTACAAGTCTAAGTTCCTCTAATTCCATGGCACCAAAGAGAAGTCAGAAAACCAGAGTGGGTTCAGGGGAGATTTAGGGACACAAAGAGGGAGCTGGCTTTAGTCACCAAGGAGAAGCCATGGATGGAGAAAAATAATATCATGAAATACAAACATATAACCTGTAAAAAGATCAAATGATACTCAACAGTGTGTAATCCAAGAGTCTATTGTAAGAATAACGCTTAATGGCTATATTCTATTTTTACTGAGGCCAGAACAAAATTAAGGCCCTGAATTGCAGTAAGAGGTTATTGAGGGGAACCTGAAAGGGGAATGATAACTGAAATCACCTCCTCTGAATTGAAAAGCTAGAGAGAGTGCTGGGGAGCTGCTGTCATGTGAGAAGCAGGGACACTCTGGTAGCCTCTTTCTTTAGCAGCAGCACCCGAAGGCCTGCATGAAGGCCTTTCTTCATGTAGGGAAGTTCTCTGATTGAGCCGGTGGAAGCTGAAAGTCCGATAGTGGTAGATTGACACAGACTAACAGGAAAAGTTCAAATACATGGGGCCAAGTACATGAAAAATGATCTGCTGATGAAAATGTCCAAGTAAACTAAAAATACACAATAGAGAGAATCTGTCTCCATGTGAAGCCACCAAAGGGGAGAGTGAAGGAGTGGCCAGGATGCCCCGGGAGTACTGACAGAGTGTCGTCTTCTGCCCATTCCAGCTGTCATCAGCAACACTGGTGCAGGAGGGGCTGGCTTCAGCATGGGCTTTGGTGCTTCGAGCAGTTACAGCTACAAACCTGGGGCTGCGGACGTCAAAACCAAAGGCAGCTGTGGCAGTGAATTCAAGGATCCCTTTACCAAAACCTCTGGCAGCAGCTGTGCGACCAAAAAGAAGGCCTCCAGATGAAGGGCAGAAAGCTCCAGAACCCATCAACCACCTCTCCTCTCCCGGGGTTCTTTTCCAAGTCAGGAAATGCTGCCCCTGTAACCACAATCCCAGTCCCCTCTCCTCCCTGTTGACGTCAGCAGGGGGGCAAGGCTCCTGTGCAGGAAGTCCAATCTTGGGCGCTTGGTGACCTCCTCCTTGGCCATCTTTTACTGGGTCACTGCCGCAAATGCAGAGATAACACACATACCCAGGATGCTTCCTTGCAGCCAGGTGCCGGCCTCTGTGTCCCCATGTGTCTTTCTTGGGCCTTCATCACCAAGGAGCTCTCTTTGTCCTCTGGTTGGGTTCACGTCTCATTCTCTGCTTCTCCTTCAATAAACGCTCAATAAATGCCATTTGATTCTCAGTGTCAGTCTCTTGCCCAGGATGTCGACATCTGCATCATCCCCTCTAACTTTTCTTCTCCTAATTCTTGCTTTCCTCTGGTCTCTGGCCTGACACGGATCTTTGCTGTCTGGTTCTGGCCAGGTAGACTTTGAGCGAGAGCTGCTCCTAGTAAAAGGCTGAGATTTGTTACTGATGCACCTCTGGACAGACTCAGGGCTTCTTGTGCATTGGGGTCCCTATTTCACACACTGGCCCTGTGAGACAGGCATCATCACCCCGTTACAGAGAGGCTCACACCATCCTCCATCCAGTTCTCAAAAGCGCTCCGTGTCCCACACTAATTGCCTCTCATTGTTAGAGTGATTGATCTTCCTTTTTATTCATCTCTTCATTCTCCTGCCAACCCGCCCCCCAATCCTGCTCCACAACACTGGCCTTGCTTTCCTTTTCTTCCAGCCAGATCTTTTTCACCTTAAAGTTTGAGGCCTGTATGTATATGTGTTTATGGATGCATCTGTATTTTTTTATATAGCAGTGGCTCATTGGAAACTCCTTAGTGAGCCAGGCATTGCTCAGGTACTGGGAATGCTGCAGTAAACAAACAGGCACAGACTCTGTTCTCAGAGAGCTTACAGTCTGGTGGGAAGAGTAAAAATAAGCAACTAACAAAGGAATATATAATATGCTGTCGGTAGTGATAACTGTTATGAAGAAAAACTAAGGTAAGAAGGGTGATCTTTTAGGGGGGTGTGTGTGTGTTTCTGCAAGAGTGTTTGTTTTCTTAGACTCAGTTGGCACAGTTGACTTGAGCACAGCGCTAAGGAGCAGAATCCTCAAAGGCGAGACCACGTTCCAAGGATGAGCCTCGTTTGAAAGTGGCTTTCAAGGCGCCCATGACCCCTCCTATTCCTATGTCATTTCCTGTCCTTATGCTCCAGTATTTCTCTAAGCAGGCCAGAACTTTTCAAGCCCACAGACCTTTGCAAATATGATTTTTCAACCATGGGAACTCATGCTCCATTTACTAAAAGCCCGTTTATCTTTTGTGGCCCAGCTAAAATGTCACCTCCTGTGTTCATGCATTTTCTGGTCCTTTCCGGTGGACTCTGTTAAGTCATCAAGCATTAAATGAGAAGGAACATTAGAGCTGCTGTCTCAGCAGCTCTCTCCTGTCCCTCTACTATATAGGGGAGCAAATGCAGTCCCGGATGGCTAAGTGCTCTGCCCAAGTTCACAGCCCCGCACGCCCACAGCACCATTCCTGACTGTATTACAGTTGGTGCTTTATTTTCCGGGTGTCATGTTAGCTGTGCACACATCTGTCCTCTCACCCTCCCCGCTCACAGCTCCTTTTTCCTGGTTCTTCAAGCCTAGCTCACAGTCAGCACTCAACATACGTTTGCCACAGGAATGTGTGGCTTAGTCTAGCTTACCTTCACGGGAGAGAAAGAGTTCAAGGTACATGCATGTCCAGATGATTTGGCATGCAAAAGATGAAACACATTCAGGTTAAAAAAAAATTGCTTTCTATGCATCCATGTGTATGCAGTTTATACGTTTATTAACCAAACTGGGACACTTTTATTCTGGACACATGCTGAATTCGATCCTCAGACGACAGGCATAAGCCAGCACCATGTCAGGCAAATAGCCAGCCCCCTTAGGTCTAGCATACTAGCTGGCTTCAAACCCTGGCTCTTCTAATGGCTAGTGAAGGACCCTGTCCTTGTAAAATAGGATTGACATAAACTGGTACTTATTGAGTGCTTCCTATATGCCAGGTACTGTTCTTAGCACTAACTCTTTTGAACAGTTTATGTCTGTTCAGAATTAACTTGATTAACTCTCCCAACAACCTGACAGGGATTATTGTCATAAGGTGCTATTATAATAATGTACATCTCACTAATGAGGATATTGAGGCTCAGTGGGCTTAAATAACCTGTCCAACATCACGTAGTTAGTAAATGGCAGACTTGGGAGTTGAACCCCAGTCCAATTCCATAGTCCACACTTGAGATAGGACACCACTTGTAAAAATTCTTAATCTTTTTAGTAAACCTAGTTAAGTTTTCTTCTTTTCTTAGGGAAAAAGGCCCTCTCCCTCAAATCCTGATATTTGCTCCAAACTGGTGACTTAGATCCTCTGGCTATTGATAAGGGTCATCAGCCTACTGTTAGCAGAAATGGTGTTAAGCCTTAGAGTCTGAGAGGGGAGGGGACGTCAGGCCAAAGGTTTTTTTTTTTTTTTTTTACTCTTAAAGAAATATATTAACCAAGCCTGTTTCCCTTTACTCACTTAATAAACAAATCAATAATAGAAATTAATAGATATATGATTTAAATAATAAGTTGGTATCTTCTTTTCCTTGTCTAGGGACTAAATAGCACTTTAGCAGGAAACCCAAGACCCTACCCTGACTGAGGCAGAAAAGGAAAGAGCTCCATGAAACTCCTGCAGGCAGGGACTATGGCCATTCTCAGCAGAAAGCAGATACAGAAGAAGAGACCTCCGGTCCCTCAACATCCATGCTAATAATAAGGGGGTTCATGGCTCTTAGATGGAAAAGAATTAGGCAGGAAAGTTAGGGGATTTTGGGTCTGCCTGCAAAGACACTGAGGTTGTCCTATCCTAGAAGGGATCCGTCCTAATCCGCCCACAATTAAGCAAGCCAGAAGGCAGTTTTTAAACTCACACAAAGAAACAAGTAGGCAGAGAATTAGGTACCAGTTTAAGCTAGTCACCCACTCCTACGCACCTACGCAATGAAGACCCCAACAACCTTCAATTTATCTGAGCCTCTTTATACCATCATTATAATATAATGCATATGCCTGGAAGTTCATTAACATCATTATAAGACTGAATTCTGGGAACACATGTGCAGAACGCAAAATGATGAATCATTGAGTCCTGTCAATCAAGGAAGCCCACCCCTCTAAGAAAAGTAACCACCCGCAGCAAATAGGGATAAAAACCCCAAAGGCTTTGTTACCAGGCCTTTTAAGCCAGCCTTCTCTGGCTCAGACCCGCTTCCATTTCTGGAAGTGTACTTTTCCTTCTAACAAAACTTTTCTTTTCTACTGTATTTCGGTGTTTTGCTCAATTCTTTGTTTGAGACATCGAGAACCTGAACAACGCACTGGTAGAGGATCCCCACTCTTGGTAACATTTTCACCTTAGAAGAGAGTTGAGAATGTGAAAAGGGATAATGGAAGAAATACAGTGCTCGGAATACAGTTTGCAGCCAATAGATGTTAGTTGTTATTAAGCGAATTGTTAATGTGTGTTTATGAAGCCTTCTGTGTTTGCCAGTCATGCACTGGTTCACAATCAGTCAATTCACAGCAGGACTGTGCCCAGACACCTGGCTGAAATGTGCTAAGTGCAGGGCAGAGGGATCTGGGTCTATTCATTGATGTACATTCCCATCCAGTTACCAATGGCTGGCTAATTTCCAAGCAGGAAAAAAATAACTTCTCTGTGCCTGTATTTTGTGCATATACTGCCCTCTGTCATCAGATCCGGGTACTGCACTTTCCATCTGCGTGGCCCTGGAGACTTCCCTACAACAGAGAGGGTGTGAAATGATCTTGGACAGGCTCTGTGCCCACTGTGGAGCTGCCAGCTGGAGGAGATGCTGTTTCGTTCCCTGGCATGCCCAGGCTGGTCTCAGCCTCCGTATTGCCCAGGCCCTGGCTCCTGTCTCCTCTCCCTCTCCTCTCTGACTTCTCCTGTCACAGGAGGTGGGTGGGGGAGGGGGGCTGCTGCTGCCCAAACCTCTTCACCTCTAATCAGAGAACTCAGGGCCTTCGGACTGCTCTTTCTCAATGGGTGCCTGAGAATCTTGGTGTTGATCTGGAGGTTCTGAGCGTGAGAGTCCCCATTACTCAGCAATAAGCTCCCCAGCTCCACCAACACTGTGTGTAAACCCCTACAATGGCTCTATGGGTGGGGGTGGGGGTGCTCTAAGTTCTCTCTCTCTCTCTCTCTCTCTCTCTCTCTCTCTCATGCAGTAGATAATCCAGGCATGGAAGTGCTAGCAAAGCACAGCCAAGAGGAAGGAAAGGATCAGAGCTGAACAGACAATCTGGGAAGGCTTCCTGGAGGAGGTGAAAGGGATATGACTTGTTGGAGAGAGGGATCATCTTAAAGACTTTTTAGATCACATTTGGCAGCTGCTCTGAGGTTTGAGCTGCCCTTTGCCAGCTGCCTCCAACCTTTCTTCCAGGGCCTCCACCACCTCTGCCACCTTCTGGATGACAATTGCTTGTAGGATAATCAGTTTGCTTATGACATCATCCCTTGACTCTTAAGTTCACGTTTGGCAAATGCTGCCAGGACCACCAGAGATGCTGAGGGTCTCTTGTCTCTTGCAAACCACTTTCTATCACCCATTCCATCTCCCCTCCCGCCCCACCCTCGCTCTGTCCACACGACATCTCCCAGTAGATGCCAGGGTCCCAATTAGAGGCTTATTGCCTGAATCCCTCCTTCTTGCTTCTAATCAGCCTATTCCCGGGAGGGCTCTCAGGGTTGCAGATCCTTCTTGCTGGAACCCCAGATATAGCACCAACTTCCAGATTAAAGCTGCTCCCAACTCATGACCTGAACCAGAGCCTCATGGATCACAGGGCTGGAGGGGACCTTAATGTAGGAAGTCACCCAGTGTATAAAGACATACACTTAGCACTTGTCCAGTCTAGAGTGAATCTCATTGTTGTTTTGTTTCTTTTGCCACTTATAACCATGACTTGGGCAACTCAGTTTCCCTGCTCCTATGTTTCTTTGTTTGTAAAGTGGGAAAAATAAGAACATTTTTGTCATAGGATTGGTATGAGGATGAAATGAGTTAAAATGTATCAAGTAAGCTTCCAACAAATGATCACTTCATGTCTACACCTGAGGCTCTATTGCCAGACTAGTTTTCTGCTGGATTCCAGTCCAAGCCAGAGGTTCTTCCCCCATCGCATTTTCCTCGGCCCGCGCAGCCCACATCTATTTCCAGAAAGTTCTCCCCCATGTATGCTGGTCCCTCTCAGTCCTCTCCTTTGGCTCTCTGTTATGCAAGACAGTGCCCACCCTTGCGGCATGTTGCCCAGCTGTTCCTTTTTCCTGACTAGAAGGGAGTATGCCCCAGACCCCTGTGTTCACTGACTCACACCTACAGACTTCTTGCGTCCTAGTGCGTGTCACTCTCCCCTACTCTCTGATCTGTAGGCTCATTTCACAGCTAGCCTCCTGAACCCACAGCTTCATTGTCACATCTTATAGCCTAGCCATAAAGTCCTACTTGTCTCAGTGCGAGCCCATGACACTGGGGAGATGGGGACTTGGTCTACAGGTCTCCTTCTCTACAAGGGAAGGCAGACAGAACTTTTCAGAGGGCTGGGCAGTGGTCTCAGTTACAGAGGGAGGAGCTCACACTCTGACCCCACCCTTAGTTGTCATCACTGAGCATCGCCTGAGACCCACCTGCCTGAGCCTCTAGGTCCCTGGCAGACTTGCATTCTGGAGGGTAGTGCTTAGGGCTCCTCGGCAAAGCAGTGAGGATGTTCCTTGCAGCCAGCCAGTAACTCATTCCTTCCAACCAGGCTGGAGTGGAGCTGCCAAAGGCTCAGTTCAAGCCCCAGCCTCCAGCCTCTGGGCTCACCCTTCATTCTCCCTGTGTTTTTAGCCCCTCAGCTCAGGACCAACTCACCTCTCCCCACTGATCCAGTCTTTTCTAGTTCCCTTTTCCTAAAATACTCACTTATTTTTTATATTTCTTTCTTGATGTGCTACTTTTACATTTTTTCCTCCCAGTTCCTACCTTGCCTGTGGTCATCCGTGCCCTTTCGTGCTTCCGCCCTGTCTTCTCCTGTCCCTCACCTCTCCTGTCCATAGAGACCAGCAGGCTCAGTTATAATGTGGGCAAAGGGAAGGGTTATGGCCATTTCTCTCACACCTGAGGCAGGTGCTCCCCTAGGCCCAACCCACTTCTCCAGTGGCTTCCCCTAGGGGACAGGGTGGGGGTGGAGTTGGTCTTCTTCCTCCTGTTTGGACAGCGCTGCACTGTGCTCCGATGGGAGATAGAGAGCATGTCATTAGTGATGACTGGCTTAATTACCACCCGCAGTGGAGCCTGGCTTGTTTGCTTTGGAAATGGGCAAAGGAAGAGGCGGATCAAGCTTCAAACTTCATAGTCAAGATCAAAAGATTAAGGCACTTCCCCCAGCCTCTCTATTCTCTTTCGGAAAAAAGAAATGCGACAAAGGAGAGTTAGAAAATACCTTACAAACTTCCTGCAGAACTGGCTGGGGGTGGGGAGAGGGGTCTGTGGTAAGGAGATGGGTGAAATAATACAAGAATGAGAGCCTGGCAGTATTCTGCCCGGAGCAAATGGAAGAAAACGTGTCCTTCCCAGAGCGAGACCCAGCTTGTCTGACATACCTCTGTGCATTGAGCTTAGAGGAAGTCTCCCTGCGATGGTGAGGCAGGTAGTGGGGGTGGGCGGTGGGGGAATTGTAAAGAGCTCAGAGAGTTTCTGTTTTTTAAAAAAAGAGAATAGAAATAGAACTAAAGAGCACGACACTAAAGGGCTGGGGCTCTGATGGTCACAGTGTATGAGAAGCCAGGGTGGGAGGAGGAGAGAGAGAAGTAAGAATGGAGAAGCTAAGTGAGACACAGGCCAGGATGTGCTCTAGGCAAAAGGACATTCAGGCCGGGAATAATGAAAACGAGTCCGCAGGTCTCTAAGCCAGAGGGAAGCAGGGCAGGGCAGTTCCCAGTGGAAAGAGCCCAGAGTGGACAGTGGTGGGAAATGGGAGACCATGAGTTTCCCACAGAACTCAGAGAGGAAAATTCAGGGGGCTGGAAGACAGGACTCAGCCAGTCTTGGAAGAAGAGGTGAGCTCAGGAGAGAAGCCAAGGGACTCTGATGATCCTCCCTTTGGGAGAAAGAGAATTCTGGCCAGAAGCTCCAGCTCACCAGTATAACATGAGCCTATCCTTGAGATGTGAGCAAGCCACCCAGGGCTGCTCCAAACGCTGTCCAGGTTGTGCCCAGCACTAGGGCTGGCTGGGTGAAGAGCGAGTGGGGGCTGAAATTCAGCTATGTACCTAGGCGAAGGGCTGCATCTGCCCAGAGGAAGGAGCATCTTTTCTAATCGGCACAAAGGTGCCCTAAGGGCCCTGCAGGCACTCAGTTAAACTGCTGTGACATTTCTCTCTTGAGGAGGGAAGCATTGAACATTCCCCTCCTGAGCTACTGTGACGTTTCTCTCTTGAGGGGGGAAGCATCGGACATTCCCCTCCTGAGCTGGGCTCCTGCAGACAGAAGGAAGGGGATGCTAATGCTACAGGGAGGACAGCAGAAGACCCTAGACTCAGAGAAAGGTGTTCGTGGAGAGACGCCAAGAAGTGCCGATACAAAGTTTTAAGACTAGCGGGGCTGAAGGAACCATTGCCACATATCAGGTTACTATACATCCTTTGCTAAGTTTTAATAAATAGAAGCTCACTACACAATGTCTTCTACATGCGGCATGAGGAAATGGGAATTTGGACCACGTTGACTACTCGTCTGGGATTTTACTCAGCACAGTGCCTGTAACAGCAGGCATTTGATGAGTGAGAGTGGAATTTAATTTAAATTGATGGGATCAACTCCCTGTTTTCTTAATAATCTGGAGAATTCATGTTAACACATGTGTGTAGGGGTGGGGCAGGGGCAAGAGGGACTAGTAGGGATGGAGAGTATTGCTTGAGTATTTAAGTTTTACAGACTTGGAGAGATGTAACTTCACTGACCTCTACAAACTACTGGAGAATCTGGTACTCTGTACTCTGGTGGGTGATGTTTGGGTCATCAACCACCCAGGTTTTCCAGAACTATCCAGGTAGTAGCCCTGGAAGCCCTCTGTCTTGGAAAACCCATCAGCCCTGGGAAACAGGGACAGTTCGTCATCCTACAAAATTGTCTTTAGCTACTCCCAATCATCTTGTCTAGGGTACTTTCCTCATCTTCTGTGCCCAGAGTTGCCCCTTCTCTTTGCTACTAACACATAACTTTCTGCCTCGCTCTCTCCACGTCCTCTCCCACCTTGCCCCCAGAACCATGTCTCGAATCCCAGACTGCAGAGTGGGCTCTGCTCCACCCCTCAGGTGCGTGTCCCATTTGTCATGGGACTGGATTCGCCAGGACCCAGAGAATTTCATGTCAGGAAGGTGAAGGGTATTAAGAGGGGTGTGGAGGGAATGAGAGAAAAGCAGATGAACTATTGTTTCAGCTTTTTGCTAACTTTGGATGAGGACGGAAAAACGGCTCCTTTTGAACTGGTTCGGACAAGCAGAGAACATTAGTTTTCTTTACTGAGCTCATTTCAAATAATCAGAGAGCTCATTTTCAAGTCTTCCAGTTCTAAGGTGCTATAGTTTGTCCCGAAGCCTTGTCGCCCCAAAGTTAGCTCAAGAATCCTTCAAGTTTCTTTCTCTCTCTGTTAATGATCTACAGAATGTTGGTTCCCATGACTGTGCTCAGGAGTAGTCAAAAGGCCAATGGACTAGAGTAAATTGACCTTAAGGATCCATTCTCCATCCAAGCAGACATGACTTTGGATATGTTCATTTGGGGTTATTCGCGGCACTGCTTTCTATTTACCTCCAGTGTGGTGTTTTCTGTGAAGCGGGACTTTTACCCTCCAGGAATATCCTTCACCGAGACGGCGGGAAACTGTAGCGCAAATGGACTCAGGTCCTCCGGGGCTCTCTGGAGTCCTGTCTCTTGCAGTTCTCCTTGGGTAACACGGAGCCTGTTCTTTAATCTAAAACACTGTTCTCTTCCCTTTGCGATGTTTCTTCCCCTCAGGACCCTCGCACTATTCCACACTGTCTGCAGGGCGAAGGGAATTGCCTTGGCCACCATCTTTCTCACATTACTTTCTGCTCTCCAAGTCAAACCTTCTCCTACAATCAGCTTGGGCTGCTCACTGCCTTTCGGATGCACTGTGCACCCATCCAGTCTGGCTCACGTTCCAGTTCTCAACCCCTACCTCAGAGAGCCCGATGTATTTTATTCTGATTTTAGAAAAATTAAAATTTCAATGACAGCTTACCTGAGTCACTCATGTAAGCACATTATTGAATACTGTCATGTGGAGTTAAGCTACAGCAATAATAAGAGCAAGACAGCTTTAATGGGCTTCTATTTTGTCTTATCCGGTTCAATCTCAATTTCTTAGAAAGGAGAGTATCTTCGATGTCTCCCTCTCTCAGTGTCTAGCATTGAGTAGTACACACAGTAGGCACTCAGTTTATACTTATTGAATAAAACAATCTCTTCAGGCCTTGGTTACACTCATCAGTCCTGTGAACTCAAAGACTTCACTTGCATCCCCATGGCCTGGGAGCACCTACTCTGAGGTGTGGAGTGTAATGTTTATTCAAAGGGTGGCTAACACTGTGAAAATTGGAACTGTCAGAGATTCTACTGTGTAGGCCAAAGAAAATTCTCTGCAATTAAAACCCCTAGGAATCAGGTGGGAGGGGCATCCGTGTGTGTCCACAGTCACAACACTTCTGTCAGGAAATCTCCCTCAGCTTCTTCCTCTTCCTTCTGTGTCACGACCATCACTGCCGTTGCCATCATCACCGTCGTCACCATCTAGACCCTTACTGACCAGCCCTCAGCACAGGGCCTGCACAGAGAAGTGCTCATTGAGTGTGAGTGGAATAAACACAAAAGGTGCCAGGACCCCAGCCCTAGTCCTGGCGCTTCTCTGCGGATGGGCTCAGTTCATTCTGCAGCATTTTCCCTGGGCACCGGAAACTCTGTTTTTATTTACCCTAAGTCTTCTCCAGCCTTGAAGATCCAGCCTCATACCTTTCCTACTTTGTAAATGTTCTTTTGTTAAGGTCCCCAGTTGGAGATCTAGCTCCCCTAGCATATCGGGGCTCATTCAGCCAGACAGCAGAGGTACAAACTTGGCCCAGGAGACGTGGCTCACCAGAACCATGTGTATTACCCAGTGGGAGACCCTCAAGGAAGGCCCTACTACTGGGGATGGGGGGAGTCTAGAATAAAATAGCCCTGTGTGAAAGTGAGTCTTTTCCTCTTTCTGCTCATCCCACTTAAGTTGACTTTTTCTCTGAACCCTAGAGTGATGTCTAGTCTAGAGCAACCACCTTAGATAAGTCCCCAGTTCAGGAGCAACCTCCCATTCTCCTTGTGTCATCAATCTGTTTTAACAACACATGAGAAACACCAGCACGAGAGGATCAGAGCCCATGGCTGCCATGCCTGCCTCACGCATCAGAAAGTCTATGCATTGTTGGTTCTGACTCTCATCTCTGACATTATGTGATAGAGATGTTTAGGAACAAGGACTTCGAAACCAGACACACTTGAATTCCAGTTCCGGCCCTGGCTTATTAACGGACTGACCTTGGGCAAGTTCCTTAACATCGCTAAGCCTCAGTTTCTTCAACTGTGAAGTTAGTAATGTGAGGCTTAAATCAGAAATTCTTGTAGTGCTCAGCACAATGCTTGGCACATGCAAAGTGAACAGTCAGTGTTAACTCTTTTTGTTACTACTGTCACTGTGACCACAACCGAGCCTACCGCTGACACCATTGCTCCTCCTACTGCAAGTCATATTTGAATCCCAGCTGCCTGGGAGCACCTGCTCTAAGGTAGCCCAGGTGATGAGTGCTGTTGGGGGTATAAATCTGGCTTTCTGGAGGTCCCTAAAACCTCTAATGTAAATCAGCTTCCCTCCCCAGCATACCTCTAATCTCTGTTCACAATGCTCTTATGTTACTCTAGAACTTTGGCCCCACATTAAATTCTTTGTGTAGATACCTCTCATTGGTCTGCAGGCTTCTTGAGGGCTGGAGTCATACATTGGTCACTCTGGCTAAAGGACTTCGACCATTTGTTGACATTCAGAACATCAGCACTTGCAATCTGCTTCAGAAGAGCAAGGAACCCACTTCTCATGCTTTAGGGCCAGGCCCTGCCAGGAAGGTCAGGAGATAGGGTCCCTGGAGAATGAGCCTCTACCACTGCCTCAGAGGCTGAGAGGAGTTCACAGTGCAGGGGAAAACCATCTGAGGCAGCGTTCCAGGCCTACACTCATCTCGCTCACCATCTCTCCCTTTCCCTTCTCTAGCAGCCAGAGCAGTTGTCTACTACTCTGTAGCTGATCCAAACAGATCAAGGCTCCCCAATTTAGTTATAGAAGTGGTCAGAGTCCTGCATTAAAGCAGCTACCAGGTGTCTGTTTTTGAAATAATTTTTTAGTATTTCACCCTCCATCCCCTGCCCCAGGACTACCTGAGCTAAAAAGAGCTGTTCTCTCTATTCCAAGAGTGAATGGCTTCTGAAGTAATAGGAAACCAGCAGAACAGCCCACCCTGAACCCCGGAGTGAGCCTCAGGGTCTCCTGTACCTTGGTCACTGGACATGGAATGTTTCCCTAGGGAGTGTGGGGGCAGACCTTCTCCCCAGGGAGAGAAGGGCTAATGTCCCAGCTCCTGAGGCTGCTCTACAGCCTGACCTTGTAGGATGAAACAGATCACCTTGTCCAGGAGGAAAAATTCAGCTCCAGGAACTGCCGGCTGCCTGAAAGGGGTCTCACTGGAAAAGGTAACATTGAGGTCACCACTACTTAGGCCTGCCCCATACAGAAAGCCCCAGACAGTAACCCTACTGGGAGGCCATGCAGTCATTTCCACTAACCTCCTGGGGATCTGTTCCATTGCCGGACAGCTGTGGTCCTTAGAGTGACCCAGAGAGTGGTTCCTGGTACTTCTCTGGCACGAACACCCCAGCTTCTCAACAAGACCAGGAATCTGGAGTTTTCCGATGAGCCCTCTTGGATAAAGCTAGGCATTTCCCTTGCTCCTGGCTGATAGATAAGCTAGAAGGAGGCAGCCCTGGAAAAATAAAGCTAGGAGATCTCTGAAGGGGATAACACTCCAGGTCCCTAATTAGGAGCATAGATAAATGCCTGATTAGACCCCTCCAGTCTGCAAAGGCAGCATATTCCACTCAATATCAGAGGCACTTTGTTGCTGCAAAGGGCTTGGAGATCTCTGTTCCACAAATTGCCTATGGCCCCTGGGCCTTC
>NW_006430043.1:1908554-1928689 GCF_000325575.1 Pteropus alecto
AGGAGGAAAGGAGAGAGTGAAGAGACGCCCTTTTCCGGTGGCCGGAACTCGACAGGATAAAAGGAGCCAGTCCTCTGGGTGCCCCATCATTGCTCTCTATCTGCTGGCGATTGCTTTTCTCCAGCTCTGTCAATTCCCTCTTTCCCACCATGAGTCTGCAACTGAACATCAAGTCTGGTGGTAACAAAGGGGGCTTCAGTGGGCATTCGGCAGTGGCGCTGAGGAAGGCTGTGGGCAGTGTGGCTTCTCACCGTGTGAATGGCAAAGGAGCTGGGGCTAGCTTCAGCAGTCAGAGCCTCTACAGTCTTAGAGGGGGTCAGTGTATTCCCCTCAACGTGGCTGGTGGTAGTGTTCGGACTGGAGGTTACAGCTTCTGGCCTGCCACTGGGTATGGAGGGGGCCGGGCCACTGGCTTTGCTGGCAGAATGTTTGGCAGTGTGGCCCTGGGGCCTGTGTGCCCATCCATGTGCCCACCTGGGGGAATCCACCAGGTCACCATCAACAAGAACCTCCTGGCCCCCCTCAACGTGGAGCTGAACCCTGAGATCCAGAAAGTACGTGCCCAGGAGCGGGAACAGATCAAGGCTCTGAACAACAAGTTTGCCTCTTTCATCGACAAGGTGGGTCTCGTAAGAGGAGGATAAGACAGTTCAGTGAGATATGAGTGATTCCCAGCTTCTTGGGAGTGGACAAAGCATTGCAGATAGAAAGGTTGCCGCTAGACCTCAGGAAAGGCTCTCTGATCACAACGAAGAGGAGAACAGAACTGTAAGCTAGGTGCCACAAAGGAATACACAACGTGTTGCTTTCTTTGGAGATTTTACAGACGAGGGTGGGAAATTGCGCAAAGGGTAGCCATTTAGAAACCTTGAGAAAGAAGTGATGGGTTTCTGAGGACAGCTGGACAAACTTCCAGCTCTTTAAAGAAACAAAGGGCTAATAGAATTAGCACTAGTCAGAGGGAAAAACTCATGGTACAGAAGAAACACTTAGCTGTGATACAGGGAAGAATATCTCCTGGGAACTGGGTCAGGCAACAGAAGAAAGCTGGGGAGTCTCCTTATTCAGTGAGTTTTCAACGGTTGGTTTTGTCTAGCAGGCTATAGTCTGAGCCCTTGTAAGGGGCCTAGTTTGCATGGAATTCCGTGAGTGGAGAGTCAAGACTTGAGCCAAATGGCTTTAGGAAAATCTATATGACTTGGGGAGTCAATGGCTTATATCCTTGGGATATGATAGCATCCATTGTGGTTCCAGGTGCGGTTCCTGGAGCAGCAGAACCAGGTGCTGGAGACCAAGTGGGAGCTGCTGCAGCAGCTGGACCTGAACAGCTGCAAGAAGAACCTGGAGCCCATCTTTGAAGGTTACATTAGCACCCTGCGGAAAAAGCTAGAGATGCTGTCTGGGGACAGAGTGAGGCTGGACTCGGAGCTGAGGAGCATGCGGGACCTGGTGGAGGACTACAAGAAGAGGTGAGCAGGGACCACCAAAGGTCATGCATGGGTCATGCTCCCAGAGACTCCTGGGCTCACCCAACTTTTGTGCCACTTTAGGAAGGAAGAAAGCAAGTACCAGGGTCAGGGGCTCACATCCCTTCTCTGGTTATGGGGGAAAGACCGACCCTGTTTGATGAGAGCTTCTTACTTGGTAGATGGAAAAGAGTTCCTATGCTCATTGATCCACTGCCTGGTTCAGTGGCTGGTTTGGGGAGCTTAATAGGTACCTGGATATTTTCCTAGAATCCAGTGAGTGAAATGTAAGTGAGGTAACTCAGAGACATAGTACAGTCCCCACCAGCCTCTGCAGTGCTCACTTCTAGGGACTTTATATTCTGAGCATTTGCCCAGCCAGTGGGAAGAGGAGGTTACTTAGCCGAGGGAACTGAGGCCTCTGATACCTTCTCTCTTTGCCCACAGGTATGAGGTGGAGATTAATCGACGCACGACAGCTGAGAATGAGTTCGTGGTGCTCAAGAAGGTAAGGGAGAGAAGAGCCTATGGATTTTCATCTCTCTTGCACCCTCATCCTAACCAACTTTGCGCAAGACTTCAGTCCAGGCCTCCTTGGGTGCCTGAATGAGGATGGAGTTGGTTCTGGCCTCCAGTATATTGGAGAGGCAGGACATATACCCAGGAAACGGGCAGAGACAGAAACAGATTTCTAGTCTGGGAACTGAGGAAATTCTGGTCCAGCTCAGCCTTACTGTGTGACTTGAGGAAACTCACTCTACCTTTCTGGACTTTATTTTCTTCAGGTGTAGCAGAAGAAGAGCAGGCCTCATTCTCCCTTCCATATTCCCAAAGATTCATTGAGTCTGAGAGAAAAGCAATTTTAAGTAATTTTAACCATCAATATACTTCCTTTCGTGGGCAAAACATAAGAAATCGAATGGCTTTTGGGCAGGGACAGGGCAGCTGATGGGATGAGGGTTGTATTGATCGATGACTCTGGGTTCCCCTTGGCAGGATGCAGATGCAGCCTACACAGTTAAGGTGGAGCTCCAGGCCAAAGTGGACTCTCTGGATAAAGACATCAAGTTCCTGAAGTGTCTGTACGATGCGGTGAGGACACTCCTCTTCCTCCCCAACCTGCCTCTTTCCAGCTGAGGGCTTTGCCCAGCTTTTCCAAGGAGATTCCAATAGGAGCAACTTAGGACAAACAGAAGGAAGGATGTTTTTATGGAAAGGTGCAAAACCTTGTACTGGGAGACCATGGAAGTGTAGGATCTTAGTCCCAAGAGGCCATATACATAGGAGACAATCCAATCTGAGCCAAGATAGTGACCTTGCCCGTCAGAAGGAAAAAAACGACCCCATGAAGTCCTACTAAAGCACAGATTCTTGGTTCCGTGAGTGGGAGGAAATGCCTTTCACTGCCTGCTGCCCATGTGGGGTACCTCCTGCTGCTCTGAGCCTTCTCCCTCGACTCTAACAGACAGATCTCCAGCCCGCACTTCTTCCCTCCACGTTGGCTCGTTCTGCCAGGGGCTACAGGCCTGGATGACTGATGGGCAGAGGAGGAAGGCCAAGGGACCCTGACTCTGTTCTTACCTCACAACTCAGGAGATGGCTCAGATCCAGACCCATGCCAGTGAGACCTCTGTCATCCTGTCCATGGACAACAATCGGGACCTGGATCTGGACAGCATCATCGCCGAGGTCCGTGCCCAGTATGAAAAGATAGCCCTGAAGAGCAAGGCTGAGGCTGAGGCCCTGTACCAGAGCAAGGTGGGCATCGGGGGGTGGGTGGAGGGATGTCCCTTCTCCATCATCCCCTCTTTTCCTAGGAAACTACACCTCCACCAGTGAATGTGAGAGATACCTTTGTAGATGTGCCAAATGAAAGCGTGATTATAACCATTGAATTAAAGCTATTCTACCCAAAAAGAATTCTTGGCAGAGATCATTATGAAAGATAAATCACAAAACTGGTATGGACAGGCATATCCAACAGAGAAAAACAGGTAACCTTCTGGTGAAAGAAAAAAAGTGAGGTGTCCTTGTTGTAAAACAAATGTACTTCCAGGAGCTGGGACATGTTGCCACGTGGCAGCAGTAGAGTAACAGACATGGAGGAGAATGGCTATGGGTGGGCCGGGGACAGAGAGGGTGGTAAAGAAGATGAAGCTAGGAGCTCTTTTCTGATCAGTGTGGGAGGACTTCCAAGAGGAGGAAGTAGAATTCTAGGAGCCTCGTGAGTATGGGGAGCTATGCTTCAGGGCTGTCACCGAGAAGACCCTTTACCGGGGGGGCCGCCAGGACTCCACTCCTGCCTGCTTTAGCACTTCTTTTTGCATTGATCAAGGCCCACCAATGGCAAGGATCACAGGCTCCTCGCCCCTGTCCATGGCTGTGTCAGCCCTTCTTTTCCGAAGGACTGGCCAAGGGGAGAGGGGAAGATTTGAGTTTCAAGCCACGAGTCCAAAATCCCACCACCCCAAGGGTACCTGCTGCCCTTGGCTTTTCTGGCCCTCTGTCTGTCCCTATGAAAGGGCTGCAGGAGAACATATGTTTCATGGGGGGCAGGAACCACACCTACCCTTTTCATGGGTGTATCCCCAGTACCTGAGCAGAACCTGACCTTTAAAAGATGCTTCTATAAAGAGACGATAAATGAGTGGAGAGGGTCAGAGCTCTTCTTATATTTAGGAAATACCTAATAAATGGGAATTGCTTCTTTCCTTTATTCAGCCCAGGAAAGACTGCAAGTAGGGTGATGAGGAAGAAGGATAAGCCCAGCAAATAGGTTCTGCTTAGAGAAGTGGGTGGACCTCGTGTCAGAATCACCACCAAACATCTGAAAAGATGCCCAGGTCCTAGCTCCATCACTTCCTGCTCTGGAGCTACTCTCTTGGCTCCTTCCAGCTATGGAATTTATTGCTTAGGACCTTTCCCCTACCTTGAATGAGGAGCTGGGCAGTTCTGTCTCATCACCAACTTCCTCTCCCTGGGAAACCAGATCCAGGAGCTGCAACTGGCAGCCGGCCGGCATGGTGACGACCTCAGACAGACCAAGAACGAGATGTCAGAGCTGAACCGGCTCATCCAGAGGATCCGATGTGAGACTGGAAACGTGAGGAAGCAGGTGAGCAGTAATACCTCAGAAAACACTGTGTGCGTGTGTGCGTGTGTGTGTGTGTGTGTGTGTGTGTGTGTGTGTGTGTGTGTTTCACCCTCTGTGATGAAGAAACTGGAGCCCGACGGAGAGGAAGTGTATTAGGGTTCTCCAGGGACATAGAACCAATCTCAGTAGAACCCATCTCTCTCTTCCTCTCTCTCTCTCTCTCTTCCTCCAGCGCTCAAGTTTATTTCATCTGACTCCACAGTTTAAACAAAGAAACTGGGCTGGAGAGGGGAAATGACTTTCCCAGGGTCCCCAGCTGTTTTTTTTTTTAAAATAGAATCAGGATTAAAATTCAGTTTTTCTCTTTCTTTTTTCCCTGTTTATCAGACTTTTTCTGTGTGCAACAAGCCCGCCCCATGTCCTCTTCGGGTGTGCCCTTCTGAGGACAGGTCCCATGTGTCCTCTTGCCACTAGACACTCAACACATGTGGGATGTGTGGGGTGCGCATCCAGACCTCTCTGTGGCCATGTTAAGTTCCTGCCCTCAGGGTGGGGTGTGGTCCTGGGGACTGAGTGAGGATGATAGCAGATGAAGCCCTCCTGGGTCCCTTGCCCTGTGCCGTGGTATCATTTCCACTTCACCAGGGGGACCCTGTCTTACCTGGTAGCAGCAAAACCTTAAACACCATATTAGTGGGGAAATGATTTTAAGGGGATGGGGAATCCCTCCTGTGTCCTCCCCAAAGAACCAGGTCAACTCTGCTAGTGACAGAATCGCCAAACTGAAAGTTCGGTCTGCTCTCCTCCCCGTGCCCCACAACTGTCCACGCCAGTCAATGTGGGGAACACGGGGACAGCTGTGACTATACATAAGGCTGATTCACAGACTACATGAGGACCGTTTCTCCCCGGGAGTACTTGTGATTACAGGGCTGCAAAATGTTCATCAGAGCCCAGTTTCTGAGGCCACGGGTCTAATTTCAGGCCCTTAACTCCCTGCCCTAAGGGAAAGCTCTTTTACCCATTCAGGCCAGACTTGGGGAGCATCTAAACAGACCCTTCCTGCAGAGTGCTGAAACACTCTTGGTCCTGTGTGGGAAGGGTTCCTGCTGGGACACTTCTTGCAGGCAGTAATCTGATCACAGTGACACATGGCATGCTGTCTGATCCTTAGAGACATCTGGCTGGAGTCTCAGTAGGGTTCTTCTGGATCTGGCGTACTTAGAAACTGCAGCCATTGGTGACCTCCAACCCCAGGCACTAGATAACTTTGCAAACATTGACGTCTCTGCTTCCATTCCTAAAATGCAACTGCTCCAACAGCTTTTCATGACAACTCCTATAAATATCCGTCTGCAATAGACAAAGAGTCAAGTGCTGGCTCTGCAGCTGTTACTTGCTGTCACCTTGGGCCTCCTCTGGAAAGTGAAAGTGTTGTGCTACCCAGCCTTTAAGATCTAATATTTATTTTGTGTTCTGATGATCTCCCTGTTTTTTGCCTTTCAGTGCGCCAACCTAGAGACAGCCATTTCCGATGCTGAGCATCGGGGAGACAACACTCTGAAAGATGCCCAGGCCAAGCTGGATGAGCTGGAGGCCGCCCTGCACCAGGCCAAGGAGGAGCTGGCCCGGATGCTGCGTGAGTACCAGGAGCTCATGAGCCTGAAGCTGGCCCTGGACATGGAGATCGCCACCTACCGGAAGCTGCTGGAGGGCGAGGAGTGCTGGTAAGGGGACTGGGGATGGAGGAATGTCGTGCTGCCAAGGAAGAAAGGGCTGTGGGTGGCTCCCTGGTGGAAAGAGCGGGGCATTTGGGAGCTTTCTGCAAGGAAAGATCAGACGTGAGTCATGAAGCACAGGTGGCTGGGTGGTGCTGTGCGAAAGAGCCAGTGGGGTCAGATAGACCTCTTAATTACTGGCTTTGCCACATACTAGCTGTATGGTTCAGTTAAATCATTTAATATCTCTGTGTCTCTATGTTCTTATCTGTAAAATGGGGATTATAAGCTCCATTATCAGCTCACGAGTTGTTATAAAAGTGAATTAAAACAATATTCATATAGAAGTAGGAGCCCATCAATGCTTAGCTGAATCTAAACACTACCCTGAGGTTTTCTCCTTTAACTTTCTGTCCTTCAGGATGTCTGGTGAAAATCCATCTTCTGTGAGCATCTGTGAGTATCTCTGAGAGACGGGTTGGGTAGGGATTCTGGCTGGATGGGAAAGCAGGGGACCCCAGGAAAAAGCAATGTTCCTCCACTAAATGTCTCATGCCACCCAGAACCTTTGTTACTGTCTTGTGAAGGTTCTCCGGCTTTAGAGGAAACCTATTCCCCATTTTGTCCCGTGGAAACAGTGACTAAAGTCATGCCCACCCCATACCCTTTCTGGCTCTCAACCTATCAAGAGAAAGGTTGAGAATATGGCCTTGAGAGCCAAATGATCTTAGAAACTCCAAGAGGGCAGGAGCATGTCTGTTCTGTGTTGTCCTCATCTCGCACAAAGCTGGGTACACAATCAGGTCTCCATTCATCTTGGTGGTGTTTCTTGATGCTGAGGGTTGCTGTGGGATTAAGGGAGATGTCTCACTTGCTGACTTACCCTGCTGTCCCTCTTCCCTGCTCTTGGGCCTTTCTTCTCAGCTGTCATCAGCAGCAGCAGTGCAAGCAGCTACCACCCTGGCTCCTCTGTGAGTACTGCCCTTGGGGCCAGTGGTATTGCAGGGAGCTCTGGCAGCACCCGAAGTGAGCAGACCAAGAGCAAAGGGGTACAAGTAGGAGACCCCAAGGACTCTCAAGGCAAGAGCACCTCCGTCAGCGCACTAGCCAGGAAAGCTACCCGATGAGCCACACAACCCCACTCACCTCAGCACCCGGGACAAGAGATGCCCTTGCTCTCACTCTGGCTGAAGATGTCTGCCACACCCCAATCCTCCACTCGGAGTCCTAGTACCCTTGGCCATCTGCACCGTGACTTATCTTACTGTCAAGTTCTGATTAGAGCTGTCATCTCCCTGTTTCTTCAGGTCCCATGTGGACTTTGTGACTTCTCATTTTCCCTTCAACTGGCAGGGACGCAAGCTACAATTATCTCCTTGGTCCTGGGAAGCTATGATCATCCAGAAAAAGAGAGGAGAGGAAGGAGGGAGGAGAGGGAGAAAGAGGAGAAAGAAAAGGAGGGGAGAGGGAAAGGTTTTTGTAGATTGACTCCAGTATTTAGGAGAAAATGTTTATACTCTCGGACCACCAGCTGTACCCACATTCACAAAACCAAGTAAAGGAGAACTAGGGATCTTCTGTCACCTGTGTCACCACCACCACATTATTAGCAGTAATATCTACTATCATATATCAAGCACCTACTACGTGCCAGGCTGCCTACAGGCATTGCCTCTAATTCTCACCCATCCTACAAGGTAGATGCAATCAGCATCCTTGGGAAAGACGAGAAGCCCCATCCTCTGAGAGGCTGCATAATTTCCCCCCACTTCCTGTCACCCACTAAGTGCCAGGGTTAGGAGACAAACCCAGAACTGGCTGACCCCAAAGTCTGTGTTCCTTCCATGGTAGTGTCAATTTCATGGTTCTTTTGAGGAGGGCAGCATAATTACATTGCCTTTTGTTAAGGACTGTGGGTATGTGATTTATCTTTGCTCTTCTCTCTGGGGCTGTGTCCTGCAGTAGTTTCTGTCTCTCGATTCCTGTTGCCATGAGCTGTGTTCAGTGAGGAAAACTTGATCTGTCTCTGGTGGTACCTCCCAGCCCAGAAGTCATAGATCTTGATGTAAATATTCCTAAGAATGCCAACACCCAGTTCTTCCTTCGCTTCAATCAAGGACTCTGAATTTCTGCTGTATATTCAATAAACTCCCCTTGAGTAATGTCAGATGTGCACTCTTGCCAGTGCATCAATCTTTCCAAATTGCCCACTCCTAATGATGATGTGTCCCACCTCACAAAGGCACAAGCCTTTTGGGAGGCTGGAGGCAGACCAAAGCAGGCTGCCCTAGGGGTGATCTCAAGCTGATAGGAGAGACGAACACACATGTAGAGCCACACACTCATACAAGTCAGGGAGGGGCGGCCCAGCGCAGCAAGGTTGTGAAGTGACCGAAATGGAGAAGCTAAGCAAGGAAGGCTTCCTGAAGGAGGAGAGTTTAGTCAAATAACCAGAAAGATGGGCACATAGATTCCTGGAGAGAGAACTTAAGTCACACCATCACAGTAGGTTTAGGTGCAGGTTTTGTGTGCTTGTTTTGGTGGGGAAGCGAGAGGACTCAGATTTTCTGAAGTCAGTAGTGGACCTGGATGAGTTTCCAAGTCCCTGGACTTTGCCCAGCAGAATTCAGTCCTTTAGTCAGCTTTCTGATCCATCTTGTGTTATAGGTGCGTATAGAGTCATTGCCCCTACAGTCTTCAGGTGAACAGGGACAGGGCCTTGTAATAGCGGGGCCTCTGGTCCCAAGCTACCACCTCCCTTGACCTTACTATGCCTTTCGTGTATTCAGGAGGTCTTCTCCTGTGTGTGTCAGGGTGCAATAAGCCTTGGGAAACACAAGAGCCCAGGAGTCTGGTGGACTTTCTGCCCAAAAGCCTCCCTTTGATGTCGCTGCTGCCGTCACTGTGGGGACTGGGAATAGTGCTGAGTCACCAGTACACTTAGACTAAACTAGTGATTCTTAACCTTGTGTGTCATGAACCCCTTTGACATTTGATGAAATCTATGGACCTTTCCCCCTGAAAAGTGTGCAGAATTATGTCGGAGTATTCTGAAGTTCCCAGACCCCTGAAGCCTCCCTGGGTCACGAACCCCAGGACCGGATACCCCTAAAGCCCTTCCCAGCAGCGATACTCTGTCTTTCCCCCAAAAGACCAAATTCCAGGTGGCCCAGTAAGAGGGGCTGCAGTGAAGGGGTGGAATAGCCTTTAGAGGAATCTCTTAGCCATCCATGAAATCACAGGGCAGGCATGCCTCTGATCACTGGGCTGTGAGGCCCAAGTGCTGTGCCTGGCCCTGGAGGCATGGTGAAGGACCCGGGGGCTAGGTGGATGTGATCCTGGGAGACAGAGATAACACGTTCTGTGCTGGGGTGTAAAGAAAGGCAAAGGGGCAGCCCCCGTGGCTATAGCTTATCTGCCTGAGAAATGGATAGATTCTTTGTCAACTGCTGCTTAAGATCCTGAGAAGTGCACAGAGGGTACTGTGCTCTTGCTTTAGGACTCAGTTCGGAGAATCCTGTGAAGCTCAAGAGGGGAAAGCATGGAGGCAGGACTAGTGGTGACCAACTTCAGTTCCATAGGCTTCAGTGCCAGGCAAAGAGACGAGAAGGAACATGCGGGAATTTTGGTTGGAGAGCAGCCCAGGGGAGTGAGGGAGTCCCACTCACTGTCTGGAAGGGTAAGTATCTGGTTCACTTGCCCTGTGGAGACCTCTGGTGAAGGTCTATTTAGGGGCTAAGTCATCTGACCTGGTGATGCTCATGCTCACATAGTCCCTGTGCATGGATCGTCATTCACGTCTTTCATTACTGGAAAATTTTTACTGCTTCTTTGAGATTTTGCTCAGGTATCCACTCCTGGAAGCCTTTCTGAACCCCCAGCGCCTTTCATCTAGGATCTTGCAGTGCCCATTTCTCACTTCCACTGGGATAGTTCCACATGCGATTGAGACAATCTCTCTGTGTGGCTGATTCCATCACCGTAGACATGAGGTCCCCAAGGGCAAGGACTGGCCTTATTCTTTGCTGGGCTTAGCAGTTGGTCGACACTTAAGGGAGCTTCACCTAACAGAGACACCCAGAGGATGATGTTCCTAGGAACTTTCCATTCAGCACAAAGATGTTTAAAAGGTTTTTTTTGGGTAAAACCCATACATCTATAGCCATTTTGACAAGGCTGCCAAGACCATTTGATGAAGGAAAGAATAGTTTCTTCAACAAATGGTGCTGGGACAGTTGGATATCCACATGGAAAAGAACGAAGTTGGACCCCTGTTCACAGCATATACAAAAATGAACTCAAAATGGATCGACAACCTAAATATAAGAGCTAAAATCATAAAACACTTAGAAGAAAATACAGAAGTAAATCTTCATAACCTTGGATTTGGCAAAAGATTTTTAGATATGACACCAAAAGTATAAGCAATAAAGAGAAAATAGATATATTGAACTTCATCAAAATAAAAACTTCTGTACATCAAAGGACATTATTAAGAAAGTGAAAAGACAACCTGTAGAATGAGAAAATATTTGCATATCATTTATCTAATAAGGATCTAGTATCCAAAATATATAACAACAAAAGACTAACAACCTAATTTAAAAATGAGAAAAGACTTCAATAGACCTTTCTTCAAAGAAAATACACATATGTCCAACAAGCACATGAAAAGATGCTCAACATGATTAGTCATCAGAGAAATGCAAATGCAAATCCAAACCACAATGAGGTACCATTTCGCACCCCCTAGGATGGTTATAATAAAAAATAATGAAAAATAAAAAGTGTTAGTGAGGATATGGAGAAATTGGAACATTTACATATTACTAGTAGAAATGTAAAATGGTTCAGTTATTGTAGAAAACACTGACAGTTGCCCATAAAGTTAAATATTGGACTATCATATGACAGAGCAATTCAACTCCTAGGTAAATATATCCAAAAGAATTTGAAAAATAGGTACGTAAACAAACACATGTACAAGCATGTTCATAGCAGCACTACTTACAATAGCCAAAAGTAGAAGCAGCCTGCTGTGGTCTGAATGTTTCTGTCTCCCTAAAATTCATATGTTGAAATCTTAACCCCTAAAGATGATGGTGTTAGGAAGCGGGGCTTTTGGGAGGAGCCTATGTTATGAAGGTGGAGTGCTCGTGAGTGGGATTAGCGTTCTAATAAAAGAGACCCCACAGAGCTCCCTAGCACTTTCTACCATGTGAGGACATAGCGAGAAGCCACTAGCTATGAACAAGGAATTCAATCATGCTGCTGCCTTGACCTTAGGCTTCCCAACCTCTAAAACTGTGAGGAATAAATTTCTGTTGTTTATAAGCTACTAGCCTGTGGTATTTGTTATAGCAGACTTAAAGGACTAAGACATATCCCAAATGTCCATCAATGAATAAATGAATAAAAAATTATTAGTATATACTCTACAATGGGATGTTATTCAGTCATAAAAAAGAATAAAGTACTGATACATGTTATAGCGTGGTAAACTTTAAAAACATTCCGCTAAGTGAAAGAGGCCAGACACAAAAGGCCGCATATTGTATGATTCTATTCACCTAAATTGTCCGGAATGAGTAAATCCAGAGAGATTTGGTTGTCGCAGGGATGAAGGTAGGGGGAATGGGAGATTCTGGCTCATGGGTACTACATTTCATTTTAAGGTGATGAAACTGTTTGGAACTAGATATAGATGGTGGTTGCACAACACTGTGAACATACTAAATGCTACTGAATCATTTACTTTAAAATGGTTCATTTTAATTTATGTGAATCTCATGCAAATAAAGAATAAAATTTTGGGCAGGGGATAGCAGGAAGGTAGACAGAGAAACCGTGTTCCTGGAGTTGGCCTCCAGCCTTTCCCAGCATATGGCTAATAGCAACCTGGCATAAAGATAGGGAAAGCAGTCTGGGCTAGTAGGAGGAAGAGATAACTTACCCTCCATTTGATTAATTAAGGGCAAGCCTGGGGGTTTTGGGGTATGCTGCAAATGCCTGGCCCAGAGAGGTTGCTCTGTAATTGGCAAATGAATCCCTGATTGTAATAGAAGACAGTAGTCAGTGCCCTGTCTCCTGGAACCTCATCCACTCTTCCCTGCTGCTCATTCCTCTCTGTATCTTTCCCTCTGCCTCTGACCTTCTCATTTTCTGATCTTTACAGATTTCTCCCAAGGTTCCAAACTCGATGTAGCAAGGCTTTAACTGATTCATACATGTTCACTGGTAGAGAAAGTCTCATTAAAATAGATGCTCTGTGACCTTGAGAAGTCACCTTGTGTGCATCCCTCCAGCCTAGAAGAGAACACCTAGGAAGGGATGTTCTTTCAGGCCTAACTGGTCAGAACCTCTCCTGCTTTCATGGTCTCTGGGATGTCGAATGAAGGAATATGATTCCCTTAATTGGTCGCCAGCTGTGAGTCACCACATCCCCTCGTGGCTATTATTGAAGAAGAATATAGTGAAAATGAGACAATCGGCTCTCACTTGTGTGCTACTAGTGGAGAAGAATGGAGATATAAAAATCTGCAAGCAATAGCTAATTCAAGATGGGGCCCATTGTCACGTGGACGGCCATCAGAAAGCTGTGTACACACACATAGACACAGGCCTGTTGGCTCACAGGCTCATGTCTACGGAACATACTGAAATATTTAACAGCTAGTACAATCAGGCACTAACCCATCACAGTAGTTGTCAACCACAGAGAACTGGGACAGCCATGTCAGTCCATACTGGCTGGACACCATTATGCTCACGTCCATGTTCACATCCACCCACACACATATCCTCTGACATATTGGAGCACATCTGCCAACTAGCAAGCAGCATTCGCAATTTGTGCCACAAGCTCTAGAGCCTACGGCCACAGGAGTGGAGAGTATTGGCTTTGGAGGGGCCTCTTAGATAATGTTAGGCTGGAGGGATGCAGACAACACCTGGGCAATAGAGTTGTGTGCAACAAGGTGCAGCACATGTGACAGAGTGAGTGTGGAAATCGAGGAGGGCTTGGGGGAGGCTTTTTAGAGGAGGTGTGTCTTGGTTTGTCTTAAAGGACAGGACGAGCCTGCCCTGGTGGGCGGGAGGCTGGGAGAACAGCCCAGAGCATGACATCAAGGAAAAGCATGATTTGTGTGAGAAACATTTAATTGTCTCATAAGCACACCCGCCTCATCTTTACTCAAGTCCTAAGATTAATGTTAATCTTCTTCAGAAGAGCAAAGAAGGCTGAGAAGGGGAGTGAGGGGTCAGATCTGGCTAGTTAGAGGGTCTATAACAGGAAGAAGAGAGTGTGGGAGAAGTCAGAAGTGGACTTGCAAGATGGGTTGAATGGGTCAGATGGGCAGAGCTGGGGAAGACTGCTCAAGAGGTTACTGCCCAAATTCTAGAGAGAGAGAGGACGGGGTGCAGCCTGGGCCACGGCAGTCATGACAGATACAAAGGAGCCGAGGCAAAAGAGGGCAGGTGACTTCCTGAGGAAGGGGAGCAAATGGGAGAGTGGGGCCATGGGCACTCATGGCATGGCAGAGCCCATGCAGGATAGGAAATGTGAGCTCAGGTTTTCACACAGTGGTGCAGATGTAGGAGGGACAGAAGAAAATAGGACCCGGAGCTTGTGGGAGGCTAGAGTTGGGCACGTGTACCTGGAATAGGGCAGACATCTGCGCTGCATATTTGTGCACAAGAAAGCCAGGAGAGTATAGAAGCTCAGAGTGCAGACCGCGAGCAAGCTGCCTGGGTTGAACCCTGGCTCAAATCCTAGCTCAGCTACTCACTAGCTGTGCAAACTTGAGGAAGTTACGTAACTTCCTGGGCCTCAGATCTTCATCTGTAAAATTGGGGTAATAACAGTACCTGCTTCATATAGCTGTTGGTGAGAATTAAATGAGTTAATATACGTGAAGTGCTCAGAGCCTGGCAGAGCTTATACTGTGTGTTAACTATTATTATTATTATCATCATTATTATTATTTACAAGGTGCCTGCCATCCACCTCAGTGAGTAGGTGGAACAGGTAATAGTCTCCTCTTTTTTAGAGATGTGGAAACAGAGGTTCAGGAAGTTGAGCGACCTGCCCATGGTCACACGGCAGGACCAGAACCTGAGTCCTCAGAGCTCCAAGTGCATACACTTTGCTAGAGACTTGGGGTAGGGCTGGAGGAAGGAGATGGCCAGCAAAGCTCAAAGGAGGTGTTTCTAGCCACAGAGCTGAGTGAAGAGGAAGCAAGGGGGTTTGGACTGCTCTGGAAGTTACCTCTCTGGCAGCCGAACTGAAGGATGGGAGAGAGCCGAGGGCCTGGCAGGAGAGTCCTCCTCTGTCCCTCATATTTCAGCTCCTCTGGGGTGAGCTCACCTTTGGCCTTGCCAGGTACAAAATTGCTGAACCCCTGTCCTGACCCTAGATGCCCCAGGGACTGTGCTCCATCCAGCTGGCTTGGCGCTGAGTGGCCTGCCTGCTTGAAACTACAGGAGGATGCGCAGGTGCGAGGAGGGGAATTTGTAGGGGTTCACAGACAACATGTTAATTTTCCGGGTCAATCTGCTAAGGAGGACTGGCAGGACTTGAGCTGATGTCATCCAAATAGCCCAGCTCATTCTCTCTAATTTTTGAGACAATTATTTGCTGAGAGAACTACCTGCCCCTCTTTCAGTACCTCCAGGCTTTCCCAACCTCCACGACTCCTACCCACACAGCAGCTAGATTCTATTTCCTGAAACATGCATGGCTCAGGTTCTGCCTGGCTCAAGAGCCCTCAGTGGCTCCCTAGCACTCGCTCTATCCCATACACAAGCTTGGGACTAGGGTCGCTCTACCCTGGTTGACCTTCACTCTCGTGATTGCTCCAGCCTGGAGGGTCCTTTCCTCAATATCCTTCCTCCTGCCAGTCTGGGCTGGTTTTGCATTTCCTCGCTGCCAGTCCACTCAAGCCTTCTTCCCTTAAAAGGCTTGAATCCAAATCTTGTCCTCCAGGCAGCCCTTGTGGATTCAGGGTTCCCAGGTCTTGCCTCTCCTCTGTACATTCCCTTTTCCTCTCATTTAGCAATTGCCCTTCTGGATTGTACTAGATTTTCTTACCCTTCTCTTTCTGACATCTTCTCTGGAGGTTTATCAGACCCCAGAACACTGAGAGGGGAGCCAGTGGGTCCTGACCGGGGTCAAGGGATCACAACAAACATGTCGAACTGATTATCTTCAGACAAAGAAACAAAAATACAAAGAAAGCTACAAATTCATGTGAACCAAATAAAACATTTGGCTATAAAACCAAGATACATACAAATGTAATTTGTTTAATATACAATTTAAATTTTCCTTGAATATCTGAGCTAGATGTCCCTGGTAGCTTGGAGATTTGATTCTCTGATTTGACACACTTCCTTTCATCGTTTCATGGGTGAATATAACTGCAGCTCAGAGGCGTCCACACCTGCCCAAGCATCACTCAGAATTTAATTCCCACCGAGAAAGCTGGGAGAGCCTACAGAAGGGCGTGAAGGGACAATGAAGCTAAGACATGATAGATCACATCCTGTCTCCCCACTGGCCTAAGAGGACTCCCAAAGCAGAGGGCCTGCCTCTTTCTGCCCCTGAGTCTCCCCAGATCTCAATAAAGGCTGAGGAAGGGCCTTGGCCACCTTGGTGAACTGAGGCCCGGTCCTGGTTTCCTTCAGTCCCTCCCTTTTTTTCCTCCAGCAAAAAGCCCAGGAGCCCCACCTGGGCCCACCCTTCCTGTGGGTGGCCCAGAACTCACCTTCCTGTTCTATCATCATCCTCATCAACAACATTGGGTGTTTCATGCCTAATGGCCAGTATCTGATTAACTAATTCACACTAAGGTGTTAATGACTTGTTAATAGCTTGATGAGATGTTTTTCCCAGGGACACCTGCGTTTGGAGGGATCCAGAAACTAAGTTCTTTGAGAGGAGGATACTTTGTACTGCCCCCCTCAGCATTTGATAAGTACTCAGTAAATATTTGATGAATGGATCAAACCAAGAGACTTAATGTTGGAAAAGTGCTTCCTACTGAGTTTTGTACTTGGGAAGAGCTTGTCGGACAGTGTCTTTATCATTATTATCATTTCTAATGGCAAATTTTCCATGATCAGAGATTGTCTCCTTGTGTCCATCAGCAGACGACACTTTGTGGGAATGTGCATAACCAGACATCCTCTCCCAGAGGAGAGGAAGAAGAGAGGAAAGAAGAGGCAAAGAAAGGCCAATTCCTAAATTCTAATTTAATCTCTATTTTTAGTAATTGCTAACATTCATTGAACTATGTACCAGGCACTCACCAAATGCTTTACATGGATTAACACACGTAATTGCCGCAACTACCCCATGAGGAGTTTATTATCTCATTTATAGCCGGGAAGCTGAGGCCTAGAGAGGTTAAGCGGAGGGACACTGCTCGGTGGTGCAGGAGAACTTAGACCCTCCTACCTGGTGCCATTCTAGGTGGGCGCCAACCCAGCAGCTCCCTGAAGATGCACCGTCCCTGCCATTTAGTTGCTGCTCCAACAACCGCCAGTCTTCCCACACCTGGGAGGGATGTCCAGAGGCTGGTGCTGGGCCCTGAGGAAGGCACAGAGGGTGCAGTCAGCTGGGAGACACAGAACGCTCATCCAGGCCCCAGGCCCTAGGGAACACAACAGCCTACACACAAGTGTCAATGGACAGAGAAATCCATAGCATGGAGGAGATAAGATGGGGCTAAATTCAGGGTTTTGGGCAAGGGTTTGAAAGAGTAGAAGGATTTGGATCAGAAGAGATAGGGAGAGAAGTTGTTCCAGGCTGGGTAGAAATAGTTTGGCAAAATTTTGGAGGTATTTGAAGATGAGGCCTGTGGATAAAGTGTCTTTGGCTGGAGCAGGGAGCAGTGAGGAAGGATATGGGACAAGGCAAGGGCAGGACGGTAGCTGCGGGATGCTGAAGGCTGGGCTGGGAAGCTGTCATGCATGTCAGAGAAACATACAGCCAGCAAAACCATGGCGGAGGACCCCTATGTGAGGACTGGGTTCCGAGAGCGGTGAAATGCCCTTAGAGTTATCCCACATGCTCCTGTGTCCAAGCACGGGGCCCAAATTCTGACGCACAATAGGTGTTCAATAGAGGTTTACTGTAGGGAGGAAGGGAAGGAGGAGTGTACTAGGTTGTATTTAATTTGTAGAACTTCCTACTCTCCTTACAAAGGAAAATTGAGATGACATGTGACACAGCCTTCAGAGGAGCCTCATAGAAGCTGTCCACAAAGTTTCTGTCCTTCTAGCACAGGCAAAAGACATGCTTAGGGCTGAGGGAGATGAGGGGAGGTCAGAGCTGGCCTATGTTGACCCAGGAAGATCCTTAGGAAGAGGGCAAGTTAGGAAGCAATAGAACAAGAGGTGGTAAAAGAGAGGGGGAAGGATAGATAAAAAATGGAGAGGAGGGAGATAAATACTGGTGGTTTCAATAAGAGCTATGAAGACAAAATGGCAGAAGGGAGGGTGGAAAAGGGTGCTGAGGAGGAGGCAGGAATGGATTCCCTAAACAAAGTGAGAGAAAGAGCCCTACTGCAGCCCTGCTCCAAATTCTTCTCCTGTTTTGGCCACACCCAGGTAAAGAGCCACAGCCCACCCATGGGGCCCCAGCAGTGATCTATGGGCATGGGCAATCTCCAGGGTCAGTGTCAGCTATGAGAGGAACAGGGGCCACAGCAGCAATGACAGTAATAAGGGAGGACCAGGATGTGTCGCAGGAGCCAGGGACTTGGGATGGAGGGGACAACAGGTGGACTCTGGAACAGGGATCACGGGGACCACAGGACCATTTTGAGCAGGATGGCGCCATGCTCATTGGGCCACCCTCTTGGGGAGGCCTGCACTCCTGGGGAGGGCACCAGCTAGCCTGCATTCTTGGCTCTCGTGGGTCTGGAGAGATACAACAGGAGATCAGTCTCACCTCGATAGCAACTTCTTTATTTTAACTCTAAACAGATGGCGCCTGTCCTCAAGTCACCCCTAGTCTTATTAGCAGAGATACACATTAGAGGAAAGACAGAATGATGAAATAGACTTCCGCCTCCCCACCCCCATCCCAGAAGTTTTTCCTTGAAACATCCAGGCCCTGGGTGAGCCTCTCTCTGTTGTCCCATCATTTCTCCCAGTTGACTTCCTGAATTTCTCAGTCACCTGCCCCAACTCCATCTTCCTTTCCTCTTCCTCTTTCTGTTCAGTGCTTGAAGGACTGGACATTAATTGTCCTTTGCTCAGCCTCTAGCCTGCCTTATTCTGGGAGTTTGAGAGAGGTGAAATGTGGAGACCCTTTTTCTGGGTAACTTGCAGAAGCACACAGCCCCACTATTCATGGTTGGCTCTGCCCTGGGCTGCTAATGTCCCATGCTGGGGAGAGGGTCACTCCACTCCTAATAGCCCAGCAGAGAGAGCTGCTGTCTTCTGTTTGTTAAGAGAAGAAGCCCTCAGTGGGGGTGGGGGTGCCTCCAGGAGGTCTGGGGGAGGGGTGCATGACTGAATGATATGCCCCTTTCCTGAAAAGAGGAAGACATAACTATGGTTGGAGCCCCCACATGTTCTACTCACTGGCCTGCTCTGTTCAGAGCAGTCCATTCCCTCTGTTCCCTGAGTCCCCAAGAAGAATCCCACAATCCAGAGAAGATGAATCAGGATAGAGATGGTGAAGGGCCAATGACATCCCCCTGGAGAGGCTAGGCCTGGGGCAAATTACCCTATAACAGCAGGTTAATTAGATAAGACCCAAATTACATGAGCAAGGCTTGCAAACCCAGCACTTTGAAGGTTTCATGTTGTTTCAGAGGTGGGGAGGGTTTGGTCTCTAGCTCAGCATAGAGAAAATGACTTCTTGCTCCCAGGCAAGCCAAACCCACGAATTAAGCCCTTGACTGCCCATCCATGAGCCCCAGTGCCAAGTACATATAAAGAAGGGCACCTGGCAGTCCTCACAGCAACTTGTGGAACCCCTCCGGGATTTTGCCTTTGTGTCTGAACTCCACCTCTACCAGCAGCATGAGCCGGCAATTCACCTGCAAGTCTGGAGCTGCCCCCAAGGGGGGCTTCAGTGGCTGCTCAGCCGTGATCGCAGGGGGCAGCTCATCCTCCTTCCGGGCAGGGGGCAAAGGGCTCAGCGGGGGCTTCGGCAGTCGGAGCCTCTACAGCCTGGGGGGCGCCCGGAGCATCTCTTTCAACGTGGCCAGTGGCAGCGGGAAGAGTGGAGGTTATGGATTTGGCCGGGGCCGGGCCAGCGGTTTTGCTGGCAGCATGTTTGGCAGTGTAGCTCTGGGACCTATATGTCCGACCGTGTGCCCACCTGGAGGCATTCACCAGGTCACCGTCAATGAGAGCCTCCTGGCCCCTCTCAACGTGGAGCTGGACCCTGAGATCCAGAAAGTGCGTGCCCAGGAGCGGGAGCAGATCAAGGCTCTCAACAACAAGTTTGCCTCCTTCATCGACAAGGTGGGTCTGCTAGGACTTGGGAAACTTATAAACAGCCCTTCTTGTCTCTTCTTAGAAAGTAAGCTTTTGGGTCTATGGCTATGCTACCCTGAACAAGCCCAATCCTATCTGATTTTGGAAGCTAAGCAAGGTCGGGCCTGGTTAGTACTTGGATGGGAGACCACCTAAGAAGACCAGGTGCTGTAGGTGTAAAAAGTAAAACAATAAGGGATTGTAAGTTGACAAGGTCCTTGCAATCTGTGAGGTCAACCAAGGGTTGCCTCGCCTGAAAAAAAAAAAAAAAGAAAATAAGCTTTTGTTATAGCAATGTGGATTAAGGTTAGATTTGGAGAGGCACTTCCTGTGGACAAATCAGGTATTTTCTATCTTTAGTGG
>NW_006430043.1:1928731-1966814 GCF_000325575.1 Pteropus alecto
AGAAAACAGAGGCAGCTCAATTTCTACTGGCATAGCTTATCAGAGTTAGTGGCAGGGCCTCCTAAGAAAAGGGTCCTGCTTCTTACTCTCAAGGGCCAGCTCGCTGCCATTGCTCAGCCTAGGCCCATGTGAGAAGCTGTCCTCTGCACATCCATTGCCAGCCGATCTCGTCCACTAGTCATTCTATTATTGACTCAGGAGCATCAGTGCTGGCCATTCCCCAGGTGGCTTTGCCAAGGACATCTGTTTCAGTTGGCTGAGCACTCTCTCTCAAGAGGCACAATAGTGCAGTAGAGAAGAGGGCTCCGCGACGTTCTGAAGTCAGACCTCGCTTCCACCTTGGCCCATCACTTCCCAGCCGTGTGCCTGAGGAGCTTTTTATCCTGTCTGTGCCTCTGTTTTCTCATGTCTACAATGGAGATAAAAACCTACCTCTTGGGTTCGTTGTTAGGTTTGTAAAAGGAAATGCATGTAAAGATCTTGGCACAACGTCTGACACGTACTGAGTACTCCCCTGTAGTGGTGGTTGTTATTATCATTTTTATTTCAGGAGGGTTAGGGGAGGGGTGCTGAAAAGGAGAGAAAGCAAAGGTCTGGAAGAGGCTTCACAGGATCATCCAGTCCATATAGGCCCTGACTTTCAGTAGATAAGAACTTTTTGCTCCTATTTTATGAGTTGGCGAAAACATGGAGGTGATGGCCATCCCCAGGGTCATCTGGGGGGAGGGAAGGTGAGATTGCATGCTCAACCTCCTGCCTCCAGATCCAGTCCTGGGTACCGGAGGGCTCTGTTGGCTCTGTGACAGGCACTAAGAACAGGTCAGCCCAGGACAATGCCAATGGCTGAAATGGTCAGCAGCCCTCAGAACCTGGCTCCCCACTCCCACTCCATGCAACTCTCTACTGCTTGGAGGAGGATTCCCTACTGCCCCTGGTCACCTCAGGAACCAGCACCGTCTCTGTGGCTTCTTACTCTTCCAAGCCAGGGGTCCTCAACTCCTGGACCATGGACTGGTACTGGTCTGTGGCCTATTAGGAACCAGGCTGCAGCAGGAGCTGAGCGGCAGGCAGGCGAGCAAGCGAAGCTTCATCTGTATTTGCAGCCACTCCCCAGTGCTCGAATCGCCGCCTCAGCTCCACCTCAGATCATCAGGCATTATTCTCATAGGAGCACCAGTCCCTGGTGCCAAAAAGATGGGACCACTGCTCTAAGCCATTTCACATATGGAGGTCAAGGTTTGGGGTTGGGGGATGAGAGTGGGCTGATCTTTGGCTGGACTGGTCAAACACTATTAAAGGATGAAGTCTAGAGACATGAAAAGGAAGATGAACATGAAGACGGTCACCTCTGTGAACAAAGGTGGTCTGACTAGAGTGAGGGAGAAGCCTAGACAGTTCTCAAACCATTTTAGTCTCTAGTGGAGTATAATCCCATAACCCAGGCAGCCAGAGAAGGCGGGTACCTCCAGCAGTGATCCAGATGTGTCCAGTGTGTGGTCTAGATAATATACTGTGGTGTCCTGAGTGTAGGGCTTACTCTTTGGTTAATGTTCGTTCAGTTTTCTGGCTATACATGAAAAAAGTCAGGATTGGTTAAACCAAACCAAACGCTGGCTGATCTGATGGAGGCAAGGTGTTTGGTGGCTAATCCCATCTTAACACTGAATCCCAACGTTTTCCAATGTCTATGTTTCTGACTTTAGGGAACACAATTTTGTTTAAACTAACTGTGCTCATGCAGATTAAGGGAAGTCACATTTAAAAATGTGTGCAGATCTATCCCCTCTGGTCAGTTTCCTGGCCCGGTGAGGCCACAGTGGCACAGGTAGATTGCACCATACTTGCTCTAGGGAAGATGGTTCTGAGAAGTAGGACTAGGGAAAAAGGAAGAGGCCATGAGCCAAGTGGAGTTGGGGCCTTGCTGGAATTTAGAACAGCTGAAGCTCTTAGCCCACTGAGCCTCATTGAGCTTGATGTGTTATACAATGAACAGAAGACCCCTTCTTCAGAATGGTCAAACTTCCCAAAGATGGATCCAGCCTGACTCTGTCCTGGTACCTTCAGGCACACCCTGCCCTGTGCTGATTTGGTCGTGGTGGTTCTGAGTGACTGGATGCATAGGTTATGGGGATCCATGTCTGGTTCATTTATGAGCTACACCACCTATTAAACCATCAGACCTTGGAAAGAGGCTAAACTTCTCTATGCCTCAGTTTCCTCTCCATTAAATAGGGTTAACGATTTGCCCACCTCGTGCAGCTGTTGTGGGGGGTAAAGGAAAAGAACGCAGGTAGAGCACTTTGCACAGTGCACTGTGAGTGACAGATGTGACTTTTTGTGGGGGCTCAACAGTTTCTGGGCTTTGGGTTCCAGGTACGGTTCTTGGAGCAGCAGAACCAGGTGCTGGAGACCAAGTGGGAGCTGCTGCAGCAGCTGGACCTGAACAACTGCAAGAACAACCTGGAGCCCATCCTTGAGGGCTACATCAGCAACCTGCGGAAGCAGCTGGAGACACTGTCCGGGGACAGGGTGAGGCTGGACTCGGAGCTGAGGAACGTTCGGGATGTGGTGGAGGACTACAAGAAGAGGTGAGCGAGGAGGGGACCCCTGTACCTTGACAACTGCCGTATCCCTCTGAGCTCATCCTGCAGGAGTGGCCCCTCAGGGCCTCAGAAGCTACCTCAGCTTAGAGCTTTTGGATATGGGGGGCAGTGTTATTCATCATACTAAGCAAAATCACCCCAACAAAACTCTGGAACTTCCTCTCTGCCCCTCCAGCCTCTGGCCTGGCACTTAGAACAAATGTCCAATTAGTTGGACAATGAGAGGATTATCTCTGGCTCTGGGGTGAGAAAAACCCTGGGTAACTTCTCTTATTTTCCCAAGCTTCTGTGTTCTCATTGGTAAAAGGGCATTTGCATCCATCTACTTCCCAGAAGTTCTATGAGGAGTAACTGGGGAAATTCATCTGTAAAACTTTATTCAAATTTTGAGGGAGGAGGTTGCTTCTTGCTTCCTCTGAGATTTCCCACAGGACATTTGCTCCACATGCTTTTTCCTCATTTTCAACAATCTCCTTCTTCCAAACTTGGTTACCACATCCCCTCCTCTAGGAAGCCTTCCTTGCCTGGCCAGCCCTTCAGGCTCTAGACTCCACAGCCCCTCAGCGCCTGTGCCCTCTGACAGGCACAATGCCCCTTGCTCAGGGTCTTCCCTGGGCAAATGATGTTTCTCAGGCAGTTGTATTAACTGACTGAGCCCTGGGATTTCCACAGGTACGAGGAAGAAATCAACAGGCGGACAACTGCAGAGAATGAGTTTGTGCTGCTCAAGAAGGTGAGTGGGAAAGCAAGCCCTGAATCCAGGGCTGACCTGGGAACAGGAGATGCTGAGCCTGCCGTGTGATCTGCTCTCAGAGAAAGTAAGCTGATTCAGAAAAAGCGAAGTAAAGGCAGGGAACCATGGGAAAAAAAAAAAACAAACAACAAACCAACCAAACCAACAAACCAAAAAACAACTATTCGGAAAAGGGAATAAAAAGACAGGGAAGATGACAGCTTTCCTGAGTGTTTAATGTGGACAGCGTTTGTCCATAGTGAAGAATAGCAGAGGGTGATACACAGGGCCCCCCTGCAGCCTTGGGGCCTGCTCAGATGTCACAAGGATGACTGACAGCAGGCTGGCTGGGGCTCCCTTCCTTCGAAAGGCACTGGTCCCTGCTGAAGAAGCAGGATGGGGTAGGGCTGGGCCTTTTGCTTCTTCTTTTCCTTTTTCACGGGCTCCCCAAAGAGAAGAGGGAAGCTACTCCCCTGTGCAGGGCACCCAGGCTGGGATGACTGTGGCCTCCTTGGCTGCACTGGCGGTGACCGGGGGATGGCTGGGCATCTTTCAGGATGTGGATGCAGCTTATGCCAATAAGGTGGAGCTACAGGCCAAGGTGGACTCCATGGACCAGGAGATCAAGTTCTTCAAGTGTCTCTATGAAGCCGTAAGTCTCTCTTCGCTCCACCCCTCTGAGGGCAGCCCCCAAAACTCTATTCTGGGAGCTGGGAGAGGATATTGTTCTCAGGCCACCTCTGCCCTCCCCCACCCCTGAGTTAGCCATTCATCTCCCATCTCAGCTCTGAGAGACTCTCCAATCTCTATCTTCTGGGTGGAAAGGAAATGGGCCAGGCCCTGGCTCCATGGTGGCGAGAATCCGTCTGGGTCCCAGAGGTAACTCGCTCTGACCAGAGAGCAATATCCTTAGTTCAGAGCCATGAAGTTGGCATCACCAGGATTTGTTCACTTTGCTTGGGGGAGATTTTTGATCTCTGACAGTCAAGTCCCAAGAGTCTCCTTGTTTCCCCTGCAGGAGATTACTCAGATCCAGTCCCACATCAGCGACATGTCTGTCATCCTGTCCATGGACAACAACCGGGACCTGAACCTGGACAGCATCATTGATGAGGTCCGGGCTCAGTATGAGGAGATCGCCCTGAAGAGCAAGGCTGAGGCCGAGGCCCTGTACCAGACCAAGGTGAGCTGGGCTGGAGAGAGCAACCCCAGCAGGCATGAGGGCTGGTCCTGACTGTCCCCAGAACAGAGGCAAGGTCCAGTTAAGTGTCCAATGTGCCCTGGCCCCATGACATCACCAACCCACGATATCATGTACTCCTACAACACCCTCCTCATGCTGATCCATGGTTCTGTGCTCTGGGGTATGCAGTTCCAAGAATTGCAGCTGGCAGCTGGCCGGCATGGGGATGACCTCAAGAACACTAAGAACGAAATCTCGGAGCTCACCCGGCTCATCCAGAGAATCCGCTCTGAAATTGAGAATGTGAAGAAGCAGGTGAGGGGTCTGGTTGCCTGTGGCCTGGGCTGGGCGGGCACAATCGGAGGAGGAATGAGTTGGATGAGTTGGCTGAGGACATCAACCTCTTATGAGATGAAAGGGGCCAAATGAAGTCACTGCCTCGGCCACTTAGAGCAAACATCCCTGGGGCATCTCAGCACCTGCTCACCCCAAGGACCTCTGCTTTGGAGCCCCCTCCCCCAGGAAGCCTTCTTGCATCCCTCAGGCTGGGCTAGGACCACAGTCCTCTGCTCCACCTGCCCCAGTAAACGTGCTCTCCTGGCACCTGTGCTTTTCTCGTGCTTATCACACTTCTATAATTGCACCTGCCTGCCCTTTCTTCCACTGGACTGGAAGGAGGCAGGGAGCTGTCTGCTTCATTCACCATTGTTTTCCTAGTATATAGTACAGAGCCTGGTGCCTGGTAGCAGCTTAATACACATTTATTGATTAAATGACTGAGGAGAACTGCGCTCAGAGGGCACCCATTAAAGTGCCTTCTGTGGATATTTATTAAGGCCTTACTCAGAGTCACTGCCAGAAATATAGGCCACAGCCTCAGTTTTAGCAGGTGGCGAGACAAGATGTATGTATATAATAATGATAGTCATAGTTCTTATCATTTTATCACATTAAATTCTCACAAAGACTCTGAGGCAAGTGTCCTAATGTTACGGGTAAGGAAACTGAGACTCAGAGAGGTTAAGTGGGTTGCACAGCAGGCAAACAGCAGACTGTGATCTGAACCAAGGTCTCCTGGTTCCTAGTCCAGTGCTCCTTCCACTCTCCCATGGGCTTTAACACTTATCAGGTCTGTGACATTGGACAAGTCACTTGTCCTCACTGTGCAGGGTGTTGTGAGGACTAGAGGAGCTAAGGTATACAAAAAGAGGACGAAGGGCTGAGTATCATGCCAGGTGGATGGTAAGCACTTGGGAAATAAGAGTTAATCCTGGGGAATCTCCTTTCCCATGCCCCTCGTCTGTGGTCCCTTGTACCCAGGCAGCCATTGTCATTGTACCTGCGATACCAAATTCCAATGATCTCTACTCCCAGGCTTTAAACAACTCAAGAGTGGAAAGCCAGTCTGACTCATACTCATTTTGTATCCCTGGCACAGGGTGGCCAAGTAAATGCCTTTGCAATAACTGAGATGGTGCTGAATTGGCCATAATCTCAGGAGGGCAGGATGTGCTGTTTTCATCATCAACACCATCTAAACACAAGAGAGTGGAGATAGAGCTAAGGAAGGACTTGCCAGCAACAGATATAGCTAAGGAAGGACTTGCCAGCCTGGAAGAGGAGCAGGGAGTGGGGGTGAAGGGTAGAGGTGGGCATCTCTGCCCAGAATCTCAAAGAACAAATGGGATTTGGATGTGAATGACTTTGATGACTCCTTTACGTTTTCCAACTTCTCCAATTCCTTATTTAGGCTTCTAATCTGGAGACAGCCATTGCTGATGCTGAGCAACGGGGGGACAATGCCCTGAAGGACGCCCGGGCCAAGCTGGATGAGCTGGAGGCTGCCTTGCACCAGGGCAAGGAGGAGCTGGCCCGGATGCTGCGTGAGTACCAGGAGCTCATGAGCCTGAAGCTGGCCCTGGACATGGAGATCGCCACCTACCGGAAGCTGCTGGAGAGCGAGGAGTGCAGGTGAGGGGGCTGTGTTCTGGCAGGAGAGACCCAAGGGTTTGGGGAGGACCTAAGGAGAAAGCCTAACACAGCCTAATCCAGAAAAGATGTGTTCTTGGGTAGTGAAGGGGCAGGGATGATAGGAATAATATTAGTAAATAATAATCCCTACTCAGGTGTAAGTGCTTACTTCATACCAGGCACTGTGCTAAGTGGATAGCTCATTCAATCTTCACAAATTTCCTGGATGTACCTAGGCAACACCCATCCCCCCCCGCCCCCGCAAAAAAAAAAAATACAAGTTCCATTACTGTGTTAGGCCTTCTTGTTTCATTTTCCTTACCTATCCGAGTACAAGATGAACTTGAACTTGTCAGAGATGTCCCAGGGCAACCATTCCAGCTTCCGCAATGCTCCTGGGAGAAAGAAAGGCTCAGTGCCAAGGCTTGACCCTTGGGAAGTATGCATACCACTCCCACATGTTCATCTCATACAAACAACTGTTTGACTTGGATTGCTACCTGGTTACCCCAAAGATTCAGGGGTAGCTTCCCAGCTTCTCAGGCTCTGCTCATGCCAAAGAAGACTTGGAATTTCCATAGGTGTCCACTGGGTTCAGAAACTCACATGAGGCTGGTGGGGACACTAGCTCTCAGGTTAATAGATTGTGGGTTACATGATTGCTCGCTCTTATTTTATTTCTTTCCCAAATAGGATGTCAGGAGAATTTCCCTCCCCTGTCAGTATCTGTAAGTATTTGTATGCTTGGACCTAAAATTGTAGAATCTACAGACGGAAAGGGCTTTTGTCATACTCTGTGTGTGGGGATGAGCAATCTCAGAACCAGAGAGGGAAAAACTTTGCCTGAGATCACAGAGCCAAGTAGCAGAGGTGTGGCCAGCAACCAGGCCTCTTGACTCCCAGTCCAGGGCTCCTTCCTCCTTGTCACTCTGTCTTTCTGTTCCTAGGGGCTGACAGCTAGGAAGGCTGTCTCCATCAGGATGGGGAAACAAAAGACATGTTGCAAGAAAATGAGTTTGGGTGTGTGTGAGGCTTGAGGAGCCATGTCTGCAAGTTGTGATCAGATCTGGGCTGGGGACTTAGAAGGAGCTGAGAAAATTAGTAAATGGGGGACTTTGGAGGTCAAGCTGACAAGAGTGGATCTCTGGGTTGCTCACTGGGGCTAAAAGAATTAAACCAGAGCTTCCGAAAGATGCCATCCATGGGAAAGCTAGGAGGAGGGAGAGGTTGGAATATGGGAAGTTTAACCAAAAAAAGGCTAATAGAAAGGACAAGGCTGAATGTCCGGAATGAAAGGTGGGTGCACTGGTACCTGGACTAAAAAGATGGATCTCTGAGAATTAAGAATCAGCCAGATTGGGTATAAACTGGGCAAGCCAAGGGTAGGACATGGGGGAGCTGTCTCAGGGATAATTTTTCCTGGGGGGCAGGTGGGGTGGGGGAAGCTATGACTGGAGTCTCCACCCAACCCATTACTCCAAGAAGAGCCCCAACCCTGCCAGAAGAGTTGATCAGCTGTTTCTCTGCAGCCATCATCAGTAGCACCGGTGGCAGCAGTGGCTATGGTTTCCGGCCCAGCTCAGTCAGCGGTGGCTATGTGGCCAACAGCAGCAGCTGTATCTCTGGAGTGTGCAGTGTCCGCGGTGGGGAGGCCCGGAGCCGGGGCAGCGCCAGCGACTATAAGGATGCCCTGGGGAAGAGCTCAAGCCTGAGTGCCCCCTCCAAGAAAGCCAGTCGGTAGAGAGGGATGCCTAGTGCCCTCCCATTACCCCTGTATGCCCAGCAGGGGCTCTGGATCCCCAGCCCACTGTCAACCTCATCCCCACCCTGCCAGCCCTGCTCTTGTGCCTTAAGCTCTGGCCTTGGCAATCCCACTTCTCCCAACCTGTGTCTTCCTGAGCCTAGACAAGTGTGGATGACTGAACTTGGTGAGATTCCTCTCTGCACCCCTGTATGCCCAGCAGGGGATCCCCAGCCCACTATCAACCTCATCTCCACCCTGCCAGCCCTGCTCTTGTGCCTCAAGCTCTGGCCTTGGCAATCCCACTTCTCCCAATCTGTGTCTTCCTGAGCCTAGACGAGTGTGGATGACTGAACTTGGTGAGATTCCTCTCTGCACATGCCTGGCGTTCACCTCCTTGGCTGTGGTCCCCCAGCCATGCCACCAGCTCAGCCCCTGGCTCTAGCCTCTGGCTCAGCCACTAATCACTCTGTCTGGCCTCTGGATCTTAGACCAAGCCCCCTCTCACACTGGGGTCTTTGTCCCAGCTCTTGAAGATGCTAGGCACTAGCTCTCTGTTCAAGAAAAGGCGGACTGAAGGACAAACAACCAAGAGAGGTCCAGTCCCCACTCCACCCTGGCTCAGACTCACGGCTCATTCTGAGTGGGACCAAGCACAATACAAGGTCTCTGTCTTCACTCTCATGCACCCAAAAGCAGAGAAGAGGAGGCCTGTTTGCTTCTCCTTTCTTCCTAAAGGCCCTCCCAATGCATCCTCAATAAACAGCACAAATTGATGGCTTGGTTTCTCTGAGTTGTCAAGGTGTATACACGGACCTCCTTTCAGATGTCTCATGAGCAGGCACCACACACCACACACAGACCCACACAGACCACACCACTGCATATCACCTGTGTGGCTCATATTTCCAGGTTAATTTTTCTTGTAGAGCAGAAACAGAAGGAGCTCTTGGAGCAGAAGTGGCAGAAGGGCTGAGAGCACCATTGGGGCTGCAAGGAGATGAGTGTGAAGCAGAAACTGGGAAGAGAGAGGGGGAAGGCACAAGAGAGAAGAAAGGAGAAACATGGGAAGGGTATGCGAGCAGCCTGGTTTTTGTCCAATGGCACAGTTGGTCCTGATCCAGACAGGGATCCTGGCCTCTTTCTGAGAACTGGGTCTTTCCTAGAGGAGAGGTGAGGGCTTGGCAAACAATCTGCATTTGTTCAACCCTTTCCTCTCTGCTCAGAGCCTGGCCTTCTCACAGGATGCCTAGGAGGGGTGAAGCTGGTGAGGACCACACACTTTGGATCTCTCTGCTGAAAAGCTAAGCTAGGGAACAAGTTTTTGGAAATTGAGGCTCAACTAGGGTAGAGTGAGTTGGGGGTTGGGGCAGGTTGTGAACTTCAGGGATTATAGTTTGCACCTCCCTAGACACCTGTTTACCCTGAATCACTGTGATGGAGGCCAGTCCTGTTCTTATGGCAAAGAGGCTGTAAGGAGGACACATGGGCAGATTCCCCAGTGACCAGCATGAGTTGGCAAACCTCAGCCAGGAAGTCCTTGGGGGCTTGGGGGGCTTCCAAAGGTGGAGGTGGAGAGACTGAAGGAAGGGGTGGTTGGGCTGGATTGGCGAGTAGAACTTCAGAGTGGTGGCCGGGCTTACGGCAAGGCCGCAGAGCCAGGCTCGAAGCCCCCACCACCTAAAAGGTGACCATCAGCCAGAGCCTCCTGGCTGCCCACAACCTGGAAGTCAACACCACCATTCAGCAGGTGTGGGTGGAGGAAGGAAAGCAGATCAAGACCCAACAAGTTTGCTTCCGTGGTCAACAAGGCAAGGGGTGTGTGTGTGTGTGTGTGTGTGTGTGTGTGTGTGTGTGTGTGCGTGTTTCCAGAACTGAGTATAGACATTGCTATCTCCTCAACAAAGAGTCCATACATACCTGCTGCCTCTGCTCTCCTGCTCCCTTTGCAACAATAAGGACTGAAGTGGATAGCAGAAGAAACTCTCCAGTCAAGAGGCTTAGAAGAAATGCTAGATTCTTAAGTATGAGGATGAAGGCTTCTTCTCTAGAGGCTGCCTGTTTATCACCAAGGTCTCGGGAGAGAGTGAAGAACTCTCCCACATTCCTTTGTGCTCCAGGACTCACAGGAGTCTCCTAGGTGAGTAGGGTTATCCTGGGTTCTGAGTCTGTTTTCTTGAGCACCAGATCAAGGTGCTGAGGATGGAGTGGAGCTTTACGTAGAAGATGGGACCTGAGTTATATCAGGTCCTTGAATGAGAAAGCTCAACTAGATGTGGCTTGCAGACCAAGCAGGACCTGGTGGATGATTTTAAGACAATTTTAAGGACTAAAGACAATGACTAGCAGGTAGGGTGGCCACTACGTTATGTGCGTCTACATGATCATATAATTCTGGTAGCTGAGAGCAGTGGCTTTTTACACAGATTAAAAATAACCCGAGAACTTGAAAAAATACTGATGACTGAGCCCCTACCCCAAACCAACTAGGGCAGGCTGCCGGAGTGGGTCCAAGCATTCACTGGTGTCTTTGGAAACTTAGCATAAAGGTTCTAGTGAGCTACGGCTGAGAACCACTGACCTAGAGTTTGATCTTGAGGATCCTGTGGTTGTGTCCATATCCAGAGCGGGGGAATGGCGTGATCAGTTAGCAATACCTGCAATGGCCACAGTGGAGAAAGTGGTGACACGCATTGCCTCTCTTATTGGTGCCTACCTGTGCTTTACAGTTTACCAGGTAGCTTCACATCTGTTGCCTGAGCACAGCACTGGGGGTGAAAGAACAGTGCTATTGCCATTTCACAGATGAAAACACTGAGGATCAGATTCCCTGACTCTCTACAACCACCCTGGGCTGGAGAAGATCCCAAAGGTACTCAGTCCATAGCCTGCCTTTTAGAGGGATCTGATTCAACTCATGAGTCTGGACAGAAGTTTGTCTTTTGGCAGTGCTGCCACCTGCCTGCTCCTCACACCGGGCAGGTTCCAGGAGGAGAGCGACAGCAAGGTAAATGTGGAGGAGGGCTCAGTGCTGTCTTCACTCCTGACATGGCTCGGATGTCCTGATGTGGAGACCTCTGTACTGCACAGCAGGAACTGCCCTATTTATTTCACCAGTGAAGGAACCAAGACCCAGTCAGGGGTAGAGGGCTCACCTAAGGTCACCTGGGTTGTCAGGGGCAGAGCCAGGCTTGGACCGCAAAGCTCTGAGCTCTTTCCAACACACTCGTGGTAGGATGGCCCTGATCTCCAACAAGATTGAGGAGGTGGTATCCCTAAGGTGGGCAGGATACGGACCTGGGTAGCCTCAGGAGCAGAGGAGATTCTGGACAACGATACGATCCAACAATTTCAGAGTGTTCAATGGTACTCAGTGGAGTGGAAGAGGGGAGTGCAGGTGGGGCTTGATGTGGGTCAGGGAGGCTGGAAGAGAATGTGGCTTGAGAAGGGTGGCAGGGCAGAGGCTGCCTGGGGAAGCCAGAGAGTGCATCATGTGTAACTAGTTGGCTCTTTCCTGGCTCTCTGAAGCCTAGGAGGAGCAGAGGGAAGGAACAGGTTCTCCAGAAACATCAGAGACAGAGGAAAAGAGTTAGGGATGAGGCCTATGGCCTTTCCTCCTCCTCAGGGTATGAGGGGGCCTTTGGTAGGAGGGCAGAGCTGGAAGCCCAAATGGAGGCATCATATAGGAGACCAGCTTCCCCGGAGAGTCGCTGGGGCTACCCCGGGATTAAGAGTTATGGCCGAGCCAGTCCTGGTCTCTTCTTGAATGACATAGGCCTTTGGGTGTCCTTTGAGTTATGCACAGCTTGGCTCTCCTCTGCTATTCAGTGGCTACTATCTCCCCCAGCCCCCAGGACCACATACAGGGGCTGGACAGCTTATGCCCAATTCCCACTCACCTATGCTGAAACCGAGCCTCAGGAAGGCCCAGGCCTCTGATTCCAAATCCATTGTTCCTTGCGTGTTACTACCTGTCAAAACAACTCCTGCCGGATCTTCATACTCAGCTAGCATGAAGACCAAAAGGGCAAAGGTCTGCTCACACACATCCTGAAGCAGGAAGGGCCACCCTAAGTCAGGGAGCTCCTCATGCTGCTGTGGCAGGAAAGATGGCTTGTTGGCCTGGGGCTGAGCTCCCCATCATCTTGCAGGAGTGGACGGACTGCAGGCCCAGGCCTCGGACATGTTCATGCTCCTGTCCATGGGCAACAAGCAGCTCCTGGACCTGGTTGCATCATCTCGAGGGGCAATCTTAAGAGAACATGGCTCAGAGGCAGGAGGCCCAGGACCAGGTCCTGGAAGACCAGGGGTTCTGCAGTGCTCCCTGGCTGGGCTCCCTCTGCCTTCTGACAGCCCAGGATGAAAGTCTGCAGTGCTAAAATCTAGGCTTAAGAGACCTAAGCAGGAATATTAATAAAAACTGGGCAGGAAAATTCACTGAAATAGAATCTCCCTTGGCTTCTGAGTGAGTTTCTATGGGATTTGAGGTTGGGGTACATTCCTATGGTGCTAGCTGTAGATACTGAAGCCGTTGTTGGGTGGAAGTAAAAGATAGGAAGTGGGAAAGCTAAAGATAAAGATGAAATGGGGAGACCTTGCACTGAGGGACTGGAGTAAACCAAACTCAAGATGGAATGGACAGCTTTAAGAGATAAGGTGCTCGCCATTATGGAAGGCGTCCAAGAGTTCAGCAACTCTTGATGGGTATCGTAGGGACTCAACTGTTGCACAGATGGTTTGACTAGACCAATGTTTCTCACATTTTAATTTGCATATCACTTTTCTGGGGATTTTATTATAATGCATCTTATGCTTCAGTAACACTGCACCTGGGGCTCCCATCAAGGAGCTGAGGCCTCCTGGTCTTGACTACAGCTCAGCTCCTTTTCTTCATCTGTGAAGCCTCCTCTCCATGACCCTCTCCTACACTCAGGCCCAAAGTACCATATGGGGGTCTGAAGAGAGGGAATGGAAACTGATGTTTATGGAGCACCTACTGTGGGCTGGAATATCCCTGGACTTGGCACATCACCTGCATGACCTCTCTGAGGTGGGTGTTGTTATTCCTAAGACAGAAACTTGCTAAATCCAGAGCCACAGAGCCAGTACATGGAGCCAAGATTCCATGAGGTCTCTCTCTCCAGAGCCCCCACTCTTTCTACATTGCCACCCTGCTTCCCAGTATAGGAATCATCTGCCTTTGCCCACCCAACTGATGTCCATTTCCACCCTGCTCTGATATCCTGTGGGTTCTCTGCTTATTATCTGCTGGAACTTCTATCCGTCATATGCTGTCATCTGAAGCCTGACATCTCTGAGTCCTAGGCACTGGGCTGGGTTCTCTTTTCCTCTACTGGTTGTCATGGAATCCATCTCAAGTTTCCTTGCTGCGGGCTGCCTGCAGAGGTTATGGTCCCATTGTCACCTGTCAGTCGTAGAAGCCAATCCTTTCAATGATGAGAGCATTAGGGCAGCACTTAGATTAAGCTCTCCTTGAAGCCCTTGTCTCCTGTGCCAGAGGCAGCCAGGGAAATGGATAGTGTTGGCCCTAGAGCAAGACCAGGAGGGCATAAAGAGGGAGGATGCGAGGTGAAGGTGGAGGTGGGCTGGAGAATGGAACCAGTGTGGGGTTTGGGCATATTTTGAAGAAAATGGGCTGAAGCAGAGCAGGGTTGTGGGGGTGGACAGTTTATCCTGAGAAGCTGACTGGGCTCTGGGAGCAGAAGCATCAAAATGAAATTCTAGACCAGCAAGAATTTGGAGAAGAATGAGGGAGATGGACTTGGCCATGAAAATGGGCTCTCTGGGTGCTGGCTTTTCTCTAGACGTAGGTGTAGTGGCCAGTCCAGCCACCTCTGCAGCCACCCCTGATGGAAGGGTCTCTGGTTTTAGAGAGTACCTTCTGAGGAGACTCCAGAGTCCTCATGTCTCATAACCTGGCCTTAGACGTCTGACTGCCACCCCTCCAGTTACACGGGGCATTGACTTCCTATCAAGCTTACGTTACCTTACCTAGCAATGAAGACTGTTTCTTCTAGGAACTAGCTCTCCTCACTTGGTCCTGATTTTTTTCTAGTTTAAATAGATCTTTGATGTTCTGGAATCCAGCCAAATCAGTAGAGAGGGCCCTTTAAGTTGCCACAGAAAAATCCTAAAAACAAATAAAAGGTGGATGAATCATGGCTTTGACTGCCCGAGGAATTGTGGGAAGATACTTGTTAATTTCTGCCCCAATCGAGCAAGTGGAGCATCAGGAGAAGGGGGCCCATGCAGGCTGAGGCAGGTTTGAAATAGAGGTTTGGTGGGGACAGCACTCTCTCTGAAGCCAGAAAGATAGGGTTGTCCCCTATGCGAGTCCTCAGCGGGCAGGTCAGTCCAGGGCCAGGGTTCTCTGAGACCCCTTCATCCATGGTCAGGGGTAATGGAGGACATCTTTCCCAATTCGGTGGAAAGAAAGCAAGTTGGCACCATCCTTAGAGCATCCTTCTTATTTTCTCAGTCGCATAGGTCCTCCGAGGCCAGAGACGTGTGTGGTGAGTGCTGAGCAAGCCCCCGTGCCCCAGGCTAACAGAGTGGGATGCTGAGAATCCACAATCAACTAAGATTTCAAGTCAGAAGCTAGAGCTGCCAGCCTTTCATTTTGCAAAAACACGACATTAAAAAAGCAACAATTACCATTTACTGCCTTCGCCAATTCATAAGAAAGGAACAATTTAGCAGCAAGAAGAACACCCTCTCAAGTTCAGTCCCTTAGATTAAATAAAATTAACAACACTTATTCTTCTCCATTAGCTCCAGATTAATGAAAACTGCTTTAGCATGGTCCTCGTCTCAGCATTTCATTTACTGTGCAACCTCTTTGTATCTCAGTGTCCTCATCTAAACAATGAGAATAAAACCACTCAGTCAACTGCTCAATGTTTAGAAAATCCTCAAAAGGGACAATAAAGGGGAAGCCTGTAGAAAAACAGCATCAGCTATGAAACAAAGGAGTGATTTTGATTCTGCAGAACCAATGCCGTGTGGGGCGAAGGGCGAGGGCTCTGTTCCCAGACTCCACCCAGAAGGGCTGTGCCTTGTAGCTAGTTCATTATCTTCTTTGTGTCTGTTTCCTCTTCTGCAAAAATGGGAATAAGAGTGATAATGACAGCAACTGTTTCCTAGCATTGTTGTGGTTCAGACATAAAATGCCAGGTGCATAATAAACTTTTATTGCTATTATTGTTATTACTGTTATGAGAGACAATGAGAAACCACAGGTAATTTTTAGGGGTTCACTGGAGACTCTGATCCAAATTTGATTTTTCAGAAGCCAGAGTGCTTGTCACCTCTTTCCTTCATCTTGTTCTTCAGACTAATGTATTCGAGCCTAGATTTCTGAAACTTTTCCACCTCCAGGAAGCTAACCCAGATCTTCAGAGACCTCAGCTTCCTACTCAGTCTCTCCCCACCATAATGGAGCTTTTGCCCCTGTACTTTCTCCTGAACCAAACCCCTGGAATCTCCTCCCAAAACCATGCCTTGCTCCTGCCACGTGTATGTTGCCAAGTTTGTGGTTTACTTTAAACAGGATTGCTAGTTTTCCCCCCCAGTGCCCCCTGCCTCTCAATAGTCTTGGTCCATGTTTTGTTTCCTCCGGGAGTCCCCTGGTGGGTAGAGCCTGGCAGGGGCAATGTTTTCATGTACGGTGTTCAGCACAGAACTGCCACAAGGTGACTTGGTGGGTACAAGAAGTCGACAGAGCTCTGAACACCACTCACCTGCACCACACCCCTCTCTGTGGCTCGGTCACCCCTGTGTCCCCATTCAGACCTATCTTTGATGAGGCTGGAAATGGCCACCTGACAATCCCGAGGGCCAGGTGTGCCAGTAGTCATATCAAAGCTGACTTCTAGCTGCGAGGGTCCCAGGACAAGAGCAGGCGGGCAGAGCTCTGGTTCAGTGCCAAGGCCAGGAATGGAATTTCTGTGGCACCATGATTAACGTTTTAGGGCTTCTGTCTGGAAACTGAAATGTGAGCCCAGACAGTTGAGAGGCGAATAGATTAAAAAAAGGCGACCTAAGGAGAACAAAGGGAGGAGGCAGAGGGGCCTCTAGTCACATGTCTGAGGCTCTGCAGATCTGGAAAGTAAAAGACAAGGAAGGACAGACTGCCGGTGCCACAAAGGCCAGGGCCTGGGAAATGGGCTGGGGTAGCAGGAAGGTTGGAGACAGTGGTATGATGGTAAACGCTTAGCAATCAGCTCTCTGAAAACAAATGTGTTTATATAGTATAAATATACACACATACCTATATATGCACATGTGGAGATGTACGTATGTATACACACATTTATATGTACGTACATAAATTTATTATGTTTTACTAATATATGACATGTAGCACACAATTTACAAATAATAATAAAATATACACTACTCTTTATTGTAAACTCTATAAAGCCAACTGGGTCTCATAAAATACTTTTGACTGATTTTTGCTAAGCTCTTATATTCACAGCTAGCCTGTGGTCACAACTGGCAAACAGGTATAGCTCCAGCATGAACATTCATTCATATTTTGTTCTAATATTTAAGAATAAAGTGAAACAGTACTCTGAAAGACCAGAGCCCTTGCCTTTCATCCCACCTGGCATTGCCTCTACAGAATGTCATAGCCCCTTCATCCCATTAATATTAACACAAAAGTGAAGATGAGGGTTGGAACTTCACTCATTTCTCAGTGATGTGAATGACTTCTTTGCTAAATCAAATAATAAGTTGTGAATACTGGAAGATTATTTGTCAGTTTTTTGGCTGTTCACAATGTAATGGTTATAGACACAATACACTTTTAAGTTTAATTTGCATAACATTTTCTCCATCACTTAATTAAATTTAGCCTAAAGCTGTCCAACAGAGGTTTAACATGAGCCATACATAAAATTTTAAATTTTCTAGTAGCCACATGAAAAAATAGATGAAATTAATTCTAATAATATATTATACTTAAGCCATATATACAAATATTATCATTTCAACATGTAATCAATATAAAAACTATTAACAATATATTTCACATTCTTTTTCATACTAAGTCTTTGAAATCTGGTGTGCATTTTACATTTACAAAATATCTAAATTTGGACTATCCACGTTTTAAGTGCTCAATAGCCACTTGGGGCTATTGGCAACCATGATTGACAGTGCAGTCTAGACAGTCAACAAAACAATAAATTAAGCTCAAATCGGCAGTCTTGGGTGATTTCTTTGGTGATTTCTTTGGTGCAAATACTCCCACAATGGTGATTTCAAGCTACTAACATGATGTCACTGATCACAGAGTTGCAAAGAGAGGTGCAATGGTGTATGATTGTGTAGTATTTACATTATATAGATTCAACAGATGTAAATAACCTCAAGAGCTTAGATAATAGTAAAATAAGTAGATTGGGACAGAGTAGGGACTAGGCAGGGAATTCTGGGGTCTTAGTCATCTTAGCTGGTCTAGAAGGGGAGTGTGGATCCAGATGTGCTTGTCCCTGTGGCCCTGCAGACTCCTTGCTCTGTGGAGAGAGGACAGCTGGAAGGGGCCAGAGCAGAGCTTGCTAAAGTAGAGTCCAGGACAGTGGCCCTTGTGACTAAGCAGAAGGATGCTCCTAGATACAAGACCCATACTCGGGATACCGGCTGGAGCAGAACTAGACACCTAAGCCAAACTCTGAGTGTCAAAGGACAGAAGGATGGAGCAGGCAGAGGGGCAGTGCTGAGCTCATCAGGGTGATGGGAAATAAGTACAGAAAGAAGCTTGGAAAGTAAGAATAATGATAATAGCTATTGTCCATTGAGGACGTCCTGTGTGCCAGAACATGGGCTAGATTAATTTTTTAATTTAATATTTCCTTATTAAATCCTTATCGATAACTTTAGTAGCAACTCCATTCTACATAAATGAGGAAACTTAGGGCCCGAGAGACCATGAAATGTGCTTAGGGTCACCAGCCAGAAGTCTGGTGGGGTCAGCAGCCCCCACACTCTCTCCTACTCTGATGGTGCACCGTGTGCTGGAGGAGGAGAAGAAAGGTCACTGTGCCCTCCTGTGTCTGTTTCAGAGCTTGGCTCTGTCAGGAGGAGCCAGAGCTGAGACATCAGTATTGGGAGAAATGTTCCTGAGAAGTTAGGGACTCTCTGTGGGAACAACGATAGGGTCTGGGAAGGCGAAGTGTGAGCTGGCAGGACTGTTAGATAAGGTCGAGGCCACCCAAAGGCCCTAATGCCTACATGGTTAGGGCCCTAATGCCTACATGGTTAGGGCTACATGTCCTTGAGGAGTGGCCAGTGTGGCCATGATCATGAGCCTTGTGCACTGGGGAAGGTCAAATGCCTCAAGGTGAGAAACATTTCAGGAGTTTCTCCTGTGTCCCACCTGAGGTCAGTGAGACCTCTCTCAGCAACTCTAGGAAGGCACTACCTATCATAGTGGGGGTGGGGTTGGCACCTCAGCCCTTCTCCTGCCCTGACACACACCTGGGCGGAACCGCCCACAGTCCCAGTTGTTTTGACGGCTTGGTCAGAATCTGCCACTTGCTACACTCACCCTCTCACCCTCTAAGGACTATAATTTTGGTGTTCTAAGAGCTCATTTGTGGTTTCCAGACACTCGATGGTATAATTACAGAAATGGACTCACCACCTCCCTGACTCTGGGTCAGGTGTACTCGTTGGTCCAGGTGCGCAGCTGGACGTTGTGAGGTATTGCCTAAGGACTGCCCCTTGTCCTTGCCCCTTGTCCCTATCCACTCCTAAGTGCCACAGCAAGGGCTCTATTTGGTGGGAGATGAGGCCTGAGAACAGAGAGTAAAGCCTGGCCTTTCAGGTGGAGAATGGACTCAGGGAGTCAGAGAACAAGGGAGTCTCTATTCTTATTCCCCAGGGCCCTGGAAGGAGGAAATCAGAGGTATGTGAGGAAGGAGTCTGGGGCAGAGGCTTGAGGAAAGGGACAGGTGAGCAAGGAGGGACCCTGGAACAGCTCACTCCCTGCAGACGTATTAAAGCTACTCTTCCCAAAGCAGAGACGACTAGCACTGCTGGCAAATGAAATCATTTCAGGCTGTGTCACAGCTTGTTTTATAGTCCTGGTGTTATATTGATGTGTATTAGAAAAGATGTCATTCAGTAGTTAACAAAGCTGCCTTACAAAATGAATACATTAGGTAAACTTACAAGTCAATTTAAAGAAAAAATATTAAAGAAAATAACAATGCAGGTGGTTTGTGGACATGGGCAAAATCATGACGGTGGCCCTCGAATGACTAGTCTGGGAAATATTTAAGGAGCTGTATACCTATTAGAGAGGGGCAAAGAGGTACTGGCTGGAGAGGGCAGAATCCCAGCCTGGGGTTGGGTTGCCTGCAGCCAGCTCTGGAGGGTTGTGAGAAGTGCAAGGTGGGACAAGTTGCTGCAGTGTTGATAGCTTGGTATATACACACATTATTCTCCCTGGGAGTCAGTGTCCTTCGAGTCAGAGAAGGCTCAGGACTAAGAAATGTCTTCAAATATATAAAAATTTGCCAAGGGGAAAGAGGAAGAGATTCTCTTCTATTACTCTGAATAGAGTAACTTCAAAGAGCAGAATCATGACAGAGAAGTGAATGTTGGAGGGAGGCCAATTTCAACTCACAATGAAGAAGGACTTTCTTCTAATGAAAACTCTGAAAATGGATTGGTGGGCCTGAGGAGAGGAGAGCTCTCCTCACTGATTTCTGGTAGAACTGGGGAAGGGATCCCCCTCTGGTTCCTCCCAGCAAGTGCACCGTGGCCCTCCAATGAAAGAAGGCAGAAGGAAGACAACCATTGTGTTCTCAGAGGCAGGCTGAGTCCAGGTGGCTCGTGGCCCATGCTCCCAGGGCCCAGCTACATGCCCAAGGGGAGATGCTTCATAGTCCAATTGAAGGCCAATTCTGGTTGCTGGGAATGGGATGAATGAGAACAACAAGAACAAGACTCTGAAACCTGAGAGAAGGTTCTCCTTCCCTCAGCCCTCAGGAGATTTGTGGATGCAGATCCTGCCGCAGACATCTGAGGGTTCTTGTCTATGGAAAACCACCACAGCTTGGATCTGAGTGATAAAGAACATGGCCAATCTGCCTCCCAACCTGAGGCCCAATTCAAATCCTGGTAACGGACTGAGGCAGGTAATCAATGGTGCTGGAGATCTTTGCAGGTGCCTGCCCAACTGACTCACAAGGTGGGGCCCAGATGGTTAATCCAAACCTGATGTTTGGGTATTAGAACATCCATGCTGGATTGGTTTCCTCAGGGAGCAAACTCAAGGTATTATTTCTCTGCTTCTTCCATTTCCATCAGGGGCTGTCCATCACCAGTTGGAGAGCCATTACCCATGCTCATTTCCTAGGAGGGATGTAGAGAGGTCACAGATTGTGGGAATCCTCACTAGGGTGTAGGGAGAAGTAGAGGGCAGAATTCTCGAGCAGCCCAGAGCTATTTTCAGTGATGGACTATATTTAGCTTGTGCACCCAGATGAGGTCATTATGAGATGACCCCATTAGGTATGTCCCTGTTCTCCTCAAGGAGTAGAACCTCTGTCAAAATTCTAACACAAAGAGTTCTGTTCTTGCCAACCAAGAAGGCTATAGGGCTTTGGGAAGATGAATAGAGCCTATTTGGTTTGGGGTAAGCCCTCTGGGGACTGTCTGCATAATGGGAGGGGGTGGTTTCCACTGCCTCCCTCACAAGGAGCTAGACCACTGGGAAATGTTAGCATTTGTCCATCAGGCAACAGTCATCAAGGAGACACTGATGGTGATGTCATATTTCAGGACAGACATATTCTTCACCAGCCAGCAGAGACTCTTCCTTACAAACTGCCATCTTGCCCTTCTTGGCTTTGGCAGCGTGAAGACTTGTAGCTGGCATCAGGCGATGGAGGCTCACCCAAGGTGGACAAAGGCAGCAATGGAAAATGTCAGCTGGCTAGTAAATGAGACCACTGAGCTTCTGAGAGACCAGCCCCCTCAAACAAACAAGACAAAGCCTGGCAAGGCAGGGTGCTTTGCACCAAGCAGCCTGGGCCGCCCCAAGAGTCCAGACCCCAGGATGGAGCAGGCATGAGCTTGATGGCTCCCTCTCAACAAATGGTATCTGAGAGATGGGTCTGATTCCAGGCTGAGTTCTTCCTGCCTCAGCCAACAAGTGAGCACCTGCACCTGTCAGCTAATAATGGACAAGCGCCTGCTGAGCCTTGGGGCAAGGAAACATGGAGGAGTCGGGTGGGAAAGGTCAGTACTGAAGAAAGTAGACTCAGGAACCCAATCTGGAGTCAACACTCTCCAACCGAGACCAGTGGACAAAAATGCAGAATGCATATAGACCTCGCGGCAGGAAAACGTGCATCCGGCAGAGGCTCCCCAGTAGATGGTAAATGTAGCCTGTTCACTGCTGTTCTATGGTCCGAGTCCAGGGACTGGTGTTACAACACGTGGAATGGACTCGTCAATGAGACAAAAGGTGAGCAGCTTTTGGGCAGTGTTGGGAGCGGAGTTGTGAGGAGCAGAATTCAGAAAGGAGAGGCTGACAGGGCTGGGTGAAGGTGGCAGGGAAGAGATCTTGAAGTTGAGAGAGAGTAACCTGGGTGTGGAGGATACAGAGTAGAATCCCTGGGCCAAAGCAGACTCTGGAGAGAGGTGGTGTATTGATTTCCTGTTGTTGCTGTAACAAATTACCAAAAACACAAATTTACTATCTCAGAGACATGGAGATCAGAGTTTTAAATGAATATCACTGGGCTAAAATCAAGGCATTGGCAAGGCTGTATTTCTTCTAGAAGCTCTAGGGGCAATCCATTTCCTCGCCTTTTCCAGCCTCTAAAGGCTGCCCACATTCTTTGGCTTATGGCACTTTTCCTCCCTTCTTCGAAGTTGGCAACAATGGTCAAGTTCTTCTCAAGTGGCATCGCTCTGACCTCCTCTTCTGCTCCCACCCGCCCTTTCACATTTAAAGATCCTTGGAATTACATTGGACCTACCTAGATCATCTAGGATAATTTCCCTGTTCTAAGATCAGCTGATAAGCAACCTTAATTCCTTCTGCAGCCTTAATTTCTCTTTGCTATGTAGCAAAACATATTCACAGGTTCAGGGAATTAGGGTGTGGACATCTTTGGGAGCCATTATTCTGCTACCATAGATGGTAGGAGGGATGGTGAGGAAGGGGGACCCAGAGGTTGGAAGAGTGAGGAGGTGAATATCAGACTAATAGGTAGCTACTATGTGTTCTTGAGCAAAGGAGAACCATGCTTCACCAAGGGACTAGAGATAACCTCGCTTCTCAGGGTTAGTATGAAGTCATTTTTCAGACTCAGAACAATGGAGCCATGTTATGTCTGAGGTCTTGCAGACCATAATGTGTTATTGTTCTCTGCTGCAGTGTGCCAATCTGCAGGAGGCCATGGCCTGTGCCAGACTGAGGGAGCCCAACCGTCAGAGATACCCAAGTCATCTGGTGGCTGGAGACTGACCAAGAGCCTGGGTAGGTCATGATATTCTGGCTGCGAGGCATGGATAGCCACTGAGTGTCTCCTTAGCCCTGGATGGTCATGCTGCTCTTTCTTTGGAGGTCTGGAAGGTGAGGAGGCTGATAGATGGGACAAACCCTTGGGGCAGACTCAGAACCGGTTGGGAGTTCTGGGCTTCCAGGAGGGAAGCGGGGCATGGTGGGGGTGTGAGGAGAGTCATTGTGAATGGAGCTTTTGTTCACTCCTTGGCACATACCCTGCCTAGGAAGGCTGATTGCTAAGTGGAGATCACTCTGGCTTCAGAGATCCAGAGAGTTGTGAAGTTCCAGCTTATGGGGACATCGTGGTATTGATGGCCCTAGTGGTGCCTCCAGAATTTCTTCATGGGTAGCGCTTGAGAAACTAATTAGAAGTGATGGAATGGCAGACCTGTCTCAAAGCTGGTTTGCAGAGGAGTGCATCATTTAGGGCATCTGTTTAGTTGAGGAGGCTTTGGTATGTGGACTGCTAGTGGAGATTATCAGGGCACTAGGCTCCTCGGGGTCCCCTGGGCACTCGCATTTGAGTGCTGGTTGAGACCACTAGCTCTAGGAACAGCCAGACCTGGGGTCAAATCTCAAGTTCAACACTTATTAGCTATGTGACCTTAGGTAAGACACACTTCCTTTCTGAGCTTCAGAAAACAGGGATAATAATAGTACATTATGAGCACTGGATAATGTCAGTAGTAAATAAGATGATGCATGTTAAATCTTAGCACAATGTCTGGTACACAGTAAGCATTCCAATAGCCATTCATTCTAAAGGGGGCTGGAGGATATTAAGCCCAAAAGAAATGAGGCTTCATGTCTGAATGAAAGGGAGTTAATTTGCCATGCAAGGAGTTGGTCTAATGCCTAAGAGGCCACTGGCTAGCTTGGTCCATACCAAAGGATCAAAAATGCCAAATAAACCTCAGGCTGGGTCATCTCATTTCATCCCCTTCTGTTTGTGGCCTCTGCTCATCCAGAGCAAAGTTCTGTGGGACCCCATCTGGGTGTCTTGGCCATAGGGAGTTGCCGGGTTAGGAGAGATGAGAACTAGCAAGAAAAGCTGAAGGCCGAACCAAGACTCTGGAACACACATGAGGTGTTAATGCAGGGGTTGCTAGGCACTATTTGGCCATCTGGAAGACACCACTCCAGAGGCATCTGGTGACAGGGAAGTAGGGAGAGGAGTGGCAGTAGGTGATCCCCAAACTTTACCCCCAGGAACGTCGTAGACGATGACCTCAATCCATTGGGGTCTTTGTTCCAGAGCCCATGGGTTCTGACAGACCAGGGAGGGGAGGGGTCTCCCCCAAATCCATCCCCCTATCTCTCTGGGGTCTTTGCTCCAGAGCCCATGGGTTCTTACAGACCAGGGAGGGGTCTCCCCCAAATCCATCCCCCTATCTCTACTCGAGGATAGAACTTCTTCTCCTCTGGGCTGCTGGAAGATGCTAAGACACACTGATTGCCAAGTGACATCTGAGGCCCTCTGTGTTTTCTGTCCTCACAGGGTGGCTGGAGACCAGAGCCATGGCTGAAGTCTTTCTCTTCAGGGTCAAATCAGGGTCATAGGTCGACAACTTGAATGTCAACAGGGGTAAAGACAAGGGCTTTTGAAGCCACACTAGCCTGGGTTCATCTAGGCTTCTGTCCCTTGCCACCTACTTAACCTCTCTGGGCCTCAGTTTCCTTGTCTATAAAATAGGGATAATAATACACCCACCTCATGAAATTGTGAGGATTAAATGAGTTAATACATCCAGACCCATGCCTGGCACATTGTCAGTGCTATGTGAGTGTGGCTATTGTTATTGTCTTCTATCATGCCACAAAGCACATCCTGGGCACTGACCTGTGTCATGTTTTGAGCTGTTTTGGGATTATGGAAAGTCCAGAGTTTCAGAGAGGTGCCCTGCCTGTCCAGCAATCGTCAGATGTGTCTCACCCATTTGGAAGAGACTGCCTGAGAATGCACCTTGGTTTTTGCCTCATGTTTTGTGGCAGGGGAGCCGAGACAGAGAGACAGAGAAAATGAGAGAAAGAGAGACAGAGACAGAGACAGAGATAGAGACAGAGCCAGCACTCAGAGTCACCAGACACAGATAATGGCACCATTTGAGGGGTGGGGGCCAAAGCTGCTGGGTCACTGTCCTGGGCCTGGCAAGGAGATCGGGGAGGAGGCCCAGCCCTGTGCTCAGATCCTTCATCACCTGCAAAGGCTTATGGAGATAGAGACAGAGCCAGCACTCAGTGTCACCAGACACAGATAATGGCACCATCTGAGGGGTGGGGGCCAAAGCTCCTGGCAAGGAGATCGGGGAGGAGGCCCAGTCCTGTGCTCAGATCCTTCATCACCTGCAAAGGCTTACCCCATTCACTGCTGTACCCCCAATGTGAAGGCCTAATGCATGGCACCCCACAATTGCTCAAAATACACATGTCGAATGAAGCAATGATGAAATAATTGGTAAAAGTGTTTCTGTGCTCTCTTTTTTCGGTTGCCTTTGATGCTGTGTCTTTCTTGGGGAAAGCTAACCTGTTTTCACAAGCTCTCAACAGTTACTGCTGGTCCCAGTCGAAAATGAGCAAGGCCAGCAGTCTATGTGCCTATGGGGTGTGAAGACGGGAGGGTGGGTCCAGACTGGGAAGGTGTTCGTTTGCCTTCAGGACCATCCTAACTCCAAGTGTGTTTCCTAAGGCCGGCCCTGAGAGCGGTAACTTTTCCCGCCTCAGCGCCATCGGCTCTTTCCTTCCTCATCATATCATCACTGCACTGACTCACCTCATGTGATTGGAGCTCACCCAAAGCCGAAGGGAAAGCTGGATGGAAACCAGACTCTGCCCCCTGCACCTTGCCCTGGCCCCTCAGGACCAGGACACGGCACACCAAGCAGAGGCTCCGAGAGTGCAGCTCCAGTCCCTGCCTCCCTCTTCCTGTCCCTAGCTGTGGCTCCCGCAGTGGGAGGAGAAAGGGAGGAAAGGAATCTGGGAGGTTAAGAGGATAAACATGCTCCCTCGCATGTTTCCGAGCCTATAAGGATAGGAGCCTGGTATAGATGAACTGTGTCTCTGCAAAAAAAATGCAAATTCCAGGCACATACACATCCATATGCAAGGACCAAAGCAAATGCCAAAAAAAAAAAAAGAACCACCCTCCATGAGGAAGCAAAGCACAGAGGTTTTTGCCGTATATCCTTTTTTTAGTCCCTCTGACTAGTTAAAGTATTTGTTGACTTCCAGCCCATAGTTTCAATCAACCAAGGGGGATTTTCAAAGACTTTGGTATGCCATTGGCAAAACACCTTCAAATGAGGGAAGAACATTTCTCAGACTTGCAGGGACCTGTTGGAGGGAGACTAAGAACTTTCTTCTGCAGTCTCGCCCACAAGTGCCAATCGCCTGCTAAATCTGAGGGGTGGGGGCCAAAGCTGCTCCCCACAGCCCCCTGCCTGTCTGCCCCACCCTTCCTGCCCAACACTAGCCAGCTCCAAATTAAAATTCCAGCTCGCATGGCTTCCTCTGATGAGCCCAGGCCCCTTTCCTTCTGCAAGTGCAGACTACCTATCACCCAGCACCAGGGGGTAGAAACCGTAGTGAGAGGCTGGGCTATGCATCCAGGATCCCCACAGTTTAAGAGCTGGATTAGGACTAAGACATGGCCCAGAGCTTGGTCTTATGTACCTATGCTGTGACTCATAATTTGTGTGAGGCCCTTGCACAGGAAAACTCAACTCCAGGGACCCCTCGTCCCCATGACACAGATAATGGCACCATCTTCAAAGCCCAGGGCAGAGAGGTTGCTTTACTGTGGACATTTGTATCTCTATGTCTCTAGGTCTGAAAGTCCTAGAGAGGCTGGTGGGGTTCCCAGCATTATTAGACAGCCTCAGCTTCATCCAGCTTCCATCCAGCGGGTGGGCATCCAGCTTCCCAGTCCACAGAGGGGCCGGTCTCCTCTAAGTCCTGCCATCCTGAGAATCTAAGTGAGATCAAAGCTGGGACCCAGAGCTGGGGTGTGGGCAGAATTCCCGTTGGCTTTGTTGGAGGCAGAAAAATTCTTCCCTCAACTCCTCCCTGAGGCGAGGACTTTGTGAAGAGTTGCCGGGGCTCGTGCTGCTCCACCTGCCCTACCCGATCAAAAACCTGCTGAATCTGGCTTCCAGCTCACAGGTAGGGCTGCCAACCATTGCCCAGTCAATAGGTGACTCATGCCTCTGCTATTGCTCCCTACTTTTTGTGCTGAACACACGTGGGATAGAAGGTTTGCAAAGATGAAGACACTGTGACTTTCTCTCCTGGAGGGGGATGTGGTGCCTGGGCTAAAACATGGGGGTTACTTGTGGGTTCAAGTGTAGAGTGCTCTCAGGGCAGGGGTTTGGGGAGAGGAATGGAGGGAAGTCCAAGAAATAAAGAGTCATGAGCTCTGTCTTCAGAAGGTGCCCAGGCTGAAGGGGACAAGAGACGTGTCCTCTGAACATGGACCCAGGGACAGAAGCAGGCAGACAGCATTGGGCTGGGAAGAGCCCCACACAACGATCTGGGGAAGGAGTAAGAGAAACGACCTTATTTCTGTCAATTCAATTCAGTGTTCGCTGAGCACCTCCAGTGTGCAAGCCTGGGCCGAGTGTACGATGATGTGAAGGTAAGCCAGATGTGTTTCCTAACCTTGGAGAGTACACCATCTGGTAAGACCTAGAGGACATTTGCAAAACATTTTTCTATTAAAAATGTGTGTTACTGAATACGTTCTATTCCACACCTCTTCTATTAAAGACATACAGATTGTGGTGGGTCTCTGAGGAGGGAGCCCTGGGCTGGTATTGCAGGATTTGCCTAATCTTTGCCTCATGGACACCTGGACCAGACCACTCCCTGCATGGTCATCCCTGTTTAGAAACACTGCCCATATTCTCTGTCTCTGCACACCTGTGTGAGGGAGGCCAGACCAGTCATCCTTGTCCTCTCTCTGCCAGAGAGACCAGCAGGGCAGGGCACTATAGCTCGCTTAACCCTGCACTTGCATTATGCTGATGGGAAAAGCGATGCCCGGTGAAGCTATGTAATGTGTCCTGCCAAGTCCTGGTAACTCCCTTAGTGGGTACTCAACAGAAAAGCTCGATAAGCTCCGTGTAATCCCTCCCTTCCTGCCACAATGAAATTCCAGGCTGGGGTGGGACTCCCCCACACTGCAGTGGTGCTGGTACCTGGCTCCCCCAGGCAAGCATCTCCATTGTTTATAGTTGTCCAGGTCTGGCGCTGCAGGAGGGGTTGCCCTGTCTGCTGGGGGGAGGATTCCTAAAAAGCCAGACATGAAGTGCAGCTTCCCCCCGTGTCAGGCATCCAAACACTCCCTGCCACAGTTACTTGCCTACTCACACACCCTTGGTCCCTTGCATCTGGATCTGAGCTTGGCACACCCTAGCGATTCTCAGACTGGCCGGAATACATTCCTGTTCCACCAAGTCCTTCCCCTTCCACAGCATAGCTGAGAGGAGGAGGAATGGAGAGAAGAGAATGTTCCACTGTCTCAGGAGGGGTGGAGCTTCCCCGCAGGCAGTGGGGACTATACCCAGGACCTCTGTTGTGGTGGGGACATATCTGATGGCGAACTTTCAGTGGAAAGAGAACTTGTGCTAGAAGTCCCCAGGCACCTGCTTCAAGCTTAGATCTGTTCTATCAGCGGCTAAAAGGCCCCCAATATGTCTCAGGGCTCCCGAGACACTCATGCTTGTTCCCTGAGAGGCAACAAAGTGTGAAATTGGTAAACTCAGTAAAATTAATCTGAGTCTCAGGAATTCTCCAGGCAGGGAGGCAACCCAAACCTCATTGCCTAAGACCTGTAAGGCCAGCTCTGGCCATTGATCTGTCTGTCTGGATTTACCCGTCCACTGCTTTCACATCATAGCCTCTAGTGAGCAATCATATTTCGGCTGATCCTCAGCAGCTCGAAGTCATTTTCCCACAGCCATGGTTTCCTTGTGGCCGAGGACAAGCCCTGACAAGAGATCCTGAAGCTCAGGTTAGATCCTCACTCTTTTACTCTTGAAAACATAGCCCCTCAGCCCTGAGGCTTCAAAGCCAACCCCCTCAACCCCTACCTCCAGCTCCAGCCCAGGGATACACCCCTCATAGCTCTTGATGGCCCAAGCACTGCCTCAGAGTCCTGCTTCTGTTTGAGGGAGGCAGAGAGGTGGCCCCATTCAGGTCTGCAGCCAAAAAGAGGGGGTGTGGTTTAAGACAGACTCTTGTCAAAGCCTAAACAGATTCCTTCTCCTCTGCCTGGTGCCACAGCCCACCTGGGCAAGCTTTGCAGAGCGTCTTATAGGGGTCCTCCTTAAAGCAACTGGGGCAGATTGTTATGCCAGTTTCCTCGTCTTCCAAACCTGCTCTGTCTAGTCTCGCTGGAAGGGCGATTCATAGACTTAGAATTTCGTTTTCCATTTCCCTGGCCCTGAAGGAGACTTTGGGCCAGAGCCCACAGAAAGCACAGCAGTTCCCGCTGCTCAGAGCGGGTAGGTTCTCCGTTATAACAGGCAGGCAGATTCTCAACACGTTTCTGATGAGATTAGAAGCTCCTGCAGGTATGTGTTTGTGGCGGCCCTCAGCCTGTATCAACAGATACAATGACTCATTTCTCGCTTAGTGGAATAACTGAGAGCTTGCTGGAACACACCTGGGGGGCCAGGGAGCGGGCAGAGCAGCTCCCTCTGAAGAGAGATGTGACTGCCAAGCTGAGCCTCAGGACTTTTATGAGGGATCCCAGGGGTTTCTTGGGTTTGCTCAGCCCCACAGGGTCCTGTACGGGCTGAAGTGCAAGGCAAAAGGTTAAATCCCATAGAAAATGCTGAGTTAGGAATTGCTGTGGAGGGAGAGGACTGACTGCCTCTGCAGAAAGCAAAGTGACGTACACCAGAGGCTGAGGGTGCCCCCACTTTCACTGTGTCTGGAGCTTGGGGCTTGGTGGCCTTTCTGGTCCAAACCTTGCAGGAGAAACTTTCTCTGGATTCTGGAATAACTGCCTCCCCCAAGAAAGGAAATTCTGCAGTAAAGGATGGGTCTATTCCTCCCCCTGGCACATAGCTGAGATATCAAGCTACAGCTGCCTTCCAAGTGCTGAAACTTCTTGCGGCAACCTGTCTAGAAGAGTCACAAGGGCAGATTACCGCCAGCGGGGACTTGCCTTGTCTCCCACTCATGGATAGTGTACACCGTGCTAGGATAGTTGACCGTATCACTGGTCCTGTAAGGATCCCTCAAGACCCTGGCCAAAGGCCTCTTTGCTTCCTGGCATCTTTCTTGGGCTCTTCACAGCCCTGGGCCCCCGTGGGGAAATGAAACTTGCTGTAGTGTCATTAATTTGCTGCCAAGACATTAGTGCTGCAAGGCAAGGTTATTCCTAACTAAGCAGAGCCTGCCAGGAAGAAAGCGCTTGCACCCCACACCACTGTGCAGGTGTGACGGTGAGCTCACAGCTGCCCCCCAGGCGTGCCCAGCCCACTTAATCATTCACAGCTCGACAACTCTCCCGCCCAACCCCCGTTCTAGAAGATAAAAGAGGGGATTGTGGTTCCCGGGTAACAGAGCCACCTGCTTCTTCCTGCCGAGCTCTGTTCTCTCTAGCACCTCCCAACCCCTAGTGCCTAGTACTCTTGCTCCGCGAGGATCAAGCCATCATGTCTCGCCAGTCGAGTGTGTCTTTCCGGAGTGGGGGCAGCCGGAGCTTCAGCGCCGCCTCTGCAATTACTCCGTCTGTTTCCCGCACCAGTTTCACCTCCGTGTCCCGGTCCGGTGGTGGCGGTGGCGGTGGCGGCTTTGGCAGGATCAGCCTTGGGGGTGCTGGTGGAGGAGGTGGCTATGGCAGTCGGAGCCTCTACAACCTGGGGGGCTCCAAGAGGATTTCCATCAGTGCTGGTGGCGGTGGCTTTAGGAACCGATTTGGTGCCGGTGCTGGAGGTGGCTATGGAGCTGGAGGTGGCTATGGCTTTGGAGGTGGAGCCGGGAGTGGATTTGGTTTAGGCGGTGGAGCTGGTGGTGGCTTTGGGCTCGGTGGTGGTGCTGGCTTTGGTCTCGGTGGGGGTCCTGGCTTTGGAGGTGGCTTTGGTGGCCCCGGCTTCCCCGTCTGTCCCCCTGGAGGCATCCAAGAGGTCACGGTCAACCAGAATCTCCTGACTCCCCTCAACCTGCAAATCGACCCCACTATCCAGCGGGTGCGGACTGAGGAGCGAGAGCAGATCAAGACCCTCAACAACAAGTTTGCCTCCTTCATCGACAAGGTGAGACATGATCTTTTGTGAAATACCACTGTGAGTGCAGAACAAATGCCAAACAGAGTAGGAAGAGGGAGAATTTATGAAGGTATGAAATCCTTCATAGTTTACAGTTATGTGTTTCTACTTGTTTCTGTGTCTCGGATTTGTGGCCCATTTTCTTAATTAGACTTGAAAGAGATGGTCTTAGTTCTTCCCTTTCAGAGATTATCCCATGAGGGCTCCTTGAGTACTGTTGGGCAAAGAGATGAATTCTGTACTTCGTGTAACGGGGCCGATTATAGAGAAAGGTAGACGAGTTCATTGGGCAGTAGCAGTCTGAGTGCCTTCGCAGCCACTATTGCACTGGACCTCACTCTGCCCAGCCGTACCCAGCGTTATCTGTGTCCTAGATAAGTGCCTTGTCTCCCCAGAAGTGAGATTAGGTGCTTCACTCTAAGCACCTAAGAGCCCAGGGACAGGCACTGCATACAGGAAAGGTTTAGGGGGACAGCATGAGGTGGGAGAAAAACTGATGATTAATCAATGAAACATGAAATCTGGTTTCTCCATCTTCAAACTCTGTTTCCTCCAGGTGCGGTTCCTGGAGCAGCAGAACAAGGTCCTGGACACCAAGTGGACCCTGCTGCAGGAGCAGGGCACCAAGACCGTGAGGCAGAACCTGGAGCCTTTGTTCGAGCAGTACATCAACAACCTCAGGAGACAGCTGGACGGTGTCCTCGGGGAGAGAGGACGCCTGGACTCGGAGCTGAGAAACATGCAGGACCTGGTGGAGGACTTCAAGAACAAGTGAGTTGCGGCAGAGTGGACAGGGGAGGGTGATGTCCTCTTGGTACCAGATGTACTTCATAACCAGACTACTGCTTATGCCCTTCTCACAGGCTAGATGCATATGCCTTCTATAAATACCCAAAGTACTAAAATAAAATCCAGGTCTATGTTTAGGAAGTTCCAGCCCCAAGCTCAGCTCTTCTGCAAGGCACTTAGCCACCGGCCAGAGCAACAAGCTCTACACCCTTGGTACCAGCTGGTGAAACCGCAGCAATGCAATCTTTGCTCTTTTGGGCTTTCCTCCCGAGTACCCTCAAAATACAGAACATGGGCTTTCGATGGATTCCCCACAAAGCAGGAATTGATGACATAACCCAGCTTCATGGCTCAAATAATTTCTTTAGTCCTTATGAACCAGGGCTGCTAGTTTTAAATTTTTTTTTTAAGGCTGTGAAAGCTGAAAAAAGCACTAGTGAAATTGACTAGGTTTGGAGATGGAGAGAAATAGCACAGCTTTTCTACAGGAATATTCTGGGAGCAATTGAATTATAGCAATTAAAGAATGATGATCTGGTGGTCAGTTAAAGAAAAAGCAATATCCTAATGGGTAAGGACCTTGTCCAGGGGCTCACACTCCCAGTACCCCCTCTCTGCCTATATGATGTGAGAAGCCCCTTCCCAGTGGGAAAGCAGGCTGACTTTATGCAATTGACTTTATGCAATTAAGACCCCAGGCCTCACCTGTCCCTCATCTTCTGATAAGCACTTCCCATCCCTTTTGCTCCCAGGTATGAAGATGAAATCAACAAGCGTACCACCGCTGAGAATGAATTTGTGATGCTGAAGAAGGTGCGTGGGTAGAGCAGAACCTGTCGCCTGTGGCTGTGCTCTCTTACGGTGTCAGTTCATTTAAGTCAGGGTGGAGACCATCCTGCAGTGCCAACCATCCCTGTTTCTCTAGGATGTGGATGCTGCCTACATGAACAAGGTGGAGCTGGAGGCCAAGGTCGATGCACTGATGGATGAGATCAACTTCTTGAAGATGTTCTTTGAGGCGGTAAGAGATGTCCTTATTCAGGACTCAGCGAGACGGTCACTGGGACACCACCAGGCTTAGGGTCTCTAGGATTAAGTGACTTCCAGTGGCTTCTAAGCTGTGGATACGTCCCTGTCTTTCTTATCCCTTTAGTACTACTCACACGTTATTACTTATAAAGCCAATTCCTTAAAAAAAAAAAAAAAAAAGCCAAATTTAAAGCAAAAGACCTCTTTAACAATCACTTCGCAGAGTGAGGTTTAGAGTGAGTTATTAGAGGCACACGTATACCTTTCCTGGACCACCCTTCTCTGTTTTCTCTTAGCATGGCAATTACTAGACTAGATTCTTTTGAAATAAGTTATGACCCAAGGAGATTCACATCTGATAGATTACATAGTATATTTCCTGGAGGTTCATAGTTGTTAAAAAAATTTTTAAATAGATTTAATATGGTTTGGGTTACTTATTAACTTATCTAAATATTTGATGTAGGTGGCTATTTTTTTTTTCTCAAGCTGACATACCAGAATGAGTGAAATATTTGAATGGACCTGACATAAAATAATGCAGACTCAGATGACTGACTTCAAATCTCCTTGCAGGAGCTCTCCCAGATGCAAACACACATCTCAGACACGTCTGTGGTTCTCTCCATGGACAACAACCGCTCCCTGGACCTGGACAGCATCATCGCTGAGGTCAAGGCCCAGTATGAGGATATCGCCAACCGCAGCCGGACGGAAGCCGAGTCCTGGTACCAGACCAAGGTTGGTGCCCTGGCAAATGTGTCCTGAGGGAGGGAATGGTCATGTGTCTAGGATTTTAGGCCATGACAAAATGCTAAGGATGGGGCTCCTAAAACCTGTGGAGGCCTTTTGGGTTGAGTTATGGGGATAGTCATGTGTGCCTTTGCCACATAAACTCAAGAACCTTAAGGAGAATCTCACTTTGAATTTCACACCAGTGTCTCCAGGAAAGCAAAGCACTAACAAGGAAATTATCTAAGACCAGATCCATCTTGACAAAGCCAAAACCAGCCTCAGGCCCCAGATAACATGACCACTTGCCACCTCTTGGTATCTCCTGCCTGTGAATGTTGGGAAAGTGTTTCCACCCTCATATAAATGGAATCTTTCCTCTTTTCTGGTGGCACCAGTATGAGGAGCTGCAGCAGACAGCTGGCAGACATGGCGACGATCTCCGCAGCACCAAGCATGAGATCTCTGAGATGAACCGGATGATCCAGAGGCTGAGAGCTGAGATCGACAATGTCAAGAAGCAGGTAGGGAGAGGCTGAAAGAAAGCAAGATGGGGCCTGAGCTCTGAAAGAGAGACCTGTTTTGTTTTGTTTTAATTTTTCTAAATATACACACACACACACATGCATATACACCCAGAGCTGGAACAAGTACCAGAGTGGCAGTGTTCCCGCATCCACAATGACCAGGACAACTCTGGAATCTCGGAAAGAAATAGCTCAGGCCTAGCTCACCACTAAAGTGTCCCTACTCTTTTTTCGCTTCCTTCTAGTGTGCCAACCTGCAGAACGCCATCGCTGATGCCGAGCAGCGTGGGGAGATGGCCCTCAAGGACGCCAGGAACAAGCTGGCTGAGCTAGAGGATGCTCTGCAGAAGGCCAAGCAAGACATGGCCCGGCTGCTGCGTGAGTACCAGGAGCTCATGAACACCAAGCTGGCCCTGGACGTGGAGATCGCCACCTACAGGAAGCTGCTGGAGGGCGAGGAGTGCAGGTGGGTTACGTAGGGCTGACATCACAAGCCCGAGATGGCCTCACATTTGATAAATAGAGCTTCTTCTCCACAACAGGATGTAAACACATGCGCGCGCACACGCGCACGCGCACACACACACACACACTATTGTGTGCATGATAATTATCCATTATTAATCTGGTTTCAATCTGACACCTGGGCATACAGCTCACCCACACAGTGTGGTCCCAACTCACTTTTCTGACCAGTATTCTTGGATGCTGCCTCTCCTTCAAATAACTAAGCAATTCAACAGATGTCTTCCCCATTCTTCAAGTACTTTTCCTGCAGGAAGCTTTTCATGATTATTCCAGCTTAGTTAAATTCACCTGCTTTTGGATTCTCAAACTGCTCCATTTTCTTCAATCTTCTGACACTGCCCACTGCCTACCTTCTGTCAGAAGTATTTCTGTCATGCCAAGTTGCTTCACAGAATGTAAGCTCCCACAAGGCAAAAACTGCTTCGTACTTGTTCATAGTTCCTGCAGCCTCTTACTCATGCTTTCCATATAATGGGTGGAGGAGTATGTGAATCATAATCTTCCTTTGATACTTGTTTCTAGGCCAGGTCTTCGTCGTTGAGAAAGAGAGCTATCTCTCTAATTTAAGCAGTTTTTTAGGGTACACAGGCTCCCTGCTTATAGATCAAGCTTTAAATGTGACTCTAAGAGTTATCCACATGGACTCGTGCTATCTTTTGGGGAGTTTTTAACTCTTATTTCAATTTTCCCCTTTCAGATTGAGTGGAGAAGGAGTTGGACCAGTCAACATCTGTAAGTAACTTTAAACAGACATTAACAATGATGATGATAATATGTGGTACTTGGTATCAGTTCAGAATCTCTGCTGTTTCTAGATTCCAGACATTCCCACCCCTATATATGGTTCTTTCATACGCTTAGTGAGAAGCAGGTGGTGGAGGGTAGAGGACACAGACTGAGACATGAAGCAGTGTGGCTCATGTTTTATCTTGTACCCCGCCTCCCTGCCTTGCCCTATCCCCCCAGGATTTAGCACCATCCCTTATCTACTATGTTCACCAACTTTCTGTTCGGAACCTTTACTAAATGACTTAGTTTTTCTGGGCCTCATTTGTTACTCTGTAAAAGGGGCCAGATATAGTACTAACACTAGAAGGATCAAATAAATGGGATGGTAGAATCAATCTGACAGACTGGTCTCACCAAGTTCTCCCTCTTTTTCTGCAGCAGTCGTCACAAGCAACGTCTCCTCTGCCTACGGCGGTGGTGGTGGCTTTGGCGGAGGCCTCGGCGGAGGTCTTGGCGGAGGTCTTGGCGGAGGCCTCGGCGGAGGTCTTGGCGGCGGCCTCGGTGGAGGTCTTGGCAGTGGTCTTGGTGGAGGTGGCAGCAGCAGCAGCTACTACTCCAGCAGCAGTGGGGGTGTCGGCCTAGGCAGTGGGCTCGGTGTGGGGAGCTCTGGCTTCAGTTCAAGCAGTGGCCGAGGCCTGGGAGGGGGTTTTGGCAGTGGCGGCGGGGGCAGCGGCTCCAGCGTCAAATTTGTCTCCACCACCTCCTCTTCCCGGAAGAGCTTCAAGAGCTAAGAGCTTGCTGCAAGTCACTGCCTCCCAAGAGCAGCAACCCAGCCCCTGGTGACTGCCTTTCTAGATGGGTGCCAAGCCAAGTTTTCCTTTTTACTGGAGTGTAGTCTAGACCAAGCTTATTGCAGAACTACAGTCTTTGGTTTCCAGAAAGGCCCAATCCCCAGTCTCTAGTCTCCTAAGCCGCGATTCTATGTTCTGCTTCAAATCAGCCTTTAAGTCTCTACGGCATGGTCCTTGATGAGAGAAAAATCCAAAGTATTTCAGTATCTAAACCATCAAACAGAGTCCCTACCCCAATCCCAAATTTTGTTCTGGTTCTGACTACCTTCAGAGTGTGTTCAATAAAATGCTTTTATAATATAAGCTGTTGTGCAGAATTCTTTTTTCAAAACCTACAACCAGCCTAGAGACCTCTTGAGGGTCGATGTGTCCAGATGTAATTGGTTTCTTTGATGATTTACAGGGAAAATGGAATGGCCTTGAAGGGAGAGTGGCCATTCAAGGTGGTCAGGACAGAGACCCCAGGAGGCCTTGAGAAGGTTGCTAACGCCTGTAAAATGAAGTAATCTCTAGAGGGCATGAATGAGAGTGTCCATTGTATTGCAATTAGGACAGATTGTAGAGCCTTTTGTTGGAGAATGTCCCCATTCAAATGGGCTGATTTGCAAGTAACAGCATAAATCAGCTTAAGTAAAATTTATAAATAAGGGATATGTTGCCTTCAGAACCCCAAAAGGCCTAAAAAATGTTGAGCCTGTTCTAGTATTGTGGGTACTGAGAGGGTCAATAGCTATTTCTTAACAGTGTCAGGAATGTAGTGACCTTTGGATTACCAAATAATTTCAGGACCTTAACTGAGGTGAACTCCTTTGTGAATATTTGTATGTCCTGTATGATTGTGTCCAGTGAATCTCTTTGGAGGAGGACTCATCAATGTAATATCATACTTGTGCTCATGGGGAAAGTCAGATGCATTTAAGATCTTGCCTGCAAAGACTGTGTAATGGCAAGGCTGTTGAAGTACTCAGTGAGTGTCTGGGTAAAGATGTATTGTGCTCCTTCAGAAGACAAAATGTGACTGAGAGCCTGTTGAATTGGCTCTCAGTCTCCACTCATAAAAGCCAAATATTTACCAGGTACTAATTAGATAGGGTCAGCAATTTCAATAATATTGGGTAGTGGACCTTAATGGCTGTGACCATGGCATTAGGGTTGTGGTAATCCACTGTGAGCTACGTTTATTCTTTCTAGCTTTAAAAACAGGTCAAATTGGGTTGTTGAATGGAGAAACAGTGTGTATATTATGTATCCCCTATAATGAATTTTGCTCTTTGAAGGACCTATTTTAGTTTATATTGGGCATATTAACTATTTTAACTGGGGGGTTGTCCATAGAATCCCATTTTGTAAAGCTAATTTGTAAGTGTCAGCAACTTAACTTAATTTTAATTTGTTTCTCATTGAGTCAGAGTGTCCATGACCACTGTAAGATATTTCAGGGGCAATTGATGGTATGATCATGTGAAATTTAAGTAAGTCAATAGTTCTGACAATTAAGGTGAGGTACACTTGCTTGTTTCTATTTTGTATTTCATAACTTCCGCAGGATTATAGAGTATTTTGATTAAATTTAGTGACATACTCAGGCATAAGTATAATTTGAGCTTCAACATGGATTAAGGCCATGGAGATTTGACATTTGATGTATTTCATCAGATGTTAAAGTTTATTTGTAGTCTGTGTGATAGAGCCAATCCACACCCCTTTTCATTTTTTTGATGTATAAATTCTCTTGGTAAATTTTGGATTTTCGAATTGATGAAATTGTGTTTCAGTTTTTGTAACCCCAATGCCCATTTCCAAGTTTCTTTCCTTTCTTTCTCTTTCTTCCATTTCCTTC
>NW_006430043.1:1966905-1969168 GCF_000325575.1 Pteropus alecto
GGATATACTTGTGGGAAAGAGGGATTCTCTCTATCTTGCTCATATCTATAAATTTCTTCCTCCAGAGAACATCGAATCAGTATCATCAGAGTTTGGGGCCTCCCCCATGTAAATAGTTGAATTAACCCCTTAGTTGTGTCACAGAGGTGTCATATAAGTTTTCTCCTACAGCCCTGAGGATGAGGATCGTTTTTCTTTTTTTTTCTTTTTCCAACAGAGGCATAGGCAGCAGCAGCAGCAGCAACAGCTAAGGCATTTTGTAGGGTCGTAGTAACCCATCTGCCCTTAAGAATGTGGCCTCAGTATGCCCCTAGTAACTGCTCTTCCTCCACATGAACAATCACCTAATAAGACTGTGTATTGCACAGGTTATCAATCTTTCCCCTGAGCACTTCATAGAATGAGATTAAACACCTACTTGAGACAAACATCAGTGTTCACAGGGTAAGAGTCATTCTCTTCTGCTTAGTGTCAGTAATTATTTACAGATGAATTGAGACAGACAATTCAATATGAGACACACACGTAGGTCTGGGCTGAGACATGTAACCCACTGCCACTTTGAGGAGGCCCTAGTCCTGTATTCCTGACCCTTAATGACAGTTATTGAAACTTCTGATATAGATCAGTTAAATCTATAACAAAAGGCTTGGAAGAACTCAGTAATGTAGCACAAAGCAGAACATCTCAAGGGGCAAGCTTGAGAGCAGGCAGCAACACAACTCAAATAGCCCACTAGCCAGAAAGTATACACTCCCAAGCAGACAGCAGAGCCAGGTTGTAAGCCAAAGCAAGCAAGAAAGACACTTGTGGTAGGCAGTCATCATCTAGACATCCTGATCACAGTACCAATTACTGTGACCACCCTACAGAGGTAAAATGAATTGCCATTCAAAATTTGGTTTATGAACACACGATGTAAATATATATATATGCCTTACTGTTAAAATGTACAACTGAAACTTACTGGATTTCGTCAACTAAGGACACCATAAAAATTAAAAAAAATTTTTTTTTTAAATTTGGTTTAGCTATTGGAACTGATGATGCCACACACACTAAGATAGTATGGAAATGTATATTGCTCACATAACAAGTCTTTCTAAAGAGAGCGGGACAGGCTTCTCAAGCTGGCCCAAATATGACTTGAAAAAAACAGGGAAAAGAGACTAAAGTGGAATTTTTATGGTAGTTGGAGTGAGTCCAGGCTCACGATTCCTGCACATGGTTTGAAGTTTCCACCAGTCACAAAGAAAGGATTACCTAGGCTTTCTTATTAGTTTTCTCAGATGTGGGTAGAAGGAAAAGAGAGAAGTGTTGGGCTTAAAAGTCTTCAACTGTCGAACATCATTACAGTAAAGTTCGTTAAACATTAAAAAATCAATCATATAATACATAGCTTCATCAGAATAAAATAATATGAAAAAAATGGTCATATGCCCCCCCAAACTAGACAGCATTTATTATTTTTAATAATGAATAATCAAAATTTTCTCATTGAGATCAGGAAGAAAGCAAGGATAACTCTAATAACCACAATTATTCAGCATTATACTGGAGAGTATAACCAGTGCAATAAGACAAGAGAAAGAAATAAACATTTAAATAGTTAGAAAAATGAAAATAAACTATAGTTACTCACATATGACATGATTATGTACATAGAAAATCAAAAGATTCTTCAAAGTATTAGAATTAGTAAGTGAATTTATCAAGGTCACTAGGAAATCAATATAAGAATCAATTGTATTTCTACATACTAGCAAGAAACAATTAGAAAATGAAATTTAAAAGATACCATTTCCAGTAGCATCAAAAAAAAAATTGATACCTAGGAACAAATATAGCCAAAGACATGCAAGATTTATATATAGAAAACTACAAAAGCTTATTGAACATGACTAAAGAAAGCTAAAAGACAGAGGTATCTACAGTCTTCACGAACTGAAAACTTAATATTGTAAGCATGTCAACTATAGATTCAAAGCAATTTCAATCAAATTTCAGCTGCTATTTTATGAGAATTGATAAACCTATTCTAAAATGTCTATGGTAATGAAAAAAGTCTCTAAAATAGTCAAAACAATCTTGAAAAAGAAGAACAAAGTTTTTATAGTTCCAAATATTGAGACTTATTTTAAAGATACAGTAATTAAGAGAGTGTGGTATTGAGAAAACGACTGAAAAATGGGTCAGTGGAACAACATATAGCATCTAGAAACAAACCACATACAGACTCATTTGATTTACAACAGTGATGAGA
>NW_006430043.1:1969225-1994639 GCF_000325575.1 Pteropus alecto
TTGACTATCTATATGGGAAAATAAATGTTTCATCAGTCTTAATTCATACCATTCACAAAAATCAATTTCAGCTCTATTATAGTCCTATATGTGAAAGGTAAAACAATAATGTATTTAGAAGAAAGTGGAATTTGTCATGATGACCTGAAGGGGGGCAAAATTTCTTAAACATCATAAAAATTGCTTACCTTAAAAAAATATAAACTTCTGCTCATAAAATAGCATGAAGAGAGCAAAACATCAAGCCACAACCCAGGAAAAGACATATACAATACAGTATATCTCTCAAAGAAATTGCATGTAGAACATCCAAAGAATTACAAAACACTGTCCACAACATTTTTTTCAAGTGTACATGAGAAATTCACAAAGACCAGGTGCTGAGCCAACTTCTAAAGACTAAAATTATGCAGACTATGTTCTATGACTATGATATATTAAATTTGAAATAAAAACAATAAAATATCTCAAAAATTCTAGTTATTTGGAAACTAAACAGAATACTTTTAAGTAACTTATGGATTAGTTAATGAGGGGATGGTTTGGATTAGTTAAGTTTGGTCCTTGCCTGTTGTCTGCCCCTTTCCAAAAGAGATCTGGAGCAGCAGCCCAAATACCAGTGCCTTTATCTGTAGTTCAACATGAAGGCAGATTTACTTCATTGATAAGGTTGCTAGATTTTCAAATAAAAATATAAGCTGTGCAGTTCAATTTGAATTTCAGATAAATAACAAATAATTGTTTAATATAGATACATTCCATGCAATATTTAGGACATACTTAATATTACAATTTTTTATGTGAAATTCAAATTTAACTGGGTGTCTTCTATTTTCTCTGGATGGCATATTCATAAGTGCCTGAGATAGTAATGCCTGCTCTGGGTATCAAGCCTGCTGGCATGCAGTTGACATCTACAGAACTGAGTACTCAGCTGGCCTTCACTCGAGGGTGGTGAGGGAGGCCTGTAGGTTACCTGCTGAAGCGGAGCTTCTCACATGAGTTGGGAGAACCAGAGTCTTAGCCTGGCTCATTGGAAGTTTCCCTATCAACTTTTAAGATTTTGTACAGTATGGCAGTTCCTAAGCTCTGTTTCCACCATGCCGTTGACCTCAAACTCTGCAGCTGTATGATAGAAAGGTAGAGAAGTCATTAATTCTCAAAATTCTCCCCCTGCTCCAAGCTTCTGCCTAGTGACCTGCTCAGCAGCAAGACCCTTGCCCACCTTCAGACAACCATGAAATAAGGCTAGACTGCAAATTGATTTGTGACCCAGGGCAGAGGGTCTCTGCCATGGTTTTAAACTGTCAAAATGTTATTATAACTGAGTTGGTTATTGTTGTTCTTATGGAAGTTTTCCTTGCTCTTCATTCTTTTGTATTCAAATAACACTGTTTATGAAATACCTGATTAGCTAGGTTCTAGAATAAGCCTGTGTAAATGGGGCCTAAAAGGTAGTCCATTTTTGTTTAAAAGAAAAACTATATTCCTTACATAGATATCTGGGAAGGTTTGAATGAACCTTCAACATTTATTTTTGTTTATCAAAATTTGCATATATGTTTATACTGAAAATGATTTTTGAATATTTTACGATATTTTCCCAATCAGAACCATCTCCATGCTAATCTGAATGTTATCTGTTACTATGCCCACAAATCTGATGACCTAGATGAAACAGACCAACTTCTTGAAAGACACAATCTGCCAAAATTCACATAAGAAAAAATACACAATCTCAATAAGCCTATATTTATTAAGAAATTGAATCAATAATTAATAACATTCCAAAACAGAAATCAACAGGCCCAGAAGGGTTCATTGGTGAATTCTATGAAACATGAACATAGATGCAAAAATTCTTAACAAAATATTAATAAATCGAATCCAACAATGTGTAAAAATAATTATTCACCGTGACCAAGTGGGATTTATTCCAGGTATGTAAGGCTGGTTCAACATTTAAAATCAATTAAAATAATTCATCACATCAATAGGCTATAGAAAAAAAAAATCACATGATCCTATCAATAGGTGCAGAAAAAGCATTTAAGAATCCAACACTGTTCATGATAACAACTCTCAGCAAGCTAGAAATAGAGAGGAACTTCTTTTAAGAATATCTATAAAAACCTACAGCTGACATCATACTTAATGATGAGAAACTCGAAGCTTTCCTGCTATGATCAGGAACAAGCCAAGGATATTCCCTCTCGCCACTACTTTTCAATATTGTACTAGAATTCCTCGTTAATGCAATAAGACACACACACACACACACACACACACACACACACACACACACACACGCTTAATCAAATAGGCTCATTCTCCAACTCTAGAAATGAGACTATCTTTGTTCACAGATGACTTGATAGTTTATGTAGAAAATCTGAAAGAATTGACAAAAAATACTAATAATACACGATTATAGTAAGGTTGCAAGATGCAAACTTAATATCTACAAGTTGATCCCTTGTACACCAGCAATGAACAATTGAAATTTGAATTTAAAAACCCAACACCATTTACATTATACCCCAAACAAAATATTTAGGTATAAATCTAACAAAAATTTGTGCAAAGTCTATATAAGAAGAACAACAAAACTTTGATGAACAAAATCCAAGAACTAAATAAATGGAGAGATATTTCATATTCATGGATAGGAAGACTTGATATTGTCAAGATGTCAGTTCTTGCCAATGTAATCTATAGATTCAATACAATCCCAATCAAAATCATAGCAAGTTATTTTGTGGATATGACAGAATAAAGTTTTTATGAAGAAGCCAAAGACCCAGAATAGCCAACACAGTATTGAAGAAGAACAGAGTTGGAGGACTGACACTATTCATTCTCAAGACTTACTATAAATCTATAGTATTCAAGATAGTGTGGTATTGGTAAAAGAATAGAATAGAGAGCCCAGTGTAATAGAATAGAGAGCCCAGAAGTAAACCCACACAAATATAGTCACTTGGTCCTTGACAAAGAAACAAAGGCAATACAATGGAGAAAAGATAGTCATTTTAATAAATGGTCATGGAACAACTGGACAGCCACATGCAAAAAAAATAAAAAAAAAAAATGAATCTATACACAGGCCTTATACCCTTCACAAAAAAATTAATTAAAAATTCATCATAAACCCAAATGTAAACTGAAAAACTATAAAACTCCTAGAAGATAAGGGAAACTCTAGATGGCCTTGGGTTTGGCAATGACTTTTTATTTTTATTTAATTTTTTCCCCCTCTTTTAATTCCTCTTCCCCTACTTCCACCCCTGACCTATGGATGTTGCTCTCTTTTAATTCCTCTTCCCCGACTTCCACCCCTGACCTATGGATGTTGCTGTTTCCCCTTAAGAACTAGATCTCTGAAGGCAAGGCGTCTCCTCCCACACACTTGGGGCATGCACTCGGGGCCTGGCACAACTGGGGTATGGTCCATGGCTCCACCCGGGGCATGAACCAAAGACCTTCTGCGTGTAAAGCAGACGGGCTAACTACTATGGTATGGAGCCAACTCGGCAATGACTTTTTAGATACAATGCCAAAGACATGATTCATGAAAGAAATAATTGATAAGCTAGAATTCATAAAAATTAAAAATTTCTGCTCTGCAAAAAACACTGTCAAGAGAATGAGAAGTCAATTTATAGACTGGGATTAAATATTTGCAAAAGACAGATTAGTTAAAAAGACTTATTTGAAGTAAAAAGAATTCTTAAAACTCAATAAGGAAACTAACAATCCAATTAGAAAATAGACCAAACACCTTAAAAGACACTTCGATATAGAGTAAGCATAGGGGAAATCCAGAAACTGAGGGTTCAGGGCATCATAATCAATCAGTTTAAAAAAAAGAAAAAGAAGATCTACAGATGGCAAATAAGCACATGAAAAGATGCTCTCATATCATATGTCATTAGGGACATGCAAGTTAAAACAGCAAGATACCACTAAACATCTATTAGAATGGTGAAAATCCAAAGCTCCGACAATACCAAATGCTGGTGAGGATGTAAAGCAAGAAGAATTTTCACTTTGCTGGTGAGAATGTGAAATGGTACAGTCATGTTGAAGACAGTTTGGTTGTTTCTTACAAAACTAAGCACACTCTTACCATGTGATCCAGCAATTGTGCTCCTTCGTATTTACCCAAATGAGCTGAAAACTTATGTCCACACAAAAATCTGCACATGATGTTTATAGCAGCATAGATCCCTCGACTGTAAAACTGTACACTTTGGTGAAGTTGTTGATAGTAGAGAAGGCTGTGTGTGGTGGGGAGGGGTATATCAGAACTCTGCTTTTTGCTCAGTTTTGCTGTGAACCTAAAACTGCTCTAAAAATTAAAGTCTATTTTTTTAAATGGTACAACTATTTTGGGAAATTAATATACATTTAGTCGTGTGTGTGTGTGTGTGTGTGTGTGTGAGAGAGAGAGAGAGAGAGAGAGAGAGAGAAAAAAAAAAAGAGAGAGAGAGAGATAGAAAAATGGAATTTATTGTGGCTCTGATTATGTACACATGCGATGTGCCCGAGCAGCTATACATTTAGTCTTGATGCAACAATTCTATTTCTAGGTATTTATTTTAGCAAAATGAAAACATATGTCCACACGGAGACACATAAGTATGTTCAGAATAATTTTATAGAAGATAAGCCCAAACTAGAAGTATTTAGGAACCCATCAGTCAAAATGGGTAAAGAAACTGTGGTATATTTATACCATGGCACATCACTTGGCAATGAAAAAGAATGAACTGCCAAAATTCACAACAAGCGTTTGTTGTGAATCTCAAAAACATTTTTCTGAGTGAAAAAGGCCAGACACACACACACACGTGCACATATTTAAAGTATATGTTGTATGATTTCATTTATATAAAGTTCTAAAATAAATTAATCTAAAGTGAAAAAAATCAAAACAGTAACTGCTTGGGGCAATGAGATTATAGGGAAAGGGCACAAGGAACTATCTGGAATAATGGAAGTGTATCTTGATATTACGTGGGTTATAGAAATGAATGTGCCAAAATAGATTGAATTCTGTACTTAAGATCTGTGCATTTCCCTGTATAGGCATTATAGCTCAATAAACAAATATTTTTTAAGAAGAGAAAGAATATTTTGCTTTTCAAGTTTCTGTGGTGGCTATGTGGAATAAGGAAGTGAATTGGGAATGGAATCTAGATTAGCCAATCGGCCTTTTCTGCATGGGGCCCAAACTTCCCTAGCCACGTTGAATGTTCCTCTGTGCCTACTAGAAAAATCTAGGCTATTTTCCAAAAGTGGCTGAGGGAAGGGCAGAGAAAAATTGGAAGGAAGTTAAATTGATCGGATCCCTCTGAGGCCTCTTTTGCAACTTTAGTTCCACAGACCTGTGCCAGGATTTCAATGATCTGTTACTAATCCCAACTCTAAACTAAGAGATTATTAAAAATTATAGATGGAAGTAGCCACTACAAGTCAAGAGATATTAGAGGAGACCGTTTGAGGCATGTTTGCTCTCTAGGATATTCATACTCTAAGAGTCAGATAATTCTGAAATAAATTGTTTGGGTAGGAATTTCTCCGAATCATTCTGAATTTGAGAGAATCATCTAGTATACTCACAATTAACTAGACATTTCCCCTTTATTGAAATAAAGGGAGTTTAAACAGAAGGCAAATGTAACAAGACATTGTTCCACAAGACTGCACCTCAGTCACTTACATTACTTAAGTAGATATTTGTGTATCTCATTAGAGGGTTGTTGGAGTAGTTTTAGCGAACTACACTTTTTATTTTTAATGACATGGTATAGTGAGGTGGACCCTGCAATGAAGAAGTAGAAACCAGGAGGCAGGAAAAAGAAGGGAGGTGGGAACGTGAGGGAGACAGTGGGGAGAAAAGAAACCAGGCCAGTGACTCTTCTTGGGGATTTTATTGGGCCCCGTGGAGCCCTGGCTTGGCCATCTTCAACCCCTGTTCCTTTCGTGGACTCCAGACTTATGGCAGTAGGAGAATCTAGCCCTCCATCCCCTCACCCATGCCCTTTTGCTCCGTTCATCCTAGGCTCGATCTACACTAGCCCTGCTTTTCAGCTCATTCTCTTCCCACCATCACATCTTCTCTAAAGTATTTCTTTTCACTTCCAACAGTACTGCTTGCCTCTGAGTGTCTAAGTGTCTCACTCACGATTTATACATTGCTCCTCCAACTGGTTTCTCTACATTGTTTAGGAAAGCCAAGGGTTTTCATCCAAATGAGGCCTTCGGTCCCCAGCCCAAATATGCACTTATCTGTTACTTAAACATTCCTGTTCACCTACCTTCCCAATATCAGTAAGTACAGAGTGAATCAAAAAGAAATGAATACTTTTAAAAATGTATTACCCAGGAACTGGGTTTTATGGGAATGTGTACCAAAATCATGAAAGGAACAATCAGTTTTTTTCCATCAGTGTATAAATGCTCAATTTGTGTCCCTCGAGGCACATGACATACATCAATCCTGTGGGCTAATAATTGCAGCTCAATTCATCCCAGAACCTTTGTTTCATATTACTGTTTGTGGTTGAAATGGCAGCCACACTGCTCCCCTTCATCTCCTCCAGGCTATGAAGAAGATGTAGGACAAATACAAGGTCTTGACTGATCCCCACTAGAAGCCACGTGGAGTGAAGTCTGGCGATTTGGAACTGCAGTTCTAGAGGCAGGTCAATGTTTTGAACTAAGCATTCATTGAGCACTGTACATGGCCTTTCTTTCTCTCTTCTCTTCTCTCCTCTCCTCTCTTCTCCTGTCTTTTCTCTTTTTCTTTCTTTCTTTCTCTTTCTCTTTCTTTTTCTTTCTCTTTCTTTCTTTCTTTCTTTCTTTCTTTCTTTCTTTCTTTCTTTCTTTCTTTCTTTCTTTCTTTCTTTCTTTCTTTCTTTCTGCTTTCTTCTCTCTCTCTCTCTCTCTCTCTCTTTCTTTCTTCTCTCTCTCTCTCTCTCTCTCTCTTTCTATTAAACTATAGTTGACTTACAATATTAGTTTCAGATAACAACGTAGTGATTCGACATTTATATACCTTACGATGTGATCTCCACGGTGAGTCTAGTAATTATTCATTGCCATACAGGATTATGATATTATTGACTATACTCCCTATGTTGTACATTATATCCCAGGATTTATTTATTTTATAACTGCAAGTTTATACATCTTATTCTCTAGAAGTCATTCATTCAATGACCTCTGGATCCCACAATTATCCTGAGGTACAGCCCCATCTCACTGGAAAACAGAGCTGTCAGAAACCTCCTGCAGATGTGGACAAAGCCACCCAGGTATCATGTCCAGGTATGTGACGCTGTCACTGTGTTCTGTGCAAAAAATGGGTGGACTGTGTCTGTGAAAATTGAGATGTACAGGGAAGCGCTACAGCTTGGTGCATACTACATATTCATAAATAGCCTAGTTACTACATAATGCAATTTTGAAAGTTTCAATATTTTCAGAACCTTTCTTTATATCACAGAAGGCTGAGCTTTCCGTTCCAACTTTGGTGCCACAAACTACATTCTTTACACGTGTGGCTGCATGTTTCTCTTTCAATGGGTACTCCCTAGAGACAGGATTAGGTCTGTGGGATTCCCTCTGAACAGCTTCATACTGAGCTGAGGCTTGCAAGATTAGGCACTTAGTCTTAAGCTTTTGACAGATGATGACAAAAGCCCATCTTTCATTCCCATGAGCCAGCTCCACCCAGGGAAGCAGAAAGACAAGACAAATTCTCTTGAGGTAGATTTTCCATGGGCTCAGCCTTCAGGGGTTCCCTCCTGCCTTCTGCCATGCTGAGAAAAATGTAAAAAGTACAGATTAATCCCTGGGCTCTAAAACAAAGGCCTTCCTCTTTCTCTGGCAATCAGAGACAGCACCAGACTGGATAGAGGCTCTCCCGGCAGAGAATAGAGGCTGGGTTCAGCGGCCTGCTGGGAAGGAGGCCAGCTGTCATTGGAATTACTCCCACTGCTTGCTTTAGTTTCTCTCACATAATTGCCTGAACTATCACTCTTTGTTCTAATCTTATTATGAAGGTCTGCTCCTCTGGGAACATATAATTCCCCTGGCCTCTGCTATGGAACATGATTCAGAGTCACTGGAAATATTTCATCCAATAAGTCAATTCTCTAACCATTTATGGGTCCCCACTACCTAAGAACACAACCCTCTCCTGGGTGACAAAGCAGGCATAGAGGGCAGAGGGCTGGACTCTAGAAGAAGAAAGAAGTACAGCTTAACCCAAGGTGGCAGTCTAAAAATAGGTTAGGGAACGGGAGACACCTCCACACACCCAAAGAAAGATACAGAAAATCAAGGGCAAATGACTAAAATACAAATTTGACCTTGTAAGGGTGGTGAGACTAGGAAAGAATGAAATCAGAAATGGATCTACCACGGGTTTCCTTCTTCCCAACTCCCGCTCCACTGTATTAGGAGCTTTCATCATCTCTTATGAGCCCTCTCAGCTAACCTTACTCATGGTCAGAGTCACTGGAATTGGTTCCCAGAGCATCATTCCCTGGAAGGTAGTGATGGGAACTTAGGGGCGGGGGGTGGGGGACGGGAAGAGATGTGTATCTTTAGATAGATAGATAGATAGATAGATAGATAGATAGATAGATAGATAGATATAGATAGATATAGATAGATACACATACACATACATATGTCTCTCTGTGTGTGTATACACACACACACACACACACACACACACACACACATGCATGAGAATGTGTTGTAAATCTACCAGTAGGAGAAATACTTGTGTTGGGAAATTGCTGGTGCTGTCTGGCATGCATGCTAAGCTTGAGATTGGATAATATATTGAAGTTAAACCATTCTCTGATAGGCTAAATGGTTTTAATGTGAGGTACCTGCTGCAATTAAATTATACACTTCGTTCAGAGATGAGTCCACCCCCACCCTGAAAATAGATAAAATCAATACTAAGGGAAGAACCAATCTGGTCACCAGTGCTGGTTGACAGCAGCCTGTCCTTGTCCCCCACAGTCCAGAAAATAGACAAGGATCCAGTGGAGGATGAGGCAGGGGAGCCTGACTTCAGAGCAGGGAGGAAACAGCCTGCTGGGCTCCCACCAAGAACTCGAATTCTCTCTTTTCATGCTGACCACAGTTACCTTCCATCTCCTTGGGTAAGGTGTTACCTAGGACTCCACCTACATGTGGCTTCCAGGTTCTTACTAACATTGCTTTCATTCTCTTTCGCTTCACCCCCTCACCACACACACACATACACACATAAGCTGCACTTGTGTTCCAGTTCTTGAAGCTTTTTGAGGGTGCCTGAATATACCCAAGTTTCTTCAGACTTCCTTTATAAAAATGATATTAGCTCATCTTCTTTGAGAACTTATGTGCAGGCACTGCTAAGGACTTTACATTAATTATCTCATGTATTCCTCATGACACTATGAGGTAGGTACTATTTTCATCCCCAGTTTACATCTGTGAAAAATGAGTTAATTTTCATGTAGACACAAGGGAGCCTGGTTATGAGCCTGAACACTCTGTCTCTAAAATCAATGCTCTTAACCAGGGGTTGGAAAACTTTCCCTTTAAAGGGCCAAAGAGCAAATCTTTTAGTCTTTGTGAGCCACACACTCTGTTACAACGACCCAACTCTGCCATCACAGTGTGAAAGCAGCAATGGACATTGGACATTGACATGGACATAAGACATTGGGCAAATGCACGCTGCTCCCATCTGACTTGCCAAACCTTCCTACCCCTCCTGGCATTATCTGTGCCAAGCCTAAAGCTTTTATCCCAAGAGAGTAGCATGGATCAGAAAACAGTGCCATGGGAAGGAACACTTCTTTCTCAGAACTGGGTGGCAGCCCATTTCTTGGTCATCCATTGTGCAAGCAGGGTGGAGGGAGGGGAGCTGCTTCCGTTGTCTTGAGAAGGTATCTCTTCCCAGCCAGACGCTGAGTTAGCACCTCCTTTGGGCAGGAAATGCCCTTCCCTCCTGGATGTTGTGCCCCGCAAAACATTGGAGAGATAGGACTACTTGTAAAATAGTATCAAGAGCTTTCTTCAGGACATCTCAATGCAGGAGTTTGTCTTTCCTCCCCTAGTTGCCTGTTCTATGAGAATAGAACTACATGCCTGCAGTTGCTCTTCATGTTCCTCGTGCTCCGTACTTAATGTGTGGACTGCAAAAAATGAACCTCATTCCCCTTTACACCAAACGCTGCACTCATTTGACAGCCTTCTCTTCTCTGAGAAGATGTGCGGAAATTTAAGATTTCAAGTGCTGAGATTAGAAATGTAAATTTGGAATTTACTTGTGACATCATCATACTTGTAAGGGCACATTTTTATGATTCACTGCTTCCATATGTCCCTTAGCATTCTGCACATCCCATTAAGATGTCTGACTCTTGATTCTAAAGAAATGTAAAAATTTGAGGAAATCAAAATTCAGTGCTTTTCTTATTGATTTTTGTCCTATGCATTTTTGATTCTTTAAGCTCTAAAAGAAATTCCAAAAGAGCAGAGAAAAGATGTCTATAAATTCCAGTTGGAAAGAAAAATTTACATGATAATCAGCTCAATGGAAAAACACACATGAGGAAAGGAGGTGCTGGCATGGAGAGAAACACTATGCAGAAGTCAAGTCTCTGGACAGAGTGGTCTTGGGTGATGTCTCCTATCCTCTCAGGAAACTACTAATTGGGCAGCTTATCAGACAGGACAGAGAGCAAATGTTGGTCTTGCACTGTAAAAAAAACTTCTTTTGTCCTTGCTATTCAAGGGAAGGTTATGTCCCCAAAGTAGCCAGGACTACCATGGCCAGGCCACTAGGAACAGCATCCAAGAGCTCCTAAGGACAGGTTCAAACATGGTGGAAGAAAACACTGTAGGCCACTTCATGCTCAGGGCATTGAGTAAATGTCTGTAAGCTTTCAGAGGTAGTCCCACCCTGATGGGAAGGGTGGTGCTGGTGGACTAGAAAACCTGTGTGGGAAGGGGACACTCAGAAGAGTGTCTGAGTAAGCAGAAAGAAAAGACAATTATCACAGATCAGTGCCTTGTCTCCTTTGTTTGAGAACATGACTAATTCATGACTTCAGTGAATTTACATCCAGGCTTATTGTGTTGGGATCAAGTTAAGGCTGGAAGGCAGGAGAATTTCTCCCTGATGAAAGAAATCCAAAAATGCAATCGTCATATTTCATACCTTTCTAGATGCTGGATCAAGTCAAAGCTGGAAGGCAAGAAAATATTCCCTGACTAAAGGAAGCCAAAATACAATCTTCATATTTCATAACTTTTCTAACAATCCAGATGTGATCTCACTATTTGTAAAGCCCAGCCCTTCCCAATCTGCAAGCTCACCTTCCAGGACTGGGCCCAGCCCATTTTCACTATATATAAACTGCTACGGGAAGCTCATCTCACACATCTGCTCCTCTCAGCTCTGCCCTCCAGCCTCTCACGCCTTCTCCAGCCTTCGCATCTTCAGGAACCATGTCTAGCACAACTATGAGGAGCCAAAGCAGCAGCCGCCGTGGCTTCAGTGCCAGCTCAGCCAGAGTCCCTGGGGTCTGCCGCTCTGGCTTCAGCAGTGTCTCCGTGTCCCGCTCTAGGGGCAGTGGTGGCCTTGGTGGAGTGTGTGGAGGAGCTGGCTTTGGCAGCCGGAGCCTCTATGGCCTGGGGGGCTCTAAGAGGATCTCCATCGGAGGGGGCAGCTGTGCCATCGGTGGAGGATACGGCGGCAGAGTTGGAGGGGGCTTTGGTTTCGGAGCTGGAGCCGGGAGTGGATTTGGATTCGGCGGTGCAGCTGGTAGTGGCTTTGGGCTCGGTGGTGGAGCTGGCTTTGCTGGTGGCTATGGGGGCTCTGGCTTCCCCGTGTGCCCCCCTGGAGGCATCCAAGAGGTCACCATCAACCAGAATCTCCTCACTCCTCTGAACCTGCAAATCGACCCCACCATCCAGCGGGTGCGGACTGAGGAGCGGGAGCAGATCAAGACCCTCAACAACAAGTTCGCCTCCTTCATCGACAAGGTGAGCCGGGAGAAGCTGCCCTCCCTGGGATTTTTGAGTCCCCAAAATAGAGAACGGATGAACATCCTACCAGAATGAGCAGAGGGAGACAGAGACAGACTGGCTCCCCACTGGGATGCCAGGTTGGCTCCATGTTGGCCACAGACAGAGGTGATGGAAATCTTTTAGAACTACTGAATTTACTAAATGTTCCTCATTCCTCCTGCCTAGGAAGAATTTTCAACTTTTATAACCCTAAAGGAAAGAAAAATAGGCAGTGAGAAAATGGAATGGGTTAGCTTTACCATCGGAGGAATCTAAGAGATAAAAACAATCCGGCAGAACACGGCTCTGGGGCTCTGGGCAAGAGGGAAAAGAGTAAAATTAAAAAGAGAGAAGAGAAGGATTACTGCTGGATTAAAGAAAAAGACTCAGAACACATTTCCATCAAAATACTAAGTTTGTAGAACCAGATAGGGCCCAGTAAGAAAGTTCATTTTACAGGAGACTCATGCACTAAATGGAAAGTGAGATTAGAATCTGACCATTAAAAAGAGTGGAATTTAATCATTAGATTCTAGATATTTGACATTCTTTTGCCTGAGGTAGCATCTAAAAGAAAAAAGCTTGGTGTAATATATCAAGGAAATACTATTTTGAACCAGATTAGTGACTGTGCTTGTCAAGAGAAAGAAAAGAAATGTTGAAAGTCACTGATAGCCTTCAGAACATAGAGGGTGAGAGCACCTCAAGGTCCACGGGGAGACGTTACCAGTGAAATCTGTGGGGTGTGAAGGACAGCAGTTTGGGGGGCAGGGCTGCCAGCCTGAGTCTCTACACGTGCTCTGTGGTAGCTCAGCATCATGGTGACCAAGCATGCTCGGGGACCTGACAACTCAAATCTCTTTCTTCCTTCCTCCAGGTGCGGTTCCTGGAGCAGCAGAACAAGGTCCTGGACACCAAGTGGACCCTGCTGCAGGAGCAGGGCACCAAGACCGTGAGGCAGAACCTGGAGCCTTTGTTCGAGCAGTACATCAGCAACCTCAGGAGACAGCTGGACAGTATCCTCGGGGAGAGAGGACGCCTGGACTCGGAGCTCAGGGGCATGCAGGACATGGTGGAGGACTTCAAGAACAAGTGAGTTAAAGACAAATGGGCTCGGTTTCCTGAAGCACACACCTCAAGACTATTGGTGACCAGGAGCAGACGTGAGCGTGATTTGCTAGCAAAGAATGTCCAAGAAAATGAAAATCACGATTCTTGCCTAAAAACAAACCCCAAAGAATAGGAAAAGGCCATAAGGGTGCAGGAGAGAGTAGGGACTACAACATTCGTCTTTTAGGCTATCTGCCAGGAAAGCTCAATTTGGCCATATCCATTATTCAAAGAGCGGGTCCCAGGCTGCCTTTTCTTCACCACTGACTCAATGACATCTTATCTCTTTCTCATTCTAGATATGAAGATGAAATCAACAAGCGCACCAAAGCAGAAAATGAATTTGTGACTCTGAAGAAGGTGAGCTGAGTAAGGTCGGGGTAGAAGTAAGATCTTTGTAGAAGGAAAGGACTCTGTGTCTCTTCCCACATCTGAGAAGACAATAGATGGGCAGGTTAGAAGACGGGCAGTTGGGAAGAAGGGCTCAGCTCACTCCACGTTGCTGGCTTATTTTCCAGGATGTGGATGCTGCCTACATGAATAAGGTTGAACTACAAGCCAAGGTCGATGCTCTCATGGATGAGATCAACTTCACGAGAGCCTTCTATGAGGCAGTAAGCATATCCACCTCCCTTGTATTTGCTCTAATGGGGTTCCGTGAAGGGTGGATGATCTCTGTAAATGTCACAGAAGGAGATCTGACAATCATACGTTCTGCAGGAGCTGGCTCAGATGCAAACCCACATCTCAGACACTTCCGTGGTCCTCTCCATGGACAACAACCGTAACCTGGACCTGGACAGCATCATCGCCGAGGTCAAAGCTCAATATGAAGAGATCGCTCAGAGGAGCCGGGCTGAGGCCGAGTCCTGGTACCAGACCAAGGTGGGCATGGGTGGGCAGTGGCTGAGGCGTTCCTGTGCTTGCTCCCTGAAGACCAGCAAGACCACAGACTTCACTGCGCAATCTACTTCTAGTGAGCTGGGTCCTCTCACAGAATGTGTACCCTGCACCAATAGACTAGACAATTACAGAATTCATGTGCAAGTCTAGTCAGTCAAAGAAACCCAATGCAAGAGCAAAGCTAATGTAGAAGAGAACCTAGTGATCGTTGCTTTAACTTCACCCTGATTCTGGCTCATAGAAACATAGTGCAGAACATTGCTGGTTCTGAGGAAAACTGGACAGTCAGTGGTCCCACCATAACTGGGATGGTCTGAGGTTAATGTAGAGTATCCAATGACCTTGCAACATCAACGTTTTCTAAAAGCTCTTGTGGGGAAGCCATTAGGTTCAAGTTTATTACATGCCTGATTGAAAGCGAATGCCACCATTAGCATGTGAAAGCCCATATGCCTCACCTTCTTTCCCTCTGGACTACAGTATGAGGAGCTGCAGCTCACAGCTGGAAGACATGGGGACGACCTGCGCAACACCAAGCAGGAGATTGCTGAGATCAACCGCATGATCCAGAGGCTGAGATCTGAGATCGACCATGTCAAGAAACAGGTACGGTGGGGACTATGTAGAGAAAAGCATCATTCCCTTGCCAGACCACCTGGCGGTCATCAGCCATCATTTGGGTAATTCGTGAGAATTGAAGCAACAGCAAGAAGAGCAGACATGCAGTTGCTACCTTAGTGAGTTCTCACAGGTGGGGAAGATGGATCCCAACCTGAGAACACGAGAGAAACATGCGAAAAAAAGTCTGCCCTGGTTCAAGCTGTGAAAACGTAGTCAGGGGCTTGAGATTACATGAGAAGAACAGTTGATTTGGGCACAAAAGAAACAAGTTGAGAAAGCAAAGTCAGGCCAGAGAGTGTGAGGAAGTTTGCTGCAATCTGCTAGAGATTCAGCCATGAAAAAAAGGCAGTCAAGCAAAGACACAGGACAAAGACCAGTGTCACCCAAAAATGTGAGGTGGAAGAAAGTCATCACCTTACTGAGAATGTTTTCAGTTTTATATGAGTTAGTGTGGCAGTCACATGAGATTATCAAATACTGGAAAGATTCAAAACAAGCCAGTGGGTTCATTTCCTCATTGTCCTCTGTAGTGTCTTCCACCAGTCAGTCCCCACAGCCTTACACAAGGTGATTAACACATGGGACACAGGTTTTCTCAAGTGGCTTCCAGACTAGATAAGGTTTGCAGAATGGACGAAGACTGGACAAAAAGCGTCAGAGAGCCCTTCCCACGCAATCTGGGCTCTGGACCTCTTCCTCATCGGAAACGGAGGAGCACGGATAGTCTCCTCAGGAAGACTGGAATACAAGCTCTTCTGCCTATCTCCCCTCTAGTGCGCCAGCCTGCAGGCCGCCATTGCTGACGCTGAGCAACGTGGGGAGCTGGCCCTCAAGGACGCCAAGAACAAGCTGGCCGGCCTGGAGGACGCCCTGCAGAAGGCCAAGCAGGACATGGCTAGGCTGCTGAAGGAGTACCAGGAGCTCATGAATGTCAAGCTGGCCCTGGACGTGGAGATCGCCACCTACAGGAAGCTGCTGGAGGGCGAGGAGTGCCGGTGAGTAACTCACAACCCCCTCAGACATCTGGCTGCTTCTCCGTAATGTCCAGCCAATGAGCACAAGTTTAGGGCCCTCTAGTCATGGCCATGATTGTTACTCAGAGAGAACCTTTGAAAAGGCGATTTCCCCATGGACTGGCCTCACATGGAGGCCTCCCACGCTGGTCACATAGTGGGTCTCTGAGATCTCATGGTCAACTGTGTTTCCTCCTTCCTAGGCTGAGTGGGGAAGGCGTTGGACAAGTCAACATCTGTAAGTATCTTTGCTTGTCTCCTTCCCTTGCCCTTGTTCTCTTCTGACTGGACGCGGGCTGGCAGAATGAGCTCACCATATGTTGTGTGTCCTTGTTCTTCTCTCCTCCACAGCCGTGGTGCAGTCCACCATCTCTGGTGGTTATGGCAGTGCCAGTGGTGTCGGCAGCGGCTTAGCTTTGGGCGGAGGCAGCAGCTTAGGCCTGGGCGGAGGCAGCGGCTATGCCTATGGCAGCAGTCACAGCCTTGGAGGTGGCTTCAGTTCTGGCAGTGGCAGAGGCGTGGGAAGTGGCCTCAGCTCTGCTGGGGGCAGCAGCTCCACCATCAAATACACCACCACCTCATCCTCCAGCAGGAAGAGCTACAAGCACTGAAGTCATCCTACTGGCACTCGGTTCCACATTGTCTCAGGCCCCCTGTCCAACTGCATGGCCTTCTCTTCAGGTTGCTTCTTTTTTCCTGCTTCCTACTTCTCTTAGTCCTTGAGGTAGAACTGAAGTTGCTGAATGCCCTCATTTCTCCTCTCTGCCCTTACCTGCTCCACCTGAGCTTCCATTGCTCACCATCAGAAGGTCACTGCATGTGTCCTACTCCAGAACAGGGCAACTTCCCCTTGCTGTCCGCTGGCCCAGGAATATCCCACCTTCCAAGTGTGGGTTCCTCCTTGCAGTGGTCATGAAAACACAAGTGACTAGTTCTATAATGTACAGAGTCTGTATCCTTGCTATGTTTCCTCTGCTCTTTGCTCACTTGTAATTGCTAAATAAAGCAGATTTATAATAGAATGCATAGTTTCATATTGCCTTTGTTTGTCATCAATAGTTTTAATGATCTTTCATCTGACAAACTGCTTTTCATGAGTGAAGGGGACTTCCCACCCCCATGTGTTTTACTCCCCTCCTTTAGAGAACTTCAATAAACAGCAGTTTGGCACCCTCATGTTCAGGATTCCTCCCAGATCAGATTCCATCCAAATATTTCGCATGGGGAGATGTAGCGATCTGGTCCATCATCATTGTTAAGTCTGTTTTACTGCCCAAATCAGGTATTAACAGCTTAATCTCTCTGACTTGGTGTCTAAGACTCCAAGACTCCTCCTGCCTCAGTGGTCACTCATAATGCCCAGAGAAAGATATTATTGTCCAATTAGAGCAAAAGGACATTGACAAGAGAATAAGATATTTGATTTACACTTAAATTGCTTCCATGACCAAGAAACTTGCCTGACAACATATATTAAGTGCAATTAAAACATGCCCATTCCAAAACTGGGATTATCCTTCCAGGGGTGTATCCTGATGGAATAGTTCAGATGCAGAAAGTCATACGATATGGATGTGAACCCTAATAATCTTCACACCATGGGAACATTGAAAGCACTAGAGCTGGTCAGATCAAGGATCTAAAGACTCAAGCATGAAACTCGAGTGTTGATTTCCTGCAGTGCGAAACCAAAAAAAAAAGAATGGAAATTCTCACCTTTATAACATAACCCTGTCACGGAGACTCAAAGGAGTTGAACCCTTGTTGTTCCAAAGAGACGGTCTCATATCCTCTCAGATGTGCCCTGGCTTGCTTTGATTTCTATGAATGGGTAAAGGAAAACTCGGATCCAGTGCAATGGTGGTCTGTCAACTTCTGCATCCCGAGGGCCAGTCACTGTTTTCAGTCTGTTTTTTCCACGTCCCTGATGCCCAGCTTCCCACATCACAAGAGCAATTTTCATGAATTAGTTAATCTATAGAGGGTGTTTCTGGATCCTGCTGTATTGGTATCTTGCTGTGTTTACTTCTAACCATTCCTCCAGCAACATGGGCAGCCTCTCACTTTGGCACCTCTTCACTTTTTGCCCAGAATTTCCCCAACAGCAGATATGTGATGACTGGCTTCCAAAGTCTTAGCTTTCTCACCATACTTTCTATTATATACCCCTCAGTAATAATGGAAAGTAGAAGAATTGACAAGAAAAATTATCTGGCATATAGAAGTACATGAAAAAGAGGCTTCAAAACAGTATACGATTATGCAGATTTAAATTAAATTAAAATCTTATGTTGTATGGACATTAAAACTATAATAAAGAACAACTTTATTATGAAGAAAATATACTGACAAAGTTGATAACTCAGATAAAATGGACCAAATATTTGAAAGACACAAAACTACCACGTTGCGCAAGGAGAAATAGATCATCAGAATAGCCCTATATCTATTAAAGTAATTGAATCAATAATACATAACCTTCTAAAAAAAAAAAAAGAAAGCACCACACCCAGATACCCTTATTGGTTAATTTTGCCAAACATTTAAAAAAGAAATGGTACCAATTCTTGACAATATCTTCTAGAAAATATAAGCAGGAGAAACACTTTCTAATTCACTCTATGAGGCCAGCATTACTTTAACACCAAAACCAGATAAGGATATTTCTAGAAAGCAAAACTATAGTCCAATACCTCTTATGAACATAGACTTGAAAATGCTCAACAAAATCTTATCAAATTGAATCTTATAATGTATAAAAAGAATTATCAAATTGAATCTTACAATATATAAAAAGGATTATACACCACAACCAAGTGAGAGTTAGTCCAGATATGCAAAGTTGGTTCAACATTCAAAATCAATCAGTGTAATTCATTATATCAAAAGGCTAAAGAAGAAAAATCATATGATTATGTTACTGAATGCAGAAAAGGTATATGACATAATAAAAAAAAATCTCAGCAAACAAGGACTAGAGGGCAACTTCTTCATCTTATTAAAAAAAATCCCATTACAAAAAAAATCCTATAATTAATACCACACTTACTGGTAAGAGACTGGACCCTTTTTTTCTGAGACTGAGAATAAGGCAAGTATGTGTTCTCTCTCCACTTTTATTCAACATTGCACTGAAAGTCTAAATAATTTGAGAGAAAGAAGTAAATGTTATACAGATCGGAAATGAAGAAATAAAACTGTCTTAATTCTCAGATGACATTTAGCCTACATAGAAAATCTGAAAAACTTGATTGAAAGCCTCCTGGAACTAATATCCAATACCGTAGTCTCCCTGATCCACAAGGGACATATACTAAGACCTCAGTGGATGCCTGAAATCATGGATAGTATTGAACCTTATATATACATACATACTTCTTCACTTAAAGGAAGCACTTCATGGCTTCTCTTTGGTGTTTCTGAGTTGCCGGCATCACTGCTCTTGGACTTTGGGGTCATTATTAAGTAAAATAAGGGTTACTTGAACACAAGTACTGCACTATCATGAGAGTTGCCCTGATAACTGAGACAGACACTAAGTGACTAATGGGCCAGTACTATTAGACCGTGTGGATACATTGAACGAAGGGACAATTCACATCCCAGGTGGGACAGAGCAGGAAAACATGATATTTTATCAAGCTACTCAGAACAGAGTGCAATTTAAAACTTAGGAATTATTTTTTTCTGGAATGTTTCATTTAATATTTTGAATAATTGTTGACCGTTGGTAACTGAAACTGGAAAGCAAAACTGTGGATGAAAGGTGGGCTACTGTATAGCAAAGTAGCAGGATAAAGATTACTGTACAAAAGTCAATTTCTTTCTTATATATCAGCAGCGAAGAAACGAAAATTAAAATTAAAAAACAATACCACTTATAATAACACCAAAAGGTTAAATACTCAGACGTAAATCTAACAAAATATGTAGAGAATCTGTATATGGAAAATTATAAAACACTGATGAAAGAAATAGGAAAACATATAAACCTATTCATGAATTAGAAGCTTCAATATCATTAAAATGTCGTTTCTTCTCAACTTGGTATACGGATTCAACACAATCTCAATTGAAATTTTAGCAAGCTCTTTTGTAGCTGAGCCTAAAGTTTATATATAAAGGCAAAAGACCTTTGGAAGGTTAAATAGGTGAAGCACAGGGGGATTTTTTTTTTTTTTAGGGTGATGAAACTCTTCAGTATGATACTGTAATGGTGAACTTACAACACTGTGCATTTGTCAAAACTCATAGAATTTTGTAGCACACAGTGAACCTCAATGTTAGAAATTTTTAAAAATAATAATTTTTGAGGTTGAGAAATCCCAGAATGGAATGCAGAATGTGAGAAAAAAAAAAAGAATATCTCTGTATTACAAATGTATGAAACAACCTTACTGAAGGGGGATGGGGAGAAAAAAGGCTGACCTAAGGAATTTTGGAAGTGAGTGAAATCTGTAAGACTAAATGCAAAAAGGAACTATACATAAACTCTATACTCTAGTTGATAAAATGGTTTCCCATGGAGACATGGCTTAATAATTCTGAAACCACTAAACATATACACTCTGATTGAAAAATTAAGTAAATGAATGGCAGATGGTTGGAGCAAAGTCTATCACTGTTTGTGTATAAGGTTACAGATCAGCAAAGGAGAAGGCTAAAATGATCCTTATGGTAATGAATTAGAGTTGTAGACATCAGTGTGAAGTTATGGTTAGTTTAATATAGATACAGATGCTTACATATGATAATATTTATAGATATGTGCATATATAGGGACTAGAATACACCAATTTTTTTTGTCTATCACTAATGGCACCTAGAAACAATGACACCCCAGTAGCAATGAGCACATCTAGAAACCAGCTGTTGGTTTCTAAAAGAATTACCCAACATTAGTGTGATGGTTAATTAATTTTAAGTATCATTTTGACTGGACTACAAGGTGCCCAGATATTTGATGAAAAATTATTCTGGCTGTTTCTGTGAGGATGTAGTTAGATGAGAATAATATTTATATTGGTAGACTGTGTCGACTGCACACCATAATATAAGTGGGCCTCATCCAATCAGTTGAAAGCCTAAATAGAACGAAAGACTGATCTTCCACTAGATAAGGGAGAATTTTCTTGTCCGATTCTTTTCCTATTGGGATGCCAGCACTTTCTAGTTCTACAACAACCTGCCAGCCTTTGAATTTGAACTGGGAAATCAGTTCTGCAGATATTGAACTTGGCCAGCCTCCAAAATCACATGAGTCAATTTCTTATATATCTGTCTTCTATTGGTTATGTTTCTCTGGAGAACCCTGATGAATTAGGAATAAAGTCTCCTTATTTAAAATAAAGGGGAAATGACTGGTTCCAGGAATGGGATGGGGGGAAAAAAACACTGAAAGAGCTCCCAATAGCCAAATTGGAACAATTTGAGCCATACATACATATATACATACATACATAAATAACAGATGATAAAGTATTGGATTATAATCCAAAGTATAAAATAAATATTCATGTCCATACCGATATGAAAAAATGATTTAATAATAACAAGAGATGATAGACAACTCTTACGCAAAAGAACTCCAAATTATTTACATAGGTACTGCTCCCTCAAGGAAGTAGAGAATAATTCTTCCTTCCAAAGAGTACAGTATGGAAAGGGGGTAAAAAGTAACTTTACAGTAGGGAGATCTAATAAACATTTCCTCAGGTAGGTGATCAAGATTAAAATCAACAGTGGTAAGTCATACCGATGATATGTACCCTTGATATGATGTGATGAGAATGGCACATTACCTCTGTATCTTCCTACATTTGTGGGTCTCCTCAATTACAAAGAGTCTATAACTTGACTTTGTCAGACTACAGACTGATTGGAGTTAGGGCATACTTTTCACTAACTACATTTTTAAATCTAACTACACAACAATGATTATATCTATCATAACCAAAAGTCATTTCTGAACTAAATCTAATACCCATTTATGTTCAAATTTATATTAAAATTCATTATTACTTAGATATGCACCAAAATATTTACAAGTGAAATGACTTGATGTCTGGATTTTCTTTAGGTTACTTCAACAAAAAAAGTAGAGGATTCAGATATGAAAAGTAGTGGAATTAGATGAAACAATAATGAGAAAATGTAGATAATTGTTTAATCTGGGTGATTTGTACATGGTGGTTTATATACTGTTCTCTTTAATTGTATCTGAAATTTTCAGTGATACGAATTTTGTTTTTGCAGTAAAGGAGGTTGTTACACTGATAAAGCACAGATATATTTTGGAATTAAATTTCTAGTGATAGTAAATATGTCCCGTAGAAAAATTTCGGGTGACTCACAACACGGTTCTAGAGAAGAGAGAGACCCTGAGGACAATGACACCTGCACTGAGTAAAATTGTTTCCATGAAGTATGAGAGAGGAAAAAATAATATGTCTAACTTAAATTATTATCTTAAGACTATAATTAATATGACATTTGAAATATAGATATGTGAATGGGAGACTTCTGACTATAACACAGTAAAGGGAGGCATTTTCTCCTCAGAAATTACCTAAAAACCAGAAGAAGAAACATAAAGGTAGACTCTACCCTCAACCACCAAAAGGAAAAGATCTTAAAATCTCTAAGCCCAAAAAATGGAATAGTCTCACAGAAATAGAGAATACACACAACTATTAGCAAAACTCAGAGAAGATGCCCACAGCTGCAGATCTGAGAGAAACCCAGTGAAGAACACTCTTACAAACAAATTAAAACCAAGCAACATGGTAACCACAAAAGAACACCAAACAAAGTTAACGCTGAGGTTTTCCTGCTTGCCAGGCACTGTTGACTCATGTAACTCCTACTAAGACAATGTAAAGGACATTTCTTTAGGTGCAAATCCAAGAAGCCCTTGCTTGCAACAGTCAGAACTGGGTGTGTGGGCCACAGGCAAAACATCGTATATCATGAAGTTTCAAGAAGCTGTGAAGGTAGTGTTGAATAAGGAATCACAGTAAAGTCTCCCTGGCAGCATTTTGTTGGTGAAACAAAGAAAGGCTAGGAATTGTGAGCCACTCTGGAGCAATCTTTGTTGGTTTGGCCCAATTAGAGATTGACAGAATTATTCACACAGCGCTGTGTCATAATGAGAAATTTCTATTAGCCTGGATATAGCCCTAGCCCCTCCTCCCAGAATATTTTCTGAAAATGGCAAGTCCAGAAGGCGCTCATCTCACTTGAAGACGAGCACTAGTCAGAAAAGAATCATTTCAGGACCCACAAAAGATACTTCACATTTTTTAAATGCAGGGAATAAGAAAAGCAAAAGGCATATAAGAAAGCACTCAACAGAAAAAAAGTCACAGTAAAATATTAACAAAAAATTGAATGACATAAACACCATGATAAAATCAGAGAACTAAGGGGAAATATAGTGAGACAATAAAAGCTTCAAACATTAGCTTGTATAGCTCAGAAAAGGACTGGGGTGGGGCGGGGGAGGGGGAAGCCACAACAGAAATGAAGTCCAAACCAAAAGCAGCACAAAGATGAAAAGACATTGATGAATTCAGTGTAATGGACACATAGGTGAAGGTGGAGAAAAACAAGTAGTTATGGAATAGCTATTATAGAGTATTAAAAGAGAATCAAGAGAAAATATAGATGTGGAAAATAAAGTAGATACAAACATAATTGGAAAAGAGAATATATGTGTTATATATATTTATGCACACATCTGCACATATATTTTATAAATACACACACGCAATACACATCACACATGCCCCAGGAAAAGCATAGAAACCTATCCAAGAGAAGTTCAAGGATACACAAAGACCTAGGAACGCTGCTCGCCTCCATATACAGGAATTAGGCAACTGGGCAGGGCAATGGCCTTGAGCATGTATTTTGTTTCTTAAGCATGTATTATTTATTTGATTTTTAAATATATAAATAAGTGTGTAAGGAACAATAAACAATATCTACACCTACATCTGGAAAGTTTAAATACATAGCTTATTAAGCTTCTAGTTTTAACTATCAGTTTACAGGACATAAAAAGGACACAGTAGCTTGTTAAATGATATTCTTGAATATGCAATTAGAAAAACCCAAAGAGTGTAAGTAGTACAGAACAAATAACCTGGTTTCTTTAGCAAATAAAAAGCAGAGAAAAAAATGAAGGGTGATTTAAGATTTAAATGATTTGAAAGACATAACACCAAAATACAATATGTATGGACTTATTTGGATCCTAATTTGGATAAGCAAACAATAAAAAATAAATAACACATAGGTTTACATGATGATTAAATTAACATTTGTTGATGTAATGAATATATAAATATTTGAAATATAAAAAATCTTTTGCTTATTTTTAAATTTGTTATTTAAATATAAATATAGACTTACATAATAAAAATATGATCTCTTAGATTTGCTATCAAATAGTTTAGCGTTGCTAAAACATTGGGTGGGAGTATGGAAGAAATAAGTCTGCCCATGATATAATAATTTTTATAAATTTGTGGGATAACACATAGTGGCCCATCACGTTGTTATTGTACTTATCTATCTGCGTGAAATTTTACATTAGAGGAAAGAAAGTCATTTTATAATTTTCTATACCATGAAAAGGAATGGAAATTTTTTATGAGGCATATTTAACAGGTTATTTTGACCTGCAATCTCTGCTGGGTGAAGTAGTAGGTTGGAGAGGAGAACACTCAGTATCTTCTGATACACAAGCATTAAAGGCAGAACCTTTGTTTAAGACAGTGACTAACTCATAGTTCAGTGAATAGTCTTATTGTACAGAGATCAAGTCAAAGCTGGAAGGCAAGAAAATATTCCCTGACTAAAGGAAGCCAAAATACAATCTTCATATTTCATAACTTTTCTAACAATCCAGATGTGATCTCACTATTTGTAAAGCCCAGCCCTTCCCAATCTGCAAGCTCACCTTCCAGGACTGGGCCCAGCCCATTTTCACTATATATAAACTGCTACGGGAAGCTCATCTCACACATCTGCTCCTCTCAGCTCTGCCCTCCAGCCTCTCACGCCTTCTCCAGCCTTCGCATCTTCAGGAACCATGTCTAGCACAACTATGAGGAGCCAAAGCAGCAGCCGCCGTGGCTTCAGTGCCAGCTCAGCCAGAGTCCCTGGGGTCTGCCGCTCTGGCTTCAGCAGTGTCTCCGTGTCCCGCTCTAGGGGCAGTGGTGGCCTTGGTGGAGTGTGTGGAGGAGCTGGCTTTGGCAGCCGGAGCCTCTACGGCCTGGGGGGCTCCAAGAGGATCTCCATCGGAGGGGGCAGCTGTGCCATCGGTGGAGGATACGGCGGCAGAGTTGGAGGGGGCTTTGGTTTCGGAGCTGGAGCCGGGAGTGGATTTGGATTCGGCGGTGCAGCTGGTAGTGGCTTTGGGCTCGGTGGTGGAGCTGGCTTTGCTGGTGGCTATGGGGGCTCTGGCTTCCCCGTGTGCCCCCCTGGAGGCATCCAAGAGGTCACCATCAACCAGAATCTCCTCACTCCTCTGAACCTGCAAATCGACCCCACCATCCAGCGGGTGCGGACTGAGGAGCGGGAGCAGATCAAGACCCTCAACAACAAGTTCGCCTCCTTCATCGACAAGGTGAGCTGGGAGAAGCTGCCCTCCCTGGGATTTTTGAGTC
>NW_006430043.1:1997402-2011732 GCF_000325575.1 Pteropus alecto
CTCATTGTCCTCTGTAGTGTCTTCCACCAGTCAGTCCCCACAGCCTTACACAAGGTGATTAACACATGGGACACAGGTTTTCTCAAGTGGCTTCCAGACTAGATAAGGTTTGCAGAATGGACGAAGACTGGACAAAAAGCGTCAGAGAGCCCTTCCCACGCAATCTGGGCTCTGGACCTCTTCCTCATCGGAAACGGAGGAGCACGGTTAGTCTCCTCAGGAAGACTGGAATACAAGCTCTTCTGCCTATCTCCCCTCTAGTGCGCCAGCCTGCAGGCCGCCATTGCTGACGCTGAGCAACGTGGGGAGCTGGCCCTCAAGGACGCCAAGAACAAGCTGGCCGACCTGGAGGATGCCCTGCAGAAGGCCAAGCAGGACATGGCTAGGCTGCTGAAGGAGTACCAGGAGCTCATGAATGTCAAGCTGGCCCTGGACGTGGAGATCGCCACCTACAGGAAGCTGCTGGAGGGCGAGGAGTGCCGGTGAGTAACTCACAACCCCCTCAGACATCTGGCTGCTTCTCCGTAATGTCCAGCCAATGAGCACAAGTTTAGGGCCCTCTAGTCATGGCCATGATTGTTACTCAGAGAGAACCTTTGAAAAGGCAGTTTCCCCATGGACTGGCCTCACATGGAGGCCTCCCACGCTGGTCACATAGTGGGTCTCTGAGATCTCATGGTCAACTGTGTTTCCTCCTTCCTAGGCTGAGTGGGGAAGGCGTTGGACAAGTCAACATCTGTAAGTATCTTTGCTTGTCTCCTTCCCTTGCCCTTGTTCTCTTCTGACTGGACGCGGGCTGGTAGAATGAGCTCACCATGTGTTGTGTGTCCTTGTTCTTCTCTCCTCCACAGCCGTGGTGCAGTCCACCATCTCTGGTGGTTATGGCAGTGCCAGTGGTGTCGGCAGCGGCTTAGCTTTGGGCGGAGGCAGCAGCTTAGGCCTGGGCGGAGGCAGCGGCTATGCCTATGGCGGCAGTCACAGCCTTGGAGGTGGCTTCAGTTCTGGCAGTGGCAGAGGCGTGGGAAGTGGCCTCAGCTCTGCTGGGGGCAGCAGCTCCACCATCAAATACACCACCACCTCATCCTCCAGCAGGAAGAGCTACAAGCACTGAAGTCATCCTACTGGCACTCGGTTCCACATTGTCTCCGGCTGTATAGCCCTCTCTTCATGTTGCTTCTTCTCTCCCGCCTCCAACTTCTCTTGGTGTCTGGCTTAAGCTAGTTGCCCAGTCCTCATTTCCTCTGTCTATACCTGCTGGATCTGAGCTTCCATTACTTACCATAAGAAGGTAAATCATCAGTGTCACGAGGACCTAGAGACAACATTTTGATGTTTCCATCTTATTATTAGTTTTATCAGGCTGCCATAATTCTTGGAAGAAAATGACCTATGCTCCCCCTCCCCCCATAAACTGAAACTGGATCTGAATCATGCATCAAAATGAGGAATCTTCCTTTTGATGTTAAATATCCTGCCCATTGTAATTCCACCCTGTAGTTCTCCATAGGACAAATAAGTTATCTTCTACTCAGTGTCCCTGAACGGTATTGACATAATCCTGTCATGTAAGAGTTACATCTCTGCAATGACTTTCTCCGCTTTCTTTGCTTTCTTTTGTTGTGTTCAATAAAGCAGATTTCTAATACAAAGATTCTGTGTTAGATTGTATTGCTGATCACATATTGGTTCTGAAACTTTATCCTTTTGTACAAAGATCCTTGTCTTTGGAGAACCATCTCTCAGTCCCACTGATAACTTACTCTGTTTCACACAGTCAACATTTTGTGATATTTAGTTATACTGTAGGTGGATGACTACCAACAAGTATTCAGCCCTCTGCCACTCAAGGCTCTTTCTCAAAACAAAGTCTTTTTAAAGGCTTAGGGGAAAAAAAGAGAAGCCAGGATCCTGGAAGCTGGATCAGCATAATCTCATTACTGAGGGTTTTTGCTTTTCCAGCTCCGTCATTTGTTGGCTTGGTCCTCACATGTCTCTCTGAGACTCCTGAGATACCCCCACAACCCCCAACCCCTACCAGGGAAACACAGAACTGATGAAGCTGAACAGAGTCCAGTTGATAGGAAGACAAAATGCTTGATTCCTCTCTATAATAATAAAGACTTGCCACTAAGTTGTTGCTTTGATATAACGCTGAGATGTATCAGTCAAACTAACTGGTACAGAAAAGAAATATCCCCAGATCATGGTGGATGAATTAATAAAGCCACGTAGTGCTGAAAAAGTTGAATATGTTTCCTTTGCACCCAAAGATACTTGGGTTCCACTAAAGAATTTCTTTTAACAAAAGCCAGTTAAAATTCATTGAACTATGCACTTAAAAACAGTCAATTTTAACTATCTGTAAATTATACCTCCGTAACTTTTAAATTAAATGAAGCTGTCAAAAAAAGTCAATAAAATAAATTAATAAAATCTCCAAAAAATGTTGGTTAGAGACTTTGTGCTGAAGCAAAAAGGAGATTGAAAGATGTTCCATGTTGACAGACGACACTCAGATTAACATGGAGGTCGTTCTGGCTCGGAACATTCTCCTTTCATGACAGGATATCCAAAAACCATTTTCAGTGTAAATTTATATATAAATTTTGACTAGCAAAAATAGATGTTGGGGTTCATTCGAATCTTCCCAGATATCAGTGTCAGGGTCATATAAAAGTCAAAAGACTTTTAGACAGAAATGCACTGTCTTTTAGGTCACGTTGCCACAAGCTTATTCTAGAATCTAGTTAATCAGGCATTCTATATCCAGTCTTACCTGTATGCAGAAGAATAAAAAGCAAGAAAAACTTCCACAAGAACAACAATAACCAACTCAGTTATAATAACATTTTGACAATTTAAAACCATGGCAGAAACCCTCACAAATTAAGTTGCAGTCTAGCCTTATTTCATGGTTGTCTGAAGGTGGGCAAGGGTCTTGCTGCTGAGCAGGTCACTAGGCAGAAGCTTGGAGCAGGGGGAGAATTTTGAGAATTAGTGACTTCTCTACTTTTCTATCATACAGCTGCAGAGTTTGAGGTCAAGGGCATGGTGGAAGCAGAGTTTAGGAACTGCCATGCTGTACAAAATCTTAAAAGTTGATAGGGAAACTTCCAATGAGCCAGGCTAAGACTCTGGTTCTCCCAACTCATGTGAGAAGCTCCGCTTCAGCAGGTAACCTACAGGCCTCCCTCACCACCCTTGAGTGAAGGCCAGCTGAGTACTCAGTTCTGTAGATGTCAACTGCATGCCAGCAGGCTTGATACCCAGAGCAGGCATTACTATCTCAGGCACTTATGAATAGGCCACCAAGACAAAATAGAGGATGCCCATTTAAATTTGAATTTCATATAAACAATTTAAAAAATTTGGTATTAAGTATATATAAATATTTGCATGTAATATACTTATACTAAACAATTATTTGTCATTTATCTGAACTTCAGATTGAACTATACACCTTGTATTTTTATTTGCTAAATCTGGTAACCTTACCAATGAAATAGATCTGCTCTCATATTGAACTACAGCCAAGGGCACTGGGGTTTGGGCTGCCTCTCTGGATCTCTATTGTAAACGGACAGACAATAGGCAAGGACCAAACTTAAGACTCTTACCTCCAAACCACCCCCTCTATGTTACTTCAGGCCTCAGCTCCAGGCTATAGCTACCCACTTGCCTCTACGCAAATCAGCTTAAACAACCTTGGGCTCCCCTGGGTTCTCACAGTTTTGTGGTCCTCATTGATAGTTTCTTATACCTATGCCTTCTATGTGTTTCTATAATTTCTTAGGATTGATCCTGGGGAAGGGAGACAGCAGAACCAATTGGTTGGCCATCTTAGTCAGAACTTGAACCATGAATTTTTTTAAAGGGCATTATGTTTATTTATTATGTATGTGTTTTATTAAAAGATGTTAACATTAAAAAAAAGAGCAAAAGCAAATACGTTAAAATATTAATGGTAATTGATTCTGAGGAGTGGGAATTTGGGTAACTGTTATTTTCCTGTTTTGTACTTTCCTGCTACTTAAAGATAAACACCCTTATTTCCCCCATTGAAATACTACTTTCATTACATGCTGAATTTATACGTTTTCTTTTCTGTTCTATTGATCTCTTTGTGCAATCACACTATTATATTACTAAAGCTTTATATTCTCTGTTGGATTCTAATACAGCAATTCTTACTCACTGTCTGTTTGTTTGTTTGTTTGTTTTCTGAGTTTTCTTGTGCATTTTGTTTTGTTGTTATTGTTGCTATTAGGTATCCCCAGGTATCTTAGAGTTTTTGCATTGTGAATTACAACTTTTCTTTTTCAGTAATATTTTCTAATTGCTGAAAGGTAGTGCATGAAAATTGTTGATTTCTATACCCTGCCACCTTGTTAAACTTTATTCCAGTTATAATGATTAAGTGATGAGTAAAAGTAGAGTCAGAATCCAAGGCCTGACCTGTCTCCTTGCAGAACCTTGCTCTTCCCCAGTGATAGATAGGTGTGGACTTGCCCAGACTCTGGCTCCATCAGTTCCCCCTCTGGCCATAGGGAGAGGTGCAGGTGCAAACAAGGAGGGATTGACCTGGCCTTCTCCCACCTCTCCAACCCTTCCTTGTTTTGCTTGCCTTCTGGTGGAGATGCCACCCTCCATGGGGGGCAAAGAGCAGACACAGGAGTGGGCTCCTCACTTAAATGAGGCATCTACTTGATGATGACATCAGCTGGTGACACACTCACACACTAAAAGCAAACATCAAGCAGTGTTGCCTTGAGCTTGAGAATCCCAGCCCACACTGGGCGTAAGAAGAATGACTGCTTTTGCCCAGGCTGGCACAGCTTATCGCTCTCTCTTTCTCCAGCTCTAATCTCAATTCAACCTTTATTTAGTCTTTTCTTTTCCTGAGAGCCTTTACTAGTGTCTGAGATTTCATATTCCTACTCTGACTTCTGGTTTATTCCTTGGTGATGAGGGACTGATGAGTGGAATGTGACTGTCTTTAGCCTGTGTTACTTCGCTCAAAAACTGTCTTCCAAAACTCATTATTTGCTCATTTATGCCCTCTTTCACTCAGTATCCCAGCAAAGTCACTCAGCAATACAGTGTGAAATTACCTGTGGCATAGCTAGATTCTGGACACTGCAGACAATTCGAGAAAAGATATGTGCATTTATTAAGTGCTTGTTGAATTCAACTGAATCATGTGCCTACCCTTGAAAAAAATCCCTTTCACCTGGCAGAGACAGAACTATATTCATAAACACACACACACACACACACACACACACACACACACAAACCAAAAGGCTATGTGTGCAAAGTATGAAAGTAAGTGAACAATGGCAAGTCCAATTTCAGAGAGGCTAAGTGGGTATCACTTCTTTCAAGGGGAAATTTTGAAAGAAGTAGGGAAAACATATTTTAGAACTAAATTCATAAAATACCAGAATATCTAAACAACCATACCAAAATAGAGAGTATAGGTGTTTATCTCTTAGAGACATTAAATGCTTGCTCCAGGAAAACAAAACAAACAAAAGAATTCCATTTATTGAACAATCGTACCCTCTAAATCATTCCAGAGAGAATCTACAGAAATCTCACGACTTCTCTGGAGAGAGAATGTCTCCATTTACCATTAGACCACAGAAGCCCTTTGATACTGAATTGAATTCTCGCTTTAATTCTGGTTGCTATAACAACAACAACCACAACAACAAAACAGATTAGTCTCCTACCATAATGCCTTTCCCCTTTCTTCATACATCCTATTTCCCAATTCATTCGTCATTTTCATTAATCTCTGGGCTCACTCCAGATTGACCAACTATTGCTTAATAAACCAGTTGCTTGGGGCGAATGAAAAGCTCTTTGAAGCGTTCCTTTAAAAGGAATTGGTGTCTCTCATTGGTCTAATGGGAGCATATCCAGAATATCCACTAGGAGGGAATCATGCAGAGGGCATTGGGGCAACCCTTCCTGTGGGGTCATATATCATTTCAGCCCATTCCGGAAAGGGAGGTGAGAGCAGTGTCTTGGTGGTTCAGATTTAACCTGCATCATAGACATGGTGCTAGTCTGTTCAGTAGAAATTATTTCATCCTATCAGATTCCAGAAATATATCTGGTTTTGCCCCTGGAAGCCTCCTGCAAAGCTGCACATCAAACAATTGTGTTTTAAATGCATTCAAAGAGAGCTGTCTAATTGAAAGAGTACGGTGCTGGGTCTTTCTTCAAAGAGACAAATTATTTTATAATAACATCGTGGGCTCTAATTTTTCATTCCTCTGTATCTGGGCTTTTGAATGTTTACCCCTCTTAAATCAGAGCACAGAGACATACCCATTCTCCAGTGACCTTGAGTCAATCACTGCCAGCTTAATGACTCTCAGTTTCCCAGTATCATTGTCACTGTCACCATCTTCATCACTTGGTGCTTTCAGGTCAGCTGGGCATCAGGCAACCCAGAATGAGGCAAGGACTCCTAGGCCAAGGCTGGATGCCCTACAGACACAGCCCTCCAAAGGATGGTGGAAAACACAACCCCACATCCAGAAGCTTCTGCCTGTGAAAACATCCAGGTAAATGATGCATCACCAAGATGTTTCAGACAGAAATACAACTTTACAGACAAAGTAGGTGTGTGTTCAGCAGATAAACACTATCCCAACTTGAGTATTCATGAATGGCTTCACTCTGTGACTTATCCATGAGAAATGTTAAACCAAGCCAGCTCCCCAGCCTCTCCTCCCATACTCAGAAGGCTACATCCTCTTGCGTATGCCTGACATATGGCCCTTGGAGCCAACAGGGAGAACAAAGCTCATCCAAAGCCCTCAACTTCCATCCTATGATCAATCACATCCTCACTGCTGGGGACAGCTGCAGGGGTACCCCATTTCATTTCCACTTTCCTCCCCCAGCAGTGTCCCTGTGTGGCTGCTCCTTAGACACTTGGTGAGATGCCCTAATCCTGGGAACAAACGAGGTCATTAAAGTGGTCAGAGATGAATAGCCCAAATGCACCCAGAATCTTCTTGTCTGAATCCCCTCAGTTGCTTTCTGTGAGGGTGCACTGTGAGGGCCCTTGAGACGCTGGCGTTGCACCCATCTCCTCCTTCCAGGAGTGGCCCCAACTCTGCTTCCTAGGCAATGCGGCAGGTGGGGCGGGGTGGTGCTTTTCTCACTAAGCTCTATGATATGAGGGAGGCTTTGGGTAAATGTGGGCATCGGAAAGAATCAGGATCTCTGCCTCAGCCACCAAATGGCTATAAAGACTTCAACAATTCTTGTCCTTGGTGTCCCCATCTCCAAAGTCTCCGTCGGCCCCTAGAAAACTGACTCTGCTCTTTCATGTCACTTCTCTGTCCTAATGCACCCAGGCAGCACCACGTTCATGTGTGGATTGTTCTGTGAATGTTCCTAAGACATACGTGATCATGCTTCTGTGCTTTGCACGTGCATATCTGTTGGGTGTGTCTGAAGGACGTGACCCTAGAGGGAAGGGGCTGCTTTATCTTGTTTCTCTTAAGCACAAGTTTGAACGCAAACTTTTGTTGCTAAAATTGACTGAAGGGGACTTGCGGGTTGCCTGACTACTTGCGCAAAACTCTGTACCTGCCCATCAAATTTGGACCTGAGTGAAATGCCTGGTTATGTCGGCGGTAAAAGGGAGCAGATGAGGTAAGGTCTGACCATGTGCAAGTATGTCCCAAGTCCTGAATCTTTGTAGTTTCTTGAAATCAACTGGCACATTTAGACCCTTTGGGGAGCAATTCTTGCCACTGAATTCAGGAGCAAAGGGAGCCATGAGGTGGAGGATCTGACCTCCATAGAGGCAGGCTGAGTGGCACCTTAGAGATATCAAATATTGAGGAATTCTTCTGCCCTGGCATGAATAGTCAGATTGAAAAGTGTTTCTGGTTGGGAGTCTCAAGTATCACCACCACAGAAGTATCTTCTCTGCAATCAACCCCTAGGAGTTGCAAACTGGGAGACCGGGGTGTGACTGCACCTACAAATAGCCTCAGCTCCTCTTTTCCTTTCAGTGTGAGCTCTAGGAGGGAAGGGGCTATCTGCTTTGTTCACTGCTCTATCTCCTGTGTGTGAATACCTGACACACAGTAGGTATTAACAAATAATTATTTGTTAATTATTATTTAACAGGACTCCCTGAGATAGGAAGGGGCTGTCTGGGAGGAATCTAGCCCAGGAGCCCTCTGTGCATCAGGCCAGACTGCTCTAAGTGTTTACCTAATCCCTTCTGTCCCCAACTCAGCCTGTCCTCTTCTGACACTGGCCTAGTTAGAAGTCAAGCTCCTTGGGGAACACCCCCCTTCCTGCCCCCAACCATTCCCATGCCTTCCTCTTCTCCTCCACTGACCTCCACAGCCCTGGTTGCCATCTGGCCCAGTCTCCTTAAAACCCACCATAGCAAGGACCTCAGTGTCCCTCTGAGGATGAGAGAGACCACTTTGAGCAGGAAGAGCAGGGAACAAGAAACCAAAGAGTTTGGTGCTTCCAGCCTTGGGCACCAGAGCACATACCATAACGCTTGAATCCACCGCTCCCCAAAACCTCAAGAAAACTCCTCCCAGACAGATGAACAATACAGTCGTAGAAACTCAAGAGATTTGGAGAACAGAAAGGAATACATAACTCTTATTTAACTTAGACAGCCTGTGTCAGGTAAACTTCTGCCACAATTCTCTCTGTGAAACATCCCTGATCCTCAGAGGTAAACCAACAACCAGACCACCAGGAAACCAAAGCAGGTGGAAAAATACACTGATGTGCAAGCCACGCACAGGCATTCTTAGGGAACAAGTGAAGGGGTTAGTGCTTGGGCACAGTTTACTTGAAAAGGCTTCTTGAGAGTGAGTTCTAAGTGAAATTATAAAGGATGTTAAAAACGAAACTAAGAACATGACTTGGCAAGAAATGGAGAAAGTGTTCATGGTCTCTAAGTTTTGAGGTCTTAAAAGGGATGGTGACACAGGCTCTTGGGGAAGCCAGGGTGTCAGACATTCATGTAGACATCTTCCACCAAGGTTAAGGTCAGAGTGAGGGTCAAAGTTCACAGAAGAGGGAGTGAATGAGAAAGAGAGGTAACATCTATTTCCATCTATCTCACCAAGGTCAGTGAGTAAGACAATCTAGCTTTGGAAACAACAGTCCAGGTGGAAAAACTAGAGAGAAGAAGCAGAAAAGAAAGTAAGTGGCAACTTCGGACAGGAAGTGATGGGTGAGAGAAACAAGAATGGAAAAAGATGAGATGGCAATGCTGGGGAGTAGGGTCCCCAGGAGAGGGTACAGGAAAGAAAGGAGTGGCCCAGGAAAGGCAGCCTGGAACAAGCTTCCACATGAGAAGTTCGATGAGAGAAAGCTGTGACAGCCCCCGTTTCCATGGGCATGCCAGCAAAGGCACTCCTCAGGCCTTGACCTTCTGCTGGCCTTTGTTCCATGGGAAGCTCTGAAGGGTTTAGTCAGTATGGCTCAGGAAACAAGTGTCCCTTCTTCTGAGAGAAAGATTATCATGCAAGGAGTATAGAAAACAAAGACAATATTCTTTCCACCCTAGACGCATGCACCACCCCAGTTAGGACCTGGACTCACTGGCCACCAGGTGAGAGAATTCTTGTTCTTCTCTTGGCTTATATCAACAAAGGCTATGATTCACAGGTTCCCTGTGGAAACTGAGACTCCCAAACAATCTCTCAATGGAGGAGAGGCCCACCCCTGGCCTCTGCCCCAAGGAGGAAATAGCTCAAACAACAGAGAACCGCCACTCCAAGCGCCAAGCTGCCATTCCAGGCAAGGGAGCGTCTGCCACCCCATTGGTTAACCGTGTGCATCTGAAAGGACACCTGTGTGGAGAGACCATGGGATTTGGCTCTGTTTTTCACTAGCTAGGCAATGTCGATCTGCTTAATTTACAATTCAGGGACTTAGTTTCCTCACCCACAAAAGGGAGACTAAATACGTTTCAGTTCCTCTCTCACTCTGCCATCCTTCAAAACCACTGCAAGAAGCAAGAAGTCGGTAAGATCAAAGTATTTCACAATTTCTCCCTCTGATTCCCCCGCAGTAGAGACAGGGAGATGAGATGCAGATAAAAGGGGCCGAGGAGCTTTGAAAACCCGTTCTCAGTTTGAGACTGATGGGGGAAGTAGGGCACAGTCAACAAGACTAACAGGGAAAAAAAGAAAAAATCCTCTACTCAGTGTAACCACAGGAGCTCTTTTGACCAAAGATTAAAGGGTGGAGACCCCGGACCGCAGCAAAAGCAGCCGGTCTGGGAGACTTCAGGAATGAGGCAACGTCAAACAGAGCTGGGAGACAGTGTTTTAGTGTCTACCACCTTTTCATCAATTACCTAATGGGCTTCAGTGTTGTCTTCCCAATAAGACCACGAGTCCATTGTTAAAGATGCATTATGCTTCTTTTGAACTTGCCACAGAATGGACACACCGCCGGTACTTCATTCTTACTCACTTGATAGTTCAGAATAAGAAAATATCTAACAAACATTTACTCAGCATTTAACATGGCTGAGGCATTGCAAAAGTCATTTTCACACAGGAATGCTCATTACAAACCCCATTTTACAGACACTCAAACTGAGTCTCAGACGTTTCATGACTGGCTCAAGGCCTCACAAGTACCTTGGCAGGGCTGGGATTCAAAGCCGTCTCTCCACTCTCACAGTTTCTCTCCACAGTGGACAGAAGGTCTGGTCTTGAGAGTCACTTTGCATACCAGTGGAAAGGACATACGTGTGCACGTGTTCACTCGTGTTCCAGAAAATCATGTGCAACCTACACAATGGAGATGAAAGCTTAGGAGTAAAATAAAGAAGCAATCAAAACTGGGTGGATTCCTGAGAAAGATGTGTACAGCAGGGTTTTCACTATCTGGAGGGATGGCTTGGTGGGAGGAGAACTGAGCAACAATAGCTGAGAAATGCTCAAGAATGGGAAACAGCTAAGGAATAGTAAGGAACAGGAAACAGCGAATTGCAGTCACTTGTAATGACACAAGATGTTTGGACAGGAGGGAGTCGATCCCAGGCCTAAGAGAGCGGTTTAGAAATGAGGCAGTGTTTTTTGAGTCCATTATGAGATGCATCATTAGGACATGACTGAAAGTAATTAACATGCTTCTCATTTGTCTGTTGATCAAGTTGCAACTGGAAAGGAGTTTCCACATGGGGGAGGGGCGCCGGGGAACCAACCAGAGGGAACCTACACCATTTCCTGAATGTGAGCTCAGGGTTGGTGAATGCCTAGGTGATGCCATCAGAGGCCTCCATCAGCACTGGCCCACCCCTCCCGGAGGCCCATAAAAGCCAAGGGGCCTGGGGCTCCGTAGATGCCTTTTCTTCTTTATCCCCCTCCACACGCACCCACATCGGGAGCTCGTCTTGCCCACCTTTCTCAGCCACTATGTCCAGGCAGTCCACCATCACCTTCCAGACTGGCAGCCGCAGAGGCTTCAGCACCACCTCGGCCACCACTCCAGCCTCCGGGCGCTCCCGCTTCAGCTCCGTTTCCATGACCCGTTCCACGGGAGGCAGTGGGCGGCTGGGAAGGATCAGCGGGCCTGGGACCAGCTTTGGGAGCCGCAGTCTCTATAATCTGGCAGGGACCAAGAGGGTCTCCATCAGTGGGTGTGGCAGCAATTTCCAAAGTGGCTTTGGTGGCAGGGCGAGCAGTGGGTTTGGGGTCAGCAGTGGATTTGGCTATGGGGGCGGAGTTGGTGGAGGCTTTGGCCCTAGTTTCCCTGTCTGCCCCGCTGGAGGCATCCAAGAGGTCACCGTCAACCAGAGTCTCCTGACTCCCCTCAACCTACAAATTGACCCTACCATCCAGCGAATTCGGAAAGAGGAACGGGAGCAGATCAAGACCCTCAACAACAAGTTCGCCTCCTTCATCGACAAGGTGAGCCGGGAGCTGCATCTGCTCCATTGGGTTGGGGTGGCAGGACCTCTTGGAGAGGCCCCGGCCCAGAGTGGGAGCAGTAATGCAACAGCCTCCCTCTGACAGCACATTGGCTCAGCAGGTACTTCCCAGGGGGCTGAGGCATTTGCAAGTGGGGCCAGCTTGCTCAAGGGGACCTTGTGGAAATTTCTCCTGTCCTCCTTGGAGCCATGTGGACTGGTTCAGTCAACGCCAGGGAAAGATAAGTTGTTCTCTACAGCAGGGATCCCCAACTCCCAGGCCATGGACTAATCAATACTGGTTAGGAACCGGGCCACACAGCAGGAACAAAGCTTCATCAGTATTATGGCCCCTCCTCAGTGCTAGCATCACCACCTCGGCTCCACTTCAGATCATCAGGCATTAGATTCGCACAGGAGCACCAGTCCCTGGTGCTAAAGAGGTTGGGGACCGCTGCTCTATAGGAGGAGTTTCCACTCAGCAAACTAACCTAACCCAGAGCAGGTGTTGAGACTATCAACTCGTAGAGGCCTCCAAGCTCACTACACTAGTTCTATGGAAGCCCCAGACAACTTCGGGGTAGCTTCAAGGGCTTTCTCATTTTGACTTGGAGTCATCAATTATGTAGTTGACAGAAGAGTGTCAATTATATAGTGACAGGTGAGAGTTATATTTTTCTTCCTTCCCTTATTAGTTGGAGTGTCTGGTTCCCATTAATTTCTCAAGTCTTCTCAGTTTCTCAAAATTTCATTCTCTTCTTCTCCCTTCCAGGTGCGGTTCCTGGAGCAGCAAAACAAGGTCCTAGAGACCAAGTGGAGCCTCCTTCAGGAGCAGGGCTCCAAGACTGTGAGGCAGAACCTGGAGCCCTTCTTTGACGCTTACCTCAATGACCTCCGCCGGCAGCTGGACAACGTCACCACCGAGAGCGGCAGGCTGGATGCTGAGCTGAGGAACATGCAGGACGTCGTAGAAGATTTCAAAGTCAAGTAAGTGGGAGGTGGGCTCCTGGTCACATGCAATCATCCCAGGGCTCTTTTTCATGAGGACCAGAGAGGTGCAAAGGAGCAAATGCTAATGTCAGCCAGAACATTTGAAACTTGAAGTCATTATCCTATAAGATGAAGACAGCATGGTGGGGGGTAACAGAGGGACCCTCATCTCATGTATCACTATTAACAAGGAGCTTATTCTTACCTGTCTACACTACCATAACGGGATACCTGTATCACCTAACAAAACGTTGCTACTCTGGAAAGCATGTCATTTCATGGTCAGCATATTATTTAACTCTGCTGGACATGGGCTCACAGTTCCAGAATGCACACTAGAGTATAGACAGGCAATCTGGTCCTCCTCAGGAAGACAAAATTTGACTGGCCATCACCCGGACCGCAGTAGGCAAGGTATCCAGTGAAAGGGGATATCCAGTAAAATGGTCCTCACTGACCATTTAGCTGCCTTAACCTTGGTTTCTGAGTTAAAGATATACATACTTACTGAAGCACACTGCTCAAACAGCTGCCCTGAGGTTCAGTGAAAATATATCAGAATTTGCCAGGAACAGTGTCCTGAACAAAGTTTACAGCAAACACTTGAGGCAGAAATGTTTTTTAAAGAGTAAACTTGTGCAAAAAAGAAGGAAAAAAACCTCTCTCAGAAGAAATTATTCTCCCTTTTATAGAGGGAGAAATAGAGTTTAAATGAATCACCCAAAGTCACACACAGGTCAGCAGAAGAGCTAGAGATGATTTGAGGTCTCTTAACCCTTGCCACATCAGTACCGTCCTCCTTGGCCTGGGAAGAGCTCAGTTGAAACCTTGCTCAACAATACGCCCCCTCTCCTCTGCTCACAGGTATGAGGATGAAATTAACAAACGCACTGCTGCTGAGAATGAGTTTGTGGCCCTGAAGAAGGTGGGTGGAAATGTCTCTCAAAAGAGAAAATTCAAAACTGAATCATGATGTGTGCGGTGACCTGACCCCTACCCCACCCAAGAAATGTCACATCAACCTTAAGAACATTGGGAGAGCTCACGCCAAAATGCTCCCTCTGTATTTATGGCCCCACTTCCCCTGCTTGGGTTTCTGTTAGCCCAGGGAACCCAAACAGCCAGTTTTCAGTAATCACCTGCTCCCAACCCCAAACCCTAGATGCAGAGTTTGCTAAAATTCAACCTAGAAGGGCCAGGGAGGAGTCTGTCCAGCTTTTTTTCAGACTCATCACCTGGGGCTGGGGTCTCAGAAGAGTATCCTTTGCTGTCGTTCCAGGATGTGGATGCCTCCTACATGAACAAGGTGGAACTGGAGGCCAAGGTCAGCTGTCTGACTGACGAAATCAACTTCTTACGGATGCTCTATGAGGAAGTAAGAGACTGCAAATATTTTTATCCCTCC
>NW_006430043.1:2011780-2017877 GCF_000325575.1 Pteropus alecto
CGTGATTTCAGAGCCCTTCTTTTTATGCCTTGGTGACACTGAGTTTATTGGCTCTGCAGGAGCTGTCCCAGATGCAGACCCAGGTCAGTGACACATCCGTGGTGCTGTCCATGGATAACAACCGCAGTCTGGACCTGGACAGCATCATCGCTGAGGTCAAAGCACAGTATGAGGATATTGCCAATCGCAGCCGGGCTGAGGCCGAGTCCTGGTACCAGACGAAGGTGAGTGTGTGGGCACAGCTGTGATAGGGTCCAAAGCTCATGTTCTCTGATGCTCCAAATCATCATTTAACTATTAGCCACAAGCCTCAGGAAACGTGAGCATTTCCACTTCCTTCAACTTGGCAGAAGCATCTCTGGTGCTATAAAAACTTAGCTTAAAATGTGTGTTGAAACCCAACCAAACACCCTAATAGGTGGTCTGCTGATGTTGGCTGCTCAGGACATCCACCGTTCCCACATCACTTATGATCTGGTTGGAGGCTGAGTGAAACTCTGAAACAATAAGGGAACAGTCATAAAGCTGTTTCTAAAGGGCTTCTTTATTCACTACATATTTACGGAGCTCTGACTACATGCCAAGCAGGGTTACAGAGTTGTAAATAAATAAACAGAACTCAAGATCTGGGAGGCCATGGAGTGAATGGACAATCTTGGGAGGGAAATAGACAATCTTAATAAAAATGGGTTTTCAGCCCATTTTGGAAGCAGCGAAGACCAAAAGATTGCCAAGGAAGTGAGAAGTGTTTAAGGCTCAGCAAGCAGTCCTGTGGGGCTGGAATGCGAAATGAGCAAGCACTTTGTTGAGCAAGAGAATTTGTATAGGGAAGAGGGAGGTTGGGACACCACAGAGAGCTGCTGTCCAAAGGTACAGATGGTCAGAAGGTTTGGCTTTGAAGGGGTGTAGTAGGCTGAATAGTTCAACCCACGAGATGAGCTTCCTGCCAAATCCAGATGCTTTTCAGGGGCAGCTGCTCACCTACGAGCTGGCTTCGATCCCTTGCTTGCTCTGCGCACTTTCTTAGTCCCTAAGTCTGCAACGTGGTGGGAAAGAAGAGGGAGTCAGCTGACAGGGAGGGGTGCATAGTGCCGAGGCAGCCCCTTGATGATGAGTGGAGGTGGGAAGCACTTAATCCCAGGTGAAGTGGTTAAAATTTATAGTGAACAATTCCTTTTGCTAGTAGAGGTGCTGTTCCCTTTGACCATGTGTATCTAGAAACACAGGAGCTGAGCTATTCAGCACTTTTAAAACCTGACAAATCGTCACAGGGTCCCTCCTTCCATTGAGAAAGATGTGGATTTCACTCCAGTCTGCTAGGGGAGACAGGGTGCATCTATTTCCCCTAAATGAAGGTGTCCTAGTTGTGCACCATGAGATAGAGGATTCCATTACAGAGTCTTCAGAACTGAGCCCTCTACAGCCTCAGCTCTATCCGACACCATTTCCCTGCATCCCCTTCCCATTTCCCCAGCACTGGAGTCTGTCTGTGTGACTACCAAAATTCATGGTCACAATCAGATGCATGTCCAGTGACCAAGAACTCTCGAAGGACAATGACCAAGAAGTAATTTCTCACTCCTAGGGTTCTCTGTGTTCCTTCCTACCCCAGAGTCCTTATACAGGCTGTTTCCCCTGTCTGGAATAATGTTCTTTTCCCAGCCAGTCACTTAGGTCACTCCTTCCCATCCTTCAGAGCTCAGCTCGAGCATCTCCATCTCTGGAAAGAACTCTCTGACTACCACTCCACCTCCCACCCCCTGATAGGTCAGATTTCTTTATTACACTCTTGCAGGACCCTGTTCATTTCCTAAGGGGCACTTATTTCAGTTTGGAACTATAGATTCGATAATATACTGATTTGATTAATGTCTATCTCCCCAATAAACTGTAAGCAGGGGGTTTGATTATGTTCTTTGTGATATTCCCAGAGCATAGCATGTGCCTGGCAAGTAGATGTGCTCAAGAAATATCACCTGAATAAATAAACAAGAGAATGTGTAAATAACCAGTGAATGGATGGGCCTGCTGCGGCACTGAGGGCAGGCTGTGCACCTAGAAAGTGAACAGCCCAGGCTTTTGACAAGGTGACTGACTCTGCTCTGGCTCTCTCAGTACGAGGAGCTACAGGTTTCGGCAGGCAGACATGGCGATGATCTCCGAAACACCAAACAAGAGATCTCTGAGACGAACCGGATGATCCAGAGGCTGAGAGCTGAGATCGACAGCATCAAGAAGCAGGTAAAGTTCTGGCAGGGCCAAGAGCTCCCCACACACGCATGTCTTCCGGGTCATTCAGCCATGCTCACAGGACTCCAATCCAAGAAGCACCATACCTCTAGGGCTACCAGTAAGGCTCATGGCTTTCTCTTTCCTTCTCAGTACGCTAGCCTGCAATCGGCCATCGCCGATGCAGAACAACGCGGAGAACTGGCCCTCAAGGATGCCCGGGCCAAGCTGGTGGACCTGGAGGAGGCCCTGCAGAAAGCCAAGCAGGACATGGCCCGGCTGCTGCGTGAGTACCAGGAGCTGATGAACGTCAAGCTGGCCCTGGACGTGGAGATCGCCACCTACCGCAAGCTGCTGGAGGGCGAGGAGTGCAGGTGAGGGCAAAGGCACTAAGTCCATCCCAGCTGTCCGGCCATTCCTAGGGGCTCAAGTTGCTGCTCACCTGGAAAAGAGAGCAAAATGTAGGTGGAATTGGGTGGTGACAAAGAATACAGGTGCAATTTTTTTCACCACTAAATCGTTATCAGATTTAGGAACTGATCGGGTCTAAGTAATCAAATTCTATCAAAGGAGAAATTTGGTTACATGGCAGGGCTGGATATGTGGTATGAAAGGCTCTGGACTGGGAATGAACCGTCCTAGGATTTAGGCTTACAAGTCTACCACTAACTAGCTGTGTAACCTTAGGAAAATCAGTATCTCCTCTGGGCCTCAATTTCTTCAATGATAGAATCATATGATCCCCAAAGCTCAGGGAGAGCTTTGTGCTCTGCCATTAACCAGCTGTGTGACCGAGGACAAATTACTTAACCTCTCCATTCCTCAGTGTCCTCACCTGTACAATGGGGATAAGCATAGTTACTAGCTCAAATGTGTTTAAGAGGGTTAATACAGCAAATACACATGAAGCTCTTACAACAACATATGGTACATAAAAAGTGTTCATTAATTTTTAGTTATCATTCAGGTTAGTGGCCAAAGATGTGGGCTTCGGAGTCAAATGAATCTGGCTTCAAATCTGGCTTTGTGATCATGGGCAGGTTAATTAACCTCTCTGAGCTTCAATTTCCCCATCTGTAAAAGTGAAATAATAGTATCTGCTTAATGGAGTTGTTGAGAGCATTAAGTGGCATAGTGTAGGCAAAAGGTACCCAATAATTGTTAGCCCTTTTTAGTTTTCTGAGTATATGTTTATGAATGAATACCAGTTCTGTCCTCAGGATGCTAAAACAAAATTAGCCTAGTGGCTGCCACAATAATAGACTGATTATTGCTATTGTTATGTTTATGACTCAGACTCCTCTCCACACCTATAAATAATAACCTTAGCACTGCTCATGCATGACAATAGTTCATTGTTGAAAGAGAACTATTCTTGTTCTATAACAAACCCTGCTTTCCAGTTGACACCAGTGGATAATTAGCTTTAATTCTCTTAAGGTGTCAACTTAGTTTAAACCAAAAATGTGTTTCTTAGATTACAGGTTTTACCCTATGAACGTCAAACTTCACATTATTTCATTCATTAAGTTATTTTTAACACTATTAGTACTTAAATAATTTCAACCTGCATTACTTCTGCAATAAAATAATAAAGGGGTTTTTTTTTTTAATGCATTTAAAACCATTACAAAAATGTCATTTCAAATGCCCACAAGCTACTGGACCCAATAGTAACCTCCTTCTCCCCTCTCCTTCCAATCAGGCTGAGTGGAGAAGGTGTTTCTCCAGTTAACATCTGTGAGTATGACATCCTTTGTGTCATTTGGAGTTATATGACTGGGGGATGGGGTGGTGGTGGGCTTGCACGGGCACTGGAGGGTATCCCAGCCATAGGGCTCATTTTGAGACGGTTTGAGGTTTTGAATTCGTTAAAAAGGGAGCCATATTAAGAGAGAGTCTTCAGTGTCACAATTCTTACCTCTTTATAAGTGAGAGAGCACCACAGAGGGGACGATGGGAGGTTTGCTGTCCTTCTGCATGGTTTTAAAAGACCCATGGACCACACTTCCCAACTCCCAGGTCTCTACCCCTTTCTTGGGGGGCTGCAAGTATAGCTCAGAGATGTATGTTTGATGTAGACAGGCTTTATGAAAACTCCTGGTCTGCCCTCAGCCTTTGAAGGGAGCCTTCGCACTGGGCGTAAGGGATTGCCATCTAGGAAGCCACTTCCCTGAACAGTCGGGGGAGAATCCCCACTGCTTGGCTTAACTCTGTAGAGTATAATACAGAAAGTTACCAAAGGTTTTCAAGGCAGTGAGAGCGCCATAAGACATAGCAGTCGGGTGAGAAACAGGAGAGGTGTTAGCAAGCTAGCACAGCCCCGAGCCAGGAAAAGCAGAAGGCGTCACTCACATAGCTCAGTGCTGGCACCGTGAGGCCAGCAGAAATGACTTCTACAACTTAAACTCTACAAGCAAGTTTGGTTTTCTTGACGTGGGATTCACAAAAGCATTTGGTTATATTAGCTAATGATTCTGGAAGACTGAGCCCTCTAAACCACCCAGAGGTCCTACCCTGATGTCCTTGTCTAGTGGCTCCAGAAACACTAAAAGCTAATTTTGGGAATGGATGACACAACTTCGAAAGTTTCCTTTCTCTTGTAAGAACCTACAAGTCTCTATTGGTTTCCTAGGGCTGATGCAACAAAATAGCACAAACCTGGTGGCTTAAAACAACAGAAATTTATTGTCTCATTGTTCTGCAGACTAGAGATCCAAAATGGAAGTGCCAGCAGGGCCACGTTCCCTCTGAAACCTGTAGGAGATAACCCTCCCTTGCCTCTTCTAGCTTCTAGTGGTGGCTGTCAGTCCTAGGCTCATCATTCCAATCTCCATCTCTGTGATCATAAGACCATTTCCCTGTGTGTCTGTCTTCACATGGACATCTGCCCTCTTTTTATAAGGACACTAGTCATATTTCCAAATAAGTTCACATTCACAGGTACTGGAGATTAGGACTTCTACATGTTTTTTTGGAGGACACAATTCATCCCCTGACAGAGTTCATTTTTTATTTCAATTTTCTTTCTCAACAGTCCGAAGTAGGGTCCTAGATGTTTAAGTTGATGATGATCATAAAAGTTAAGAAAAGAGTAAGTTAGGGGAAATTAGGGGCCAGAGTTGGCTGGCTAAAGTGTCATCTGTCACTTGGTTTATGAGGAATATTCCAGCCCCTCTCTTGGATCCAGAGCGTGGACGTTGAGGGACATCAAGGGAGTATATACATGTCCCCTCTATGAGCTTGCAGAAGGAAGGGAGACCTCAAAGTCAGGCCACAGAGGCAGATGGGGACAGAGCAGCAGGGGAGAGTGTGATGGGATCAAAGGGAAAGGCAGGTGGACCGAATAGCTGCCAGGAGGAGAGAAGTCTCTACTAAGTTCTACAAGGAAAAGAGAGGTGCTAAGTAGCAGAGGGGAGGCAGGGAGCCATTCCAGACTGAGAGAATCCCTGGCACTGCAGTGCAAGTCAAAGCGGGCTGAGGCATAGGACAGCGGTCTCACGATGCGGACGGGACAACCGGAAGGAGACAAATAACTACCTGATGAGACCACTGTCCCTACCCCATGACTTCAGCGCACAGGTCAGGACACCCCAGGTGTCTTCTCTCCTGCTCTTGGTTCTGACCATGTCTCCTCTCTTCCGGCAGCTGTGGTAACCTCCACCGTTTCCAGTGGCTATGGAGGTGGCAGCGGCATTGGAGGTGGAAGCCTGGGTCTCGGTGGGGGCAGCGGCTACTCCTTCACCACCAGTGGTGGGCACGGCCTGGGTGCAGGCCTCGGGGGCTCCAGCTTCAGTGCTAGCAGCAACCGGGGGCTTGGGGGCAGTGGCTCCAGTGTCAAATTTGTCTCCACTACGTCCTCCAGTCG
>NW_006430043.1:2018112-2035788 GCF_000325575.1 Pteropus alecto
GCTATAAGCACTAAGTACGCCACCCGGCTCCCTGAAACCAGCTCTGCCCACCGACCTGGCCGATCTGCACTCGCCCCTGAACGCCTGGATCTTTCTCCTTCTTCTACATTCCACAAGGCCCACCTGTGGTGCTATGAAGCCTGGCATCCTAGCTGAACCCCAATCCCCAACTCAAGCCTGGCTCTGCCCTCCTGACAGTCTCCGAACTGCTCCTGGTGCCCTCTCCATGCCACAGCACAGAGACTTTTAAGATTCACATTCAGCTTGTCTTGCAGAGACTCTCCCTACAGCTCCGCCTTCCTCCTCCCTCCCTCCAGCTGCAGAAATGGGGAATTTTTGTCTCCCAGGCCATCTCAGTGCCAGGTTGTCAGCCCCCATGTCTCACGGTACTTATAAGCTGCCTGCTGGGAGTGAGGGCTCCCTCTCTCCCCTCCCTGGAATGTGTCCATTAAACGTATGTGTAATGTGTTTGGTATCCAGCCCTCTATTTGGAATTGTGATAGAGCACAGAGCAATTCTCCTCCTCTTCCAGGCCTCCTCCCAGCACAGGGCCCCACACAAGGAGTACTCAGAGTATATCAGACCTCCTCTCTTCCTCCCAGAGCTAAGAAGGCTAAATCAGGGAGAGACAGGAGAGATGTAAGGGCAGACTGCTGGTCAGACTCCTCACCCAAGCTTCTGCCCACTTCCTCCTACCTCTCGTTGGGATGCCTTCTTTGAGAAGCCCAAGCCCCTGGGCAGAAATTCTGCCCAGGCTTTCCACTACGTATGTCATGCGGGGTGATGCCATCCCCTCCCAAAGACAGACTGTATTCCTCCGAGGCCACTGACGTAGGGTGGGCAGCCCAGCCCTCTGCCAACAAAGGGGCCATTGTTCCACGACAGCTTCAAACTTGCAGACCTGAGCAGAAAAATAACAGGGCAGGGGAGGAATTAAAAGTCAGTCCTTGGGGCAGTGCTTTTACCTCGCAGAGGAGCCATTTAGGTCCATAATTGCAGCAATGAGACATCCGGAACCACCCACATTCCTGAGTCTCCTGGACCCCTCCCATCAGGTCTGAGCCCTGGTGGGTGTCACCCAGAAAAGTTTGGAAGGGTTGGGAGGGAGAGAATAGCAAGAAGGAGAGTAATGACACTGAGAACAATTGTTAAATGTCCCTCATCCCTGGGGGCGAGGGGGTACGGGCACATTAAGACCCAAGGACAAGAAAAGAAGAGAGGACAGGAATTTGGAGTTAAATCATGAGTCTCACTTGGCCTTGGACAAGCCACCTTACCGATGTGAGGTGCAGTCAGACTGCTGGGCCCTAACATTGACCCAGCACTCACTAGCCGTGTGACCCACCAAGTTTCTTGACGACTCTATGCTCCAATTGCTTCATGTGTAAAACAAAACTGATAATAGCCACCTACCCCCATGATGCTGTGTAAAGATTAAATGAGAAGACAGGTGTAAAGCAGTTACCCATAGTAGCTGCTCAGTAAATGTTAGCGATTATTATTGTCATCTACCTTCAAAAAGTCATCATGAGAATCAAACGACACAGTGCTTGCAACTGACTTGCCACATGGTCTGGCACAGATCGAATCCTCGATAAATGGGGTTTCTCGTCTTCATAAGTGGCCATGATGGGAAGGGCATTATCAAGCGCTTGGGTTCAGAGTCCAAGATCTGAGAAGCGAGAAGAGAGGAGCAGATGAGAAGCTGTGGGAGTGTCTGCGGAGTGTGGCAGATAATCTGTAGGTTGGGAGGCAGGGGTCTTGGGACCCGATTCTGCCCCAGGCCTGAATGCCCAGGCCTGGTCCTGCCCTGGGTAGGGTGTTCCCTGTGATGATTAGCAGGGCAGAAAGATGGGCTGTGGCCAGACATGCCATTGAGATGAACTCAACACAGTGGTCTTTGATCTTCTCAGGCCAAGCCCATTTTTTGAAAGGGATAAAAGTCAAGGAGACTTTGGGAAAGCTGGACTCTGAAGGCTCCTCATCCCTTTGACATCTTTGCTCCTTTGACCCTCTGGCACCAGCTCCCGCCATGACCCAACGATCTATCACCATCAAGTCGGGGGGCACTCGAAATTTCAGTGCTTCCTCAGCAAACCTCCTTCCAGGCTGCCGGCCCAGCTTCAGCTCTGTCTCCGTGACCCATGGCGGGAAAAGCTTTGGGGGTGGCTTTGGGGGTGGCTTTGGGACCAGGAGCCTCCACGGCCTTGGAGGCAGCAAGAGAATCTCTGTCAGCGGGGGCTACCGCTCAAGCAGGGGCAGCTTTGGGGGTGCTGGCTACGGGATGGGTCTTGGAGGCATAGGGTACAGGGTCGGGGGATTTGGAGGCGGGATGATGCCTGGAGCTGGAGGCATCCAGGAGGTCACTGTCAACCAAAGCCTCCTAACTCCTCTCCACCTGGAGATCGACCCCTCCCTCCAACGGGTGCGGAAGGAGGAGAAGGAGCAGATCAAGTCTCTCAACAACAAGTTTGCTTCCTTCATTGACAAGGTGAGAGGCAAATAGGGTCCCTGCCAGAATCACTGGGGGATCTCTGCTTTCTATGCTTTTCTGAGGTCAGCTGTGACTAGCCCAGGGCCTGCGATGCTGGGGACTGGAAAGACTGCTAATGGGGTGGAGGAGGAGGTGGTTTCCCACTTTGTTGAGGCGAAAGCAGAAATATGTCCACTTCCAGACCCCAGGGCTGTCTGACTCACTGCAAGGACATTACTCTTTTGATGGATAGTGATCTGTTTACTGGGCTAGAAATTAGACAGTGAAAGGGGATGTGTTTGGAGGGAAAGGGATAAAGAAAAGAAAGGTTACAAGTTCAGTTCACAGAAATAGGCAGTGGACATGTTTTCTTGCCCAATTTATGAAAGTCGTCCTGTGGCAACCTGCCTAGTGATTTGAGTGTGTCTGAGAAGCTGGGTGGTTAGCTGGGGTGCCCTCAGAGAGTTTCACACTTTTCTTTTGGTGACAGGGAAGTTGTGAGTTCAGCCCTGAGTGCCCCCGGCTGTGTGGCCTGGAATCCTAGGGATTTCCCCAGTTTAGAGAAAGAAAGGATTCTATTTTGGATTCTGTTTTGCATCACTGCTTGTCCATACCGAAGGTGATTGTTTTCACCTGGGAAGAACCATTTCAAGGATCTGGATCATTCAGGCTCCATACTTGAGATCTGGAAGAAAGAGTATTAAACTAAGAGGCAGGTCCTATTTTTGGCTCTACAGCTAGGAGAATCCCTAATTTCTCAGGCTTTAGTTGTGCTGGATGGATGAACTCTAAAGTACTTTTGCAGGTCTAACAGGCTATAAAATGCCTCATCAGATGGACCCAGATCTTTGAATGTGTAAAACATAACCACTGAGGCAGTGGTTCTTCAGCTTTATCACCCGTGTCACCCCATGTGGCCTGGTGTTTGTATCAACAGCTGTGAGATTTTCAGGAGCCTGGTCTGAGGGGGAAGAATGTGGGCCCTGCTTGTCCTAGGTTTATCTGGAGGGGACATGAGGAATGAGGAGATGTGACTAGGGAGGAACTTGGAGCTAGAACTGCCCTTCTTCCTCTGACAAGGGCGCACTTGTCAAAGATCCTCTGAAGGCACATTGCCATCTCCGAAGTCCTAGAGGCTCTGTTTTTTCCTTCTTGGGGTTGTGTCATTCCAGCTACTCCCAATGGAAGAACTTTGCTTAGGGAGAAAGGTTTTGCATATTTTCCCAGGCTGAAGGGCAGATGAGTGCAAGTCAAGAAAAAAAAAAATTAGTAGTATGAGACCAGAGAAGACCTGAGAGAGCAGAGGGAACAATGGGTTAGCCAAGGCCACACAGCTAGTGAAGCCATGGCTGGGATTGTGCCCAGGCCCCCTCCATGAACTCCAGAGTGACCCATTCCAGCACTCCTGGAGCATGTAGGCAACTGAATCCAGATTCTAGATCTCAAGAAATCATGTGGAAAAGAAAATAGACAGATTGAATTTTCTGCCAAGAAACTCCTGCCCATTTAATGGGAATCAAAACTTTACCCAGTAACATGATGGTGGAATGTTTCCTACCACACGTCAACATGGTTTGGTTATTCAGATGCTCTCTAGCCCCTTTGGCCATCCTTGTTTCTCCCAGCTCCGAACCAAGCCACTGCCTGTCTCTCAGGCCCATTGCACCTACATTTGCTTGGCTCTCTACATTTCTGGCTCCTTCCAGGCTGAGGACCAGGAGGAGGAGTCTACCATCTGGACTCTGAGGTCTTGCAGGATCCCTCACTCCACTGTTGGGGGATCCTGGATCCCAGAGCCTTCCAGGGGGCTGCTGCAAGGAAGCCCTCACAGTCTCTCACCTCTGGCTGGGGCAGGTGCGGTTCCTGGAGCAGCAGAACAAAGTCCTGGAGACCAAATGGAGCCTCCTGCAGGAGCATAAAACCACCAGAGCCAACATCGAGCCTATGTTTGAAGCCTACATCAACAACCTGAGGCGACAGCTGGACAGCCTGGGTGGGGAGCGGGCAAGGCTGGAGATGGAACTGAAGAACATGCAGGATGTGGTGGAGGACTTCAAGAACAAGTGAGTGGATTTTTAGCCAGCTTCTGCGAAGACCTTGCCCTGAGGCTCCTGGGGAGGCTCTGCTCTCTAGAAGTGCCCAGCCCAGTGGGGAAATGGGATGCATACTTAAGGCACCAAGGTAGACTCAGAGGATGAACTGAAATTCTGCAGTCAAGAATGTTGGAGCTTTGGGAAGGACCAGGGTTCTAGATGATGACAACTTACATGGGCACAGAGAGCATGATACACACAGCAAACAACCTGATAAACTTGGCAGATAAAGAAAGTAAGGCTCTGAGAGAGCAAATGACTCATCCAAGGGCAACTCGTGAGTTAAGAATTAAACTCATAGAATCTCACTCTCACATTTGTTCAACTCAATCCCATGGCTAACTTATGCAATATTCATGCAGTCACCCTAACCCTGGCCAGGGGGCCGGGGAACAGAGGAAAAAGAGCCATGTATGCTGCTTTCTCCCTGGAAACCACACACACGTGCGTGCGTGCACGCACACGCACACACACACACACACACACACACACACCACTAAATGCGATAGTATGCTCATGTCTATAGACATGAGTAATTTCTTATTTTCATTCTTCTAATTTATTTCTAATTGTATTGGTCCAAACAAAATGAGTGACTCGATAAGGAGTTCTAGTCACTGTTTATGTAACCCAGTAAGAGTTAAGGCTTTAGAGTTATGCTAACATGGTAGCTAGTAGCCACATGTGGCTATTTAAACTTAAACTAATTAAAATTAAATAAAATATAAAATTCAGCTTCTCAATCACACCAGCCACATTTAAAGTGCTGAATTGCCACTTGTGGTAATGGGTTCCATAACAGACACAGTTATAGAGCATTTCTATCATCACAGAAAGTTCTATCAGACAGTAGTATAGAGTCTAGTCAGTGGCTTTAAAATCTTGGCTCAACCACTTACCAGCTGAATGACCTAAAGGAAACTAATCTATGTAAATCCCAGTTCCTTTGTCTGTTAAAGGGGATATTAATAGTACCCACTTTATTGGGGGGGGGGGTTGAAAATATTAAATCAAAACTTACATGTAAAATACTTGGTAGGGTGCCCAGTGTGTATAGTAAGTTGTTAATAAGTGTTTTCAGTTTTTATTGTATTGAAGTTTAGGTATATGTGTGTAGTGATGCAGACACAGATAAGAGAAACAAGTGCAGGTGGACAATTTATAATATGTGTGCAGACATGGAGCAACAGTATTTCAATCCAAGAAGGCTTTCTGGAGGAGGAAATAAAAGCTCAAGATTGAGGAAAAAGGCACAGAGGAGGGATATTGGGGGGGAATGTGTTGAATGGTGTCCTCCTAGTTAATAGATGGGGATGTTCCTGTGGCAGGTGTCTAGGAGAAGGGCTACATGGTGCTTGCTCTCTGGCAGAGTGACTGTGAGCTGGGAAACACAGAAGACAAGGAGGGTTGCATGGAATTAGGTGAAGAACACATGTTTATATTCAATGAAAAGGCATCATGAGGAAACAATAAGGAAAACCACATCAATTGACACGAAAGAGCTTGTCTCAGATTCTGCTGGACAAGAGGCAATAAAGGAGCAGGGTTGATTCTGGTTATATACATGAAGTGCTTTGTGGTTTTAACAACATGCCATTTCATAAGTGGAAAAAGTCTCTGAGAGGTTAAGTGAACTGCCTCAGGTTGCTCAGCTGGAAAGTGGAAAAGACAAAGCGCAAACCACAGCTGTCCAGAGCTGTCGTGAGGGTGGGATTCATCCATGCTTAGGAAGGTTGGGTCACCTCGAGCAGAAACCAACTTCCTTCCCAGAGATCAGTGAGCAGAGGGGAGTGGGGCTGCCGCATGGGGGCAGATTGAAGAATGAGAAAACTGAGTGGGGGTGGGAGTTGCTCCTATTAGCCTAAAGACTTTGCTTCCCAGGTGGGGTTCAATGTGGCTGAGATTAATAATCAGGCATGAAGGCACCATGCGGTGGAAGAGCTGGCCAAGGCCTGAAATGGCATGCCTCTTACTATTTTCCCTGTTCCTCCCTTCATGGCCTCTGTTTGGTTGGAGTGAGACCGTGGAGCCAAAAAGGAAGCATGCATGCCCCTTTATGGGACCTGAGCACTCCAAGAAGCAAAGCTCTGAGAAAAGCAATATTGGAAAGAATGAGGGGTGGTTCTGTTTTGTTGTTCCGGATTTGAGTTTTGTTTAGACAGGAGGGGTTGTTCGGTTGATTTGGGATTTGGGGGGTGCGTGTATAGTAGGAGAGCTCTGCTATAGCAGCACATTTTTCAGGTCTGCTCTTTGAGACCAGCCATCGCCTGCCTACCTGCATCCCTCACGGTTGGACCTCACTCCCAGAAGCCCCGCTCCTAACACCTATCCACTTCTGATCTTTCCCACAGGTATGAAGAAGAAATCAACAGGCGCACAGTGGCAGAGAATGAGTTCGTGGTGCTGAAGAAGGTGAGGGGTCAGGGAATATCCCTTCTGACTCCCAGGTAGTCCCTCCAGGAGAGGCAGTTGCCACTTAAGCATGTGGCCTTGTATACAAAGCTTTATTTAATTTGCACAGCCAATCTTGGAAGCAGGCTTTACTTTAGAAGTGAGAAAACTCAAGCTCAGCTTGGTTAAGCAAGTTGCCCCAGGGTTACCCAGATAATCAGAAGTGAGTCAGGTTCCAGGGCTCTAAAGTCTGAGCTGTAAAACCTGACACCAGCCCCATCCCCATGAGGAGAGTCCAGTAAAGGGAGAGGCAAAGCAAAACGGGCCTTGTGCTGAGTTGAGTCTCCAGGACATCAAGTCAGGCTTGGTGGACAGGAGTAAGACAGAGATCAGCTCTGGGGAGCTGTGGACCTTCCCGCTTAGAGGTGTACAGGCAGAGAGAGAGGAGAATCAGCCCCAAGCTAAGCTGGAGATGAGAGATGGAGCAGTGGTGTGTGAGGGGGAGGAAGGGGCAGAGAATACGAGGAGGGAAAGTCAGGGAGAGCCTCGGGGAGAGGCTGGGAGAGCCCAAGGGCCCAAGATGGGGTTGTCTTCACCACGTGACACAGAGAAATGCTCTCATCCCCGGGAGCTGAAGTTCCCCCGCCTAACCCGTAGTCAGAGGGCTGGTTCCCCCAGACTGGGTGGGACTCAGAGTGACAGTATGTTCTGTGCCCAGGATGTGGATGCCGCCTACATGAACAAGGTGGAGCTGGAGGCCAAGGTGGATGCCATAATGGACGAGATTAACTTTCTGAGAGCTTTCTACGATGCGGTAAGCAGTGCCCAGTGCTCTCTCCTTCAGAACGTTGAAAGCTGGGGGCCTCGGCTGGGATCAGTGATATCGAGGAGGGGGTGAAGGGGCATTGTGTCCCTGGTAGGCCTGGTAAGGACGGGTAATATGCCCAGTAGGTCACATATGTTTGGTGCCCAATAGAAGTTGGTGATGTTGTTCCAGGAGCAGGAGCAATGACCACAGCGCACGCGGGGCAAAAAGACATCATTTTCTCTGCTTATTCACTTTATTGCCGACAGCTGGTGTGGTGTTGGCTCCTAATTTTGAATGAGCCCACAGTACAGCAAGCCCGTGGGCTGAGACCCTCAAGCTAGGTCAGCTACTAGGAGAAAACTATTTGGGAAAACAAATTGCAGCACACGACAACAAAATAATCATTTCTCGAAGCAAGAAATACATGAACCAATTGTTAATAAAGGAAAAAGGGATATTTTCACTTAGATTTGCGATATGGACCAGTGATTCTCAAATTTTATAACACATTAGAGTCTTCTAGATGTCCTGTTAAAACACCAGTTCTGATTTAATGAGTCTAGTGTTGAGCCCAAAATGTTGCATTTCAACCAAGTTCCCGGGTGATGCTGATGCTGCTGGTGTGGGTCATAATTTGGGAATGTTGCTTTAGATGATTGAGGAGTGATAACTGAACAAATTAATTGTGTTTCAAACACCAGCTTATATAGACATGGATTTATTTAATCTTCCCAGAAATCAGAGGAAGCAGTACTGTGTAGGACTAGCCCCTCTGAGACACAGAGATACTATCTAACCTGTTTGGCAGATCCAGAACTTGATTTTTCAGTCCGGTGCCCTTTCTGCTATTAGAAGCCGATTTCCATTTTTCATCCCTGAGGAGCTGGGAGGAGCAAAGTTGGGAGATAGGACTGGGAAGCAGCATAGCTTTCTGGCTTTTTCTGACTCAGTTTTCTTTCATGAGATGATTTCTTTATTTGGTGTGAAAGGATGTGTTTTCACAGAACATGAGACATTATGACACTGACAGGTTGCAACAAGGAGTGTTTCCTTGACAGTGGAAGTAACTTCGAGAGAATCCTGGCTACAGTTATCTGTGCTGCTCCTCCCTCCACGCAGATGAGTTGGTGATAAAAAATGGGAGTTAACCTAGCGACCTTCCTAGTGTCCTTCCCAGCCCTTTTAGACCTAAGCAGGGTGCTGCATCTCTACAATACAAATGAAGCCTTTGATGCCAGGATCTGTTCCGGAGGTCTGGTCACAGTGTCCCAATACATACGCACATGTACACACATATGCACACACATGCACACACACATACACACATGCACATATGCACACGTGCACACCCTGCTCAGCCCTCCCATTTGGACACCATCACAGGAGCTGGCTCAGCTTCAGGCCCAGATCTCTGAGACCTCCGTGATCCTGTCCATGGACAACAACCGTAACCTGGACCTAGACAGCATCATCGCAGAGGTCAAGGCCCAATATGAGGATATTGCCAACCGCAGCCGGGCTGAGGCCGAGTCCTGGTACCAGACCAAGGTGAGGTGTCAAAGTCAAGTTTATGAAACAATTATAGAGAACTGGCCAATTATGTAAGAGTTTTATCCTCTCAGATGTCCAACTCTGATGAGGTCAAAGGGATCTGAGTTCAGCTTTGGACTTGCCCTTTGTTCCAAGTAATCCTTGGGCTGCATCATTAGGACCTGGAGGAATAGCCAGGTGAAGGTGGAAGGTGGTCAGTCCTTCTGCCATAGGGAGGGTGAACACCCGTCCAATGCTGTGTAGAAGAGAGGTGAAGGACAGCTGGACAGTATGTGCCACCAGTGTCAGCAGTAATGAGAGAGGCAGGGTAGGAACAGGAAGTAGGTTGGGCCTCCTGGATCTAAAGGAGAGAGGTGGAGCTGTCTGGGGCTGAGGGCTTGAGGTGTCAAAGGCTGGATATGGGTCACGCAATGAGATTTTCCAGGTTAGAGCAAACATTCTGAGCTGAGGAGTCACTGGGGATATGAGGTGTGGTGCCAAGGAAAACAATGATAAAAGAGCTTTAAAATCAGAGAGTGACAGGCATCCCCACATGAGGCTGAATTTGTGATGATGAGATACACGGTGTCAAGGGAGAAGGACAAAAGACTGGATCCAAGAAAAAGGGTCCAGTTGTGGGGTGGAGCTGGTGGACAGCAAGAGTGAGTGGCAGAGCCCAGGGACAATGGAGATGGATTTGATGGAGAATTGGCGGAAGCAGAGGGAGGCGTCCGCAGGCAAAACACTGAAAGCCTGTTGGGCCCTGGGCAGCCACTGCCTTCTCTCCTCTGGACTTACCATCTTTGTGTCCTGCTTCTCCCCCTGCCGCACCCCAGTATGAGGAGCTGCAGCGGTCTGCTGGTCAGCACGGGGACGACCTCCGCTCCACCAAGATGGAGATCTCCGAGCTGAACCGAATGATGCAGAGGCTGCGCTCCGAGATTGATAATCTGAAAAAGCAGGTACGGCACTCCAGAGGGCATCCCACCCATGCCACAGCCCCCGGGCAGACCTCGGCCTGGTCCTAACTCAGCCCAAGCAGAGCGAACCCTCCCCAGAGGAGTGGCCATCCAGGAATTTGCAGAGATGTTCAGTATTGAAAAGGACTCCCAAAATAATTTTCTCTATCCCGGCTAAGTCTCAAATAATCCAGCGGGGACAGAGACTAATCTTATTTTTAAACACGATGAAGCTCCAGCCTTCTTTGCATGAGATCCATTTCCGGAAATTCCTCCATATTTTTAACCTAAACCCCGCATCTTTCTGCATTCTCTGTGGACGATTTCACAAACTTCCATGTCCTCCTGGCAGTGTGCCGCACTCCAGGCCGCCATCGCTGATGCCGAGCAGCGCGGGGAGATGGCCCTCAAGGACGCTAAGCACAAGCTGGCTGAGCTGGAGGACGCCCTGCAGAAGGCCAAGCAGGACATGGCACGGCAGCTGCGTGAGTACCAGGAGCTCATGAACGTCAAGCTGGCCCTGGACATTGAGATCGCCACCTACCGGAAGCTGCTGGAGGGCGAGGAGTGCAGGTGGGTTACCTCCTCCCACCATGGCTCAGACTCCACCAGAGCATTATGGTGATGCCACAGAGGCCAACAGCCCCGCAGGGTCAGGCCCTATATAGAAATTCCAAGGGCAGAAAAGGTGTTAAAATGAAGCTGCTTCCTAGAGGTCTTCTGCAGTCACATCTCCTCCTACAGCTCCTGTTGGACCCAGGGCAGGGGCCTAGGTGAAAGGTATCAGAGAGAAATGGATGGCCCATCACTACCTGGAAGGTCATAAGCAGGGCCATTTCTGCCCAGTCCCTCTAACAAATGAGGTCACACTTGGGACAAGCCTCAGGGCCTCTGTGTTTGCCCAGAGATGCCTACAATCTAACTATTCCTCTCTATCTAGTGAGCACAGGTCCCTTTCTCCACTTCCCTACATATTTTGACTGACTATCTCTTCCAGATGTCCCCTCATATAGTCATAGTAGCTTCCTTAGCTAATGAGATGAATGAAAGTTTTGTTAAGCACAGTGCCCGGCACACAGTAGGTGTGCTGTGCTGGTAACTTTGAATACAAAGAATGCAGGGCTCTTTAAAGTCTCAGCAAATGAAACGTCCCTTTCTCTTTCCACCTGCAACAGACTCACTGGAGAAGGTGTCGGACCCGTGAACATCTGTGAGTAAATGTCTTGGGATGATAGAAAAGTGGGAGACAAAGTGGAAGCTAATAACGTCACTAACAAGGATTTGATGGCCAGAAAGTGAAAAGGCTGGGGCAGGGATGTCATTAAGGCCCTCTTACAGGCTCTGCAGAGTCCCTGCTCTTCTTCGGCCCTTCTTCCCGGTGCAGTCAAGAGAGATTTGTGGTGACTCCTCATTCCCAGGGCTGGGGTCATAAGTCCACAGGAAGGACTCCACCCGGGCCCCAGGAGAACCCAGTTATAAGACAGGAGTACTCGCAGAGCAATGGGTCTCCCATCTGAATTCCTAATTTCTCAGCTAGTTCTGGCAGGAATTCAAACTCACACGACTAACAAGAGGTAACTAAACAGGTTACAGGTAAAGACATATATTTAGAATTGAAGCAAATCAATTGAACAAGCAGAGCAGTGACCGACCTGGCTTGGCCTCAGCTCATGGGTAGGAGATGGGGAGGAATCATCCCACAGAGTGACCCAACAGGTGGCACGCATAGAGCCCTGAGTCCTGGGCACGGGAAGCTGAGTCCCCTTGGACTCCATGTGGGTCAGACTATATTTGGGAGGCTGAAAACCAGGATGAGGGAGAACATGAAACCAGTTCATGCACAGAACCAGAGTGTTTCACCTGGAAAGCAGATTCTGAGAAGGGAAGCCTAACAGGCCTCTTCAAATGTTTGAAAGACTGTGGTGAGCTGTGTCCTGAGATAGTTAGCCCCCCATTGCAGAAAGTATTTGAACAGAAGCCAAATGACTGCCTCTCAGTGACACAGTAGAGGGGATTCCAACCCCAGGGGAGGTTCGTCTGGGTGGCCTTCCGGCCTCTTCCGGCATGGAAGTCTGACTCCATCACAGCAGATGGGGCCTCGCATTTCATTCAGCCAGATGCCCTGGTATAGATGAGAAATGAACACAGCATGGGAGCCTAATGCCTTGGTTTCTGGCAGGAGTGACCTTGGACATGCCACTTGATCTCTTTGTGCCTCCAATTTTTCCTCTGTAAAATGGGGCTGCTTGTAGTAATGGCATCCTCTCAGGCCCATTGCGAACAGTGTCCTCATAGCTGTGAAGGGGCTTTGAAAAGCATGATGTCTTCTGCAACTGCTCCCTTCGAGGCAGTGTGTGATGGGGACAGAATCTGTGCCCGCTCTCTCTGACCTCGGCTCCCAGGGAACTGAGGGGATTCCTGTTCCTTGAGAAAGCACCATGGAAGGGAACCACAGGAGCACCAGACCCAGGGAGGGTGGGTCTTGGGAAACTGGAGGAGCCTGCCAGTGTGCCCTGTGCTTTCTCTCCACAGCCGTGGTCTCCTCTTCCGGGGGCACAGGCTACAGCGGGGGCGGCGGCCTCTCTATGGGCGGGAGCAGCTACAGCTATGGGGGCGGCGGCGGCTTCAGTTCCACCAGCGGCCGCAACATGGGTGGCAGCAGCTCCAGCATGCGCATCATCTCCAAGACGTCGTCCACCAAGAAGAGTTACAGGAGCTAAAGGGTCCCACCCTCTCAGCTGCCTCCCCACTAAAGCCCCCAATTCCCAGCCCAAAGGTTTGCTGCTTTGCTGACACTCCTTGCACAAAATCAATCCTAGCAGCAGGAGGCACAGGGAGCGAGAAAGTGGCCTGTGAGTTCTAAGGTCACCTTGTCCATTTCTCGGCCTCCAGATGGTTCCCCATGGAGGCACCCCACTAGCTTCTCATCCCAGAGTCCTCCAGGGGCCACAGGCATCCATTCCAACTAACACTGATTCAACTGCTCTGAGCCAAGACCTGGGCTAGGACTTTGCCCTTTAGTAGTTTCGAGAGCAGGGGTGCAGCTGGGTCTCCCTTCTCCTGTCCAACCCAGATCTACTGTAACCACAGCCCTTCATGGGGTCCTTAGAATTGACCTTGGTGCCCCCAACGAAGTTGAGTGCAGTCTAGGCCAGAGTCTCCACGTGTGCTTTCTCATCACAGACAGAACACTTTCCCCGCAGGCCGCTCAGACCAAGCAATGTCACAAACCCTTCCCACTTATTGCCTCCTCACCTCCTCCTTTCTCATCCCTGCCCAGGCCCCCAGCCACTTCCCCTGACAACTCCCACCAGCAGAGTATTTAATTGAGAAATCAATACCCTTCAAAATATTACCAACTCTTGGTTATTTGTAGGAGAATGGAAAAATTTTATCAAGAATCCAAAAGTTCTCCATGGCCTGGGGCTGCATTCGATGATACTTCATAGCCAAATTCCTTCCAAATCTGCCTCGATTAAGCCAATATTAGAATTGCCAGCCCAAACAGAAATGTCCTGATGATGAGAGGGAGGAGGTAGGCTCCTATGAAGATATGGGAAAGGCAGCCCTGCTTCAGATGCCTGCAACAGACACACCAGGAGAAGGAACCAAATGAGCCTGTGTTAGAACTGCCCCAGGAGAGTCCTGCAAAATAACCCTCCAGGCTCAGGGCTTCTTCTCTTTCCTCTGTGCTGGCTATGTCTCTCTTCTGGAAAGTTTTCTTCTCTTTTCCCCCGCCCTTCCCACCCTCTCTTTCACCCTCACTCCTTTTTCTACTCATCCTCCACTACCCTGGGTGTTTCCTCTCTCGATCCCCCTCCTCTCCTCTCTTTCTCTCCTTTCTTCCTCTCCCATTCTTCTATTTGGTGATGTATTTCCCACTCTCTCAGGGTCGTAGAGAGTGGGCACAGACTCCGTCTGTGTCACCTCTCGACCTTTCTTTTTCTACCTTCCTGTCTCTGAAACATCTACAGTGCAGATTTGCCTACCCCCAGCCCTGGCCAGAACTGAAATTCTTGAAGGTGGCCCACCAAATGCCCTGCCCTATAGGGAAGGCCTGAGAAAGCAGACTTGGAAGAGAGGCAGTTCTTCCCTTGGTGATTTTTCCTCACTCTGAGGGGACACATCGCTCAGTCTCTTGAAGGAAGCAGAGGTAGGGTGGCGGTGGAATAGGGGACTGGCGTAGGCACAGAGATCTTTTCGAGGCTGGCCTTCATGGGGTAGTTTTCCTATTTAATTAGAAGAGTTGTAAACTCTCAAAACACCTGCCATGTATTCAAGACCAAAATGCATTTCGAAGGCAAATAGAGACTGGCTGCCGTGCTGCTGACATGGAGACAGGAGAGCTCACTACTTTGGAAAAAAAGTCACTCCCGCTCTGATCATTTCAAACCCTTCCCAAGTGCCTGCTCCCTGCACCTGCCTATTTCCTGAAATAGCTTCAATAAAATGTCACCGAGCTCTCTAGGTCTTGACTGAGTCTGTGTCCTGTCTCGCACCTTGGAACCGGTGTTTTCTGGGAGAAGGTGCCATCCATCCACAATGAATCTAATGAACCATCACACTCTCCACTCCCGGGCTCTAGTCTTGGGCTCCAGGGAGCCCAACATAGCCATTAAGATCATGCTCTGGCCTGGATGTGGCAGGGATGCTCTCCCATGTCTATATCTCCCCAGTGAGCCCTGCCCTCCAGGTCTGCCCACTATCTCATTAACTCTCTCTGGCAGGAGTCTGAACAGGTCCACTCTCTGGTTTGACTTCTTGGCATCACCCTCACCATTAACAGCATCTCCTGGGCCCAGCTCTGTGATGCTTCCTCCAGGACACAGTGAAAATCTCCTTCCCCTGCATCATGCAACAGGACCCCACTTCACCCCACCATCACCCATGGTCTCTTATTATACCTCACATCTCCCCCAGCCTCAATCTTCCCTCCTCAGTATGCTAGGACCCAAAGTCAAGACTGTGCAAGAGGAGACTTTGTGAAATGTCACAGTTAGACTGAGAATTTCCAAGCACTAAAAAAAGTTTGAGTTCTAGTCTCCTAATCTACAGGTGGAGAAGCCAAGGAACGAAGAAGACATAACATATGTTGGCAGCAAACCCTTAATTCCTAATGTAGGCTTCTCTCCACTGGAGCAGCAGAGCATGGTGACCTCAGAAAGAATGAGATTGAATCCCAGCCTTGTCATGGACAAGCTGGGTAGCTTGGGGGACTTACTTAACCACTCTGCTCCTTGTTTTCCTTGTCTATAATGAGAAACTAATCATGGTTGTCATCGTAAGAATTAAATGTGATAATGAATGTAGAGCTCGGGATGGTCCCAGCACATAGAAAGCACCCAATCAATATTATTACTATTATTATTATTGAGTTAAGTCTGACCTGGGAAAAAGTCACAGTAAGGAAGGGAAAGACCTGTCAGCCACAGCAGCAGTTTCACTGATGAGCCTGATGGAAAGGAGGAGGGAACAGAACTGGGTGGGGGCGGGTACAGGGAGCATCTCCAAAGAGCTGTAACATGCATGCTGGGGGAGAAGGCCTGTTACCCTCATCCACCTAAACAATTCCTGAGGATAGCAATTGTCCCCAGAAATGTCCTCAGGCCATAAAAGAGTCTGTCTACCTGAGGCTCAGGATGCGGTGGAAAGGAAGAACAAGGAATAGCAACATGGAACCCTGACCTAAGAGCTGACATCAATGCCTGTTTTGGGGAGCAAAGAGTCTTGGGGAAAGTACCCCTTCTTCTCTTCTCCTCGAGCACAAGGCATCTCCTCTTAAGTTCCCTGAGGCCTTTCTGGACTAAAAGTGTCCTGCAGGTAAGACACTATATATAGAGCCTACTACCTCAAGAACTCTAGTGGGGGTAGGGGTTAGCTAAGCCAGAGCCGGGACCCTCCCTGTCTTGAGAACGGGCACGGCCCAGCATGCTTAGGAAAGCTTCTCTCACCCAAAAGCCTTCATCCCTGGGAGATCCTAGGATCACCTCGGAGCTCGTGGAGGGCACTTGGACCTGGAGCATCTGCAGAAACACATAAAAACAGCCTTGAGGAAATTGAGCATCCTCAAGCATATCTCACTTGGCCTCTAATCCCAGGGCAGCCAGGGAATATAATTCATGCCCTCTCTCTTATAAAATGGCATAAAGTCCCAACTCTCCCTTTCCTTGAGGCTAAGCCACTGAATATGCCAAACATATCTGTCTGGTTGGCCCCTTTCATCTTTCCCATAAACAAGGAAGGAGGACATATAGGACTTTTATAGGGCCCACCCGCACTGTCCATCGGCTCCTTCTCTCTGCTCTTTGCTACCCTAATTATCCACCTGGGTACTTAGAGCTGCCAATCTTCCAAGCTCATAAACCTGATTTTATGGTGACTGGGAGTTTGACCCAGCTCAGCCCTCCAACCCTCTACCAGATAAAAGGGTGGGAGCTGAGCTGACTCGATAGCTCTCGCCTCTTGTTCTCCCCGTCAGGGCCTGTCTCTCTGCCTTTCTCTCCTGCCATGTCCTACCGCTCCCTCCATCAGGGCTCCCGATGTGGCAGTCGGAGCTTCAGCTCCTGCTCGGCTGTTCTGCCCCGGATGGTGACCCACTATGCAGTGAGCAAGGGGCCACGCCAGCCCGGGAGTGCGGGGGGCCTCCGCATCCTGGGCTGCCTCGGTTCACGGAGCCTGTGCAATGTGGGCTTCGGGAGGCCCCGGGTTGCCTCTAGGTGTGGCCTGCCTGGCTTCGGATACCGAGTGGGGGCCACCTGTGGGGCTTCTGCATGTATCACCCCTGTCACCATCAATGAGAGCCTACTGGTTCCACTTGAGCTAGAGATCGACCCGACTGTGCAGAGGGTAAAGAGGGATGAGAAGGAGCAGATCAAGTGCCTCAATAACCGCTTTGCATCCTTTATCAATAAGGTAAGTGAGAGAGATCCCAGTGGTCCAGGACCATGGGATGCAGAGAACACCTTGTGTGTGGTCCAGGAGAGCAGAAAAAGACTGACACGAGAGAAGCCATAGTTCATCTATTGGTTTTTCCTTCACTCATGACCACTAATTGTTGAAAGCTGGTTAAATCAGGCTCAGCACTAAACATTCCTGTTTGTTAGTTCTTTTATTTTTTTTAATATGTCATCTCTCTCTGGATATTATCTGATAAAATTACCAAGGTTGCCTAAGGTGAGACTACAAGAGGAACTTCCGAAGCAATGATAAATATTGAAAGGGACAAACTAAGAAACAGAGAACTGCTTTTTCTAGTGAGATTTTAACAAGACCCCCTTTCTGAGTGCCTGAGCTAAGGTGAGACCCTTGAGCCTAGAGATAAGAATGAGTACTATAACCATGAAATTTGCCATCAGCTCTGAGATGAGCAGGTGGAGCAGTCAGAGCTAGGGACACAAGTTGACATCTGTCAATCCCAGAACC
>NW_006430043.1:2035810-2078008 GCF_000325575.1 Pteropus alecto
GGACATGCTGCCTTTGGAAGGTGCTGAACTGGCTAGTCACCCTCAGCTGCCTCTGGGCCTGTCCTCACACCCCAGAAAGTTTCTTGGGGTTAGAATACATGCCAAGGGCTGAGTCAGTGTTTCTGGTGATCCCAAGATTTAGGGCAAAGAGTCTTGGGCCAGATTTTAAGGAAACCTGGACCCTGGTATTGGTCCCACTCCTGACTGTTACCTCGAGGCCTTGTGTAAACCTCTCACCTCTCAGCTTCAGGGCCCCTGCTGCCTGGAGGGGAAGGAGGAGATGATGGTGGGAAGATGAAAGGAGGTAATACATGCAGAAGTGCTCCAAAAAGGAAATTGTTTTAGTAAATGGGAATTGTTACACTTGTAGTGTAGTTTTGAAAGCTCATTAAACTCTGGTTGCAAACTCATTTTAACAATGTGGGCCCTGGCTGTCAGCAATATCACACCAATGCACAATACAGAAAATCCCAGGGTGAGGAATGGAGACCGTGTTCCCTCTGCCAGTGACTCACTCAGCTTCTCTTAATCTTGGTTTCTAAGCCACAAAAATGGAGGAGGTGGGCCAGTAGCTCTCCTCATTACTGTGACAGGGACGTTTTTGCACATAGCCATACAAGATGGAACAGAGTCCATGAAAAGAGCTTAAAGTCCTGGGATAGAGCTTTTGATCTGCCCGTCTCCCCTGAGTGTCCCCAGGCTGTAATTGAAGAAAGCCCAACTCCTCCTGGGTATAATGTCACCTGCTTACTCTAGCATGCTGATCTGCAAAGTGCTTCCCATGCACAACTCCAAGTAGGAGCTTTAGGAAAGAAAGCAAGGCTTAAAGGGATGGGCTGGCCCGGCCAAGGTTACAAAGCTGGTGGGAGGCAGGCAGGCAGGGCTGGAAGGAGGACCTGCCCCAAGCCTTATGGCAACCCCTGAGTGTAAAGTGGGTCCTATAAGCTCCCCCAGACAGGGGAAACCCACAGAGACATAACCTCAGGTACCAGTCTATGCAGAGAACTTAACCTGTAAATTCTAGTGTATCGGCAGCAGTGTGTCAGGAGAGAGAGCAGAAACTGATTCCGCTGCCCCCACCACCATTTACTCTCTTCAAGGCATAGTCCCCAGGGTCCCAGCTGCCCAGTAATATCCTGCTCTTGGCTGCAGGTTCGGTTCCTGGAGCAGAAGAATAAGCTACTGGAGACCAAATGGAACTTCATGCAGCAGCAGAGGTGCTGCCTGAGCAACATAGAGCCCATCTTCGAGGCATACATCTGCACCCTCCGGAGGCAGTTGGACTGCGTAGCTGGGGACCGGGCCAGGCTAGAGTCGGAGCTCTGCAGCCTCCAGGACACGCTGGAGGGATACAAGAAAAAGTGAGTCTGTTCCCCTTTCACCCCACCAGGGGACCCAGGGTAAGCTGTGTAAACAATCTGGGTCTCAGTCTCCCCATCTATAAAAAGTTTTAGGGAAGCTAAAACTTAGTTCATTCGATGGTAGAACAATTAGAGTGGATAACATAGGCAGAGCATCTAGGATACTGTCCATTTGGCACACGGTAAAAACTCTGAAAGTGTGTATGTGTCTTCATCTCCCTTCTTACCTCCCTGCCTAAGGAAGGCCCGCATTCTCCCCCTCGATGTAAAACAAAACTTTTCCGATGCCATTTCTGGCATTCCGGGGCTATGCTCTGTTCTGCCCTATCTTCCACCAATCCTTTGCATTTCTTAAATTACTTCTTATTCCCCAAACGGATCCCCAAACCCTCTTTTCTCTGAGCCTTTTCTCTCCCTGTTCCTTCTTCTGATAAGCCCTCTCTCAGCATCTCTTCGAACCATATCCAGGCTGATATATCCTATATTTTCTCTCACTCCATGACTTCCAGCTTCTCTAATCCTCCGGTCACAGCTGCAAGTCATCACCCCTCCTCTCACTATCAGGTCCTCTGTCTCCCTTGACTGTCCTCTTCGTTCTTTGTGGCGAAGGTTCTGTAGGCTGCTAGACCTGCAGCTCAGGCCTGACTCAGGTGGCAGAATGTAGTTGATAAGCATATGTTAATGAAGAGCTTGAAGGCTAGTAGATCCAGTGCTTACAAGAAGCCAAGGCCCAGATAAATTGACTCATGATCCTAGGTGGGTCTCTCTGGGCCCAGGATCCCATAGAAGCACATTTTGGTGGGGGAGGGTTAGGAGAGACACATTTTAATCGACAAGAAACAGTGTGAATGTGCTGAGAGCAACCATTCATAAAAAATGCGAGTCAGTGGAGTGGAGCCACGTGGGGAACACTCATGCTGCGGGTGTCAACCACATGCCTACCTGTGGTTATGGAAAAGACTGACTCCTTCCCTTGAGATGCACAGACCAACAGCTACAAGGTAGCACAAAGCAGAAGAGAAGAAGAATCCCAAGAGAGTGAGAGAGCCGAAGGGGCCAAGAAAGGCTTCCTGGGGGAGATGCCATTTGTTCCGGGCCTTGAAGGATATGCTTCATTCCAGTTGGTTCTTATAACAGAAGAGTCCAAAGTAGACCCTGGAAAAGGAGAAGGGCCAGGAATAGGTGACAAGGAAGGGCCAGAGTATGCCAAGTGAGAGCGAAGGACTCAAGCGGACTGTGACAGGTGAGATGTCATGAGGCTGTGGGAGGGGCGAAGGCCAGCCGTCTCAGCAGGAGCAATGCCTTTTTGAGGGGTAAGACACAAGATGGTCAGGAGACATGGCTTGCAGTTCAAGATGAAGACTTTGGACTTTAAAAGTGGGACAATGGGAGAAGAATGTGATTGAATGGTATTTTAACAATAATAGCCAACACTTACACAGTATGTACCCTATGCCAGGCCTAGACCTTCGCAGATATTAACTCATGTGCTATGTTAACTCACAACAGCCCCATGAGGCAGGACTAGTGTTATCCTCATTCTACAGATCATGAAACTGAGGCACAGAAAGGCCAAATCTATTACTCAAAGTCACATCACTAGCACATGATGAGCCGGGATTTGAACCCAGGCTGTAGGCTCCAGCATCCACTGCTCATGCTGTGGCAGAGTTCTGCTGGGAAAAGGAAGGGTAGGAGTCAGGAAGTACAGTGAGGCTTTTAATGGATTGATGTTGCTCTTCAAACTGAGTCATTCTGGCCAGATGAATCCCCTGACCCTGATTCTGTTGCCTTAGGGGGTAGTGAGTGGGTGAGCATGGAGCCTAGAGGAAATAGGCAGTGTCTGGACTGTGTCTATGGGTCTGGTAAAGTGGGTAATTGCTACCTCTGCAACCGAGCTGCAGGTAGGGGCCAGGCTTAAGACTCTCCTGGTGAGGAGGGCTTGGGGTCAGCTGGGATTTCAGCGATTGTAGCCAACTCTCAGAACAACTCAGAAAAGACAGCTGTGCCAGCAATAGGCAGCCAGTTTTTTGCCCCCTTCCCAGGGGAAATGACTAGATGAAGTAGGCTTTCTTAACAGCAAGACAGAATGAAGGTAGCCTTAAGAAGGACTTCCCAGAGGATGATTCATCACAGGAGCAGGCTAGTGGGGAGTGGAGAGCGGGGTAAACTGGCAAAGTGGCCAATGAGAGGCTGTGCTAATAATCACCTATCTTGACTGGCTAGAGGAACTGGAGGTGTCCAGAGACAGGGGCTGAACCTGATGACTCCTTAGGGCATCCAGTCAGTGAGAGGCAGATTTGCCCCCGAAAGGTCCCCTCCCTCAGGCCTGATACCAAGGCTCCTTCCACACCCCACAAGGTGCCGGAAACATTTTTTCCCCACCCATTCCACCAGGTATGAAGAGGAGTTGTCCCTGAGGCCCTGTGCGGAGAACGAGTTTGTTACCTTGAAGAAGGTGAGAGAGGGTGGCACGGGGAGGGAGGAAGCCCCCTGAGCTGGCCCAGCTGGCCTTGGGACACTCGGGCCCTGCACTAAATCCAAACGTGTCTGCAGCACAACCACCTACAAAAGGGTCTCTTACCCCTCAGACCACAGTGCCAGCCCTGGTCATCCTGGGAAAGAGGCGGGCCAGTGTCCTACACCCCTTCCTAAGGCAGTGATTGATCTGGCCTCTATCTCCAAACCCATGTGGGTAAAGCTTGTTGGGGTTGTGTCTACACCCGCCCAAGAAGCTGGAAATGTGGTAAAGCCAAATCAAAGGCAAAACAAAAACTCTGACTCAAACCCCAAAAGGTGAAAACCATTGCCATGGTTCCCCAGACAGATAGCTAGGTGTTTTCTGGCCTGAGCCCCACACGTTGAGCTCTGAGAAACTGCATTCAAGGCTCCTTTAAATCCTGTTCTCTTCTGATCCTTCCCCAACAGGGTGTCAGGTCCAGGCATGGGATCCTAGCGCTGGGGACCCCTCTCTCCATCCTTGGCTTTGTGACCCCTCACTTTCACATGGGCTTAAATGAGGAAAAAATTGATCCCACATCTGCCATCTGCCACCCACTTGCTAGGACTGGTCCAGCCGGCAGAAGGGGTGGCCCTCCCATGTTCCCCCAGCCCTGGGTTATGTTTGTCACCTCTCTGATTGCAGGATGTGGACACAGCCTTCTTGATGAAGGCTGACCTGGAGACAAACGTGGAGGCTCTGGTCCAGGAGATCGACTTCCTGAAAGGCCTGTATGAGGAGGTACCTGCAGCCATGCTACCCACAGGTGGCAGAGCAGGGGCCAGTTCTGTGAAGACAATGGGGTGGCAAAGCTCTGGCCCAGTTGTATGTTTCAGGGCAAGCAGATTAAAAAGTGAGCATGTGAAGAAATCAGTATGAGATAGCTGGTTCTCAGGTAGTGAGACCCCCCAGAATTCAGATCATTCAGATCTTGGCTCTTGGATCTCTGTATAACTAGAGGGTGGGAGATGGGGAGCAGGTTGGTGATTGAAGGCCCAGGACAGCTATGGCAAAGTCCTGTGCAAAGCTGTTATGGGAAGGTCAGAGCAGGTTCTCCTGCTTTATCCTCAAAAATCTCACCCATCCTCACCCTACCCCCAGGAGATCTGCCTGCTCCAGTCTCAGATCTCAGAGACCTCCATTATAGTGAAGATGGATAACAGCCGGGCACTGGACGTGGATGGCATCATTGCTGAAATCAAGGCCCAGTATGATGAAATCGCCAGCCGCAGCAAAGCTGAAGCAGAGGCCTGGTACCAGTGCCGGGTGAGGCCTGGGTGGGGAATGGGGTCCCCAGACCCACTCTCACCCAGAAAATGGGTAAAAGATAATGAGAGGGTCATGCCACATCACAGAAACAGGGAACCCCATAAACTCCAGCCCCTGTTGTTTCTGCCAGGCCCCAGGCCAAGTGCTAGAGGAACTGGAGGGAATGGACTTCACAGAGAGATCAGGGTGCCAAGGTGTCCCAGCTCTATTTACCCACAGCCTCCCTGGAAATGAATTCAAGGAATACTAATTGGCAATGATGGAAAAGAGGGCTCTGGGCTTCAAGGCATCCGAGGACACTAATGGCATGGAATGGTTACTAATGGTGGAGAAAAAGGGTGATTAAGGTAGCTCCAGACTTAGGTAATTAGGGGCTTGCTGGGAGGGCAATTTGATTTAATCAATATTATCATCTCAGTCTCATCTGCTTTATCTGTGAAAGGCACCATTTGTTCATTTATTCAACAACTGTTTCTTGAGCATCCATCATGTGCCAAGCCCCATTCTAGGTGCTAGATTCCAGCAGAGAACAACAGACAGCAATCCCTGCCCTTGTGTCGCTTTCATTCTAGAGGCAGGGGCAGGGGAGGGACGGACAACAAACGAGACAAATAAGTACAGGTATGTTAGATGGGGATGCATGCTACGGAGAAAATAAGTCAAGGTAAAGCACAGGGAGCGTTGTGGGAATATGGTTTTAAAAAAGGCAGCCAGGAAAGGATGGCCTTACTCTGAGGTGTGCGGCACCACAAGGATACTAAGAGTCAGACCATCCCTGTGCTCAAAGAGATTACAGTCCACAGAGTGAGAAATGGGTAACCAACTAAACAGGAAAACAAGGTAGCATGAAGCGATTGCTAAGGTGGAGCATCAGGCTAAGGGAGTGTGATGACTTCAGGAACAAATGTGTCTGCAAAGGCAGAGGCACTGGCATTTGATCTGGAGCTTGAAGGCCAAGTACAATATCAATAAGCAGAGCATGGAGGAAAGGTGTGTCTAGCTGAGGGGCATCAGGAGCCAGGATGCAGAAACATGAAAGTGAGGCGCGCAGTATGGAGTGCCATGAAGGAGATGGGGCTGGAAAGGTAGCATGGGGTCAGATCACAGCAGATGTGCAGAGCTGAGATGAGTACTTTGGACTTTTTTCTGAATACTGTAGGTACCAGTGCCCAGGGAGTTCCTCCAAATGATGCTGTGCCCATTGTCTAGAGATCTGTGGTGACCAAAGATATCAAAACCCTGGCCTGAAGTCAGTTCTTAGTGACACAGACTGTAGCCCATCCTCAACAGGTTTCGCCACAGCTGGCCCCTCCTCCTGTTGTCCTCCTGGGCCACCCATTAGTCAGGTGGGCACAGGAAAAACAACATCAGTTACCCATCCTCCTAAATCAGAACCAGAAAGAAAACTCTGTTATTTAAGGATTGTATTTAGCTGTGAGGATCAGAAATTTAAAAAAATAATAATAATAATTAAAACAAATTCAGTTTTCACTTTTTCTCAAGTAATTTGAAGTTCAGAAATAGACTGCCATGCAAGGTTCTATGTCACCATCAGGGACATAGGCACCTTCTAGCTTTCTACTCTCCATCTTTTGTTTTGTTTTAATCCTCATGGTTGCTTCATGTCTCAAGATGGCTGCCATAACACCAATTTCACATACTCATTCCAGGCAGGAAGAAGAACAGAAGGCAAAAGAAACATGCCAAACATGCCAGTTGCCTACTTCGAAAAGCTTTCCTGGAAACCCTACCAGCAAGGGCCATAGATCTCACTAATGAGAAGGCTGAGCAATATTCTCTTATTTGGGCTCATTGCCATGCCAAACAAAAGCAGAATTCTGTTTGCAGAAGAGAAGAGTGGATATCGATTAGGCAACTATAGGCTTTCACACAATAAGCAAATAACCAAAGGGCCGAAGAGAGGTATTTGTGCTTATCTCTTGTTTTGCATTTTCTATGCAAAACGTTCCCATCCATTATGTGCCGAAAATCTAAAGTTGGCTAATTTTCAAAAATCTATAAATGTACTTCATAACACACTCTACAGAAACTGGCTTCAGAGTTGCAAACGTTAAAAAAAAAAGAAAAAGAAAAAGTGTTAAGCCAAGATATGAAGAGACATTGCATTTCTTTTTCAATCGTTTTTGGAGGAAATATACAAACTTAGTCACCCTGGGGGTAGACATGGTCTGTCTTTAGTCCTTGGTCTATTAGTCATCCCAGGCTGAACAGGGAAACCCCTTCTGAGGTCCAAGGACATCTAAAAGGGACAGAGCCCTCAGGTAATACGCAGGCTCTAGCGGAGAGAGAAAAGGACAAAACACTGAACAGCTAAACAGAGAGAGGAGCTTGGAGAAGAATTTAATGAGCCTCACTGTTCAGGATTGGGAGGTGAGAAGGGACTTAGGAGCATCCTAGAAAAAGACCACAAAATTAACTAGAAATGGAAAGGGGATAGGGAGCAGAAAAGTGTAAGAATCTAGAGAGTGTCTGAGTGAGGAAGTTGCGGGAGGAGAGATGCGAGACAGTGAGAAAGGAGGTTAGAAGGTGCCACAGTGGCGAGTGTCATAGTTCTGACCTCTAGGTCCCCACAGTATGAAGAGCTGCGGCTGACTGCCGGGAACCACTGTGACAACCTCCGCAACCGCAAGAACGAGATCCTGGAAATGAACAAGTTGATCCAGCGGCTGCAGCAAGAAATTGAGAGTGTCAAAGCCCAGGTGAGGCCAGAAAGACCTTGTTATGAGGGCCCATTCCAGGATGACCCACTGCCTGATCATGCGGGGTGGGTCCACCCTCCCCGGAAGTGCTGTTGAAGAGGGAGTAAACTTATGCTGCCTCGATTAAGAGGGTGAAGACCTTTCTATAAAAGAGCTGACCAGCCACAGGAGGAGCAACCTCAGGAAATGGCAAGGTCTCCCAGAAGCAAGCGACTTACCGTCAAAAATGAAATAGCAAGTAGATCAGTAGATGGGAGCATAGAAAAGATGGTCTCCATGGTCTCTTTTAAGCCAAAGACTATAATTCTATGATCTTGAAATTCAAAGTGACTCTGCAGAGTTCGTAAAATCAGATACATTTTGTTCTCCTAGGTTAGTGAAGACTAGTCAGACACTTAAAATCTATTAGCTCTGAAGAAATTTCTAAGAGAAACTCTCAGGTCTTCTTGAGGTTTTGTAGACAGGAGAACTGGTCCCAGTCCCCCAGATGAACTAGAGGTCACCATCCTAGGATGAAACCCATAGCAGATTTGAATCTGCCATGTAACCAAGACTGTAGGAAAATCTGACTCTTCACCCGGTGTCTCTCTTTTACTCTGACACTACTACCATACTCACCACACTTCTGACACCAGATATACGGGTTTTTCCCACACCAATCAATTCTGCGGCACCAGTTGGGAATAGCATCAGATCCCACAGGTTAAGGGCTGTTCCACAAGACTGCCCCACTTCAGATGCCAATCACAAGTCAAGGCTGTCACCTGAGCTTCTGACCAATCTGCTGCAAATTAGAACCCCCTCCTTGGGTTCGATTAATTTGCTAGAGCGGCTCATAGAACTCGGGAAAACAGTTTACTTACTGTTCACCAGCTTGTTATAAAAGGATATGATAAAGGATACAGATGAACATCAGATGGGAGCAATAAGTAAGGCAAGGCATGGGCAGAGGGGCGCCAAACTTCAGTGCCTTCTGGGCGCACCAGTCAACATCCACGCACGTTCACCCACCTGGAAGCTCTCCAAACCCTGTTGGGATTTGACAGAGGCTTCCTCACATGGGCATGATTAATCATTAACTCCATTCCAGCCCATGTCCCCTCCCTGGAGTATAGGGTGCAGGGCTGAAAATCCCAAGCTTCTAATCATGGCTTGGTCTTTCTGGTGACCAGTCCCCATCCGAGTTATCCAGGAGCCCACTCAGAGTCACCTCATGAGAACAAAAGACATTGCTATCACCAAGGAAATTCCAGGGGATTTAGGAAATCTGTGTCAGGAACTGGGGTCAAAGATCAAATATTAGAACCAAAGATGCTTCTAGTGCTCTTATCACTTAGAAAATTACAAGGGTCTTAGGAGCTCTATGCCAGAAACAAGAGGCAGAGACCGATATATATAAATGTGTTTTCTATTACCTCACAATGACCAGGTTTTCTCTGTTGTTCTGACAGTCAACCTAAGGCTCCAGGGGCCCCCCATAATGCCTTCTGTGCCCTCTCCCCCAGCGCTGCAAACTAGAGGCTGCAGTGACCCAGGCGGAGCAGCAGGGTGAGGCAGCCCTCAACGATGCCAAGTGCAAGCTGGCGGGGCTGGAGGAGGCCCTGCAGAAGGCCAAGCAGGACATGGCCTGCCTGCTCAAGGAGTACCAGGAAGTGATGAACTCCAAGCTGGGCCTGGACATCGAGATCGCCACCTACAGGCGCCTGCTGGAGGGCGAGGAGCACAGGTTAGTCAAGCATGGGCGCCAAGTGTGTATGTTCTCCTGCCCTCTGGTTGCTGCTGCTGCCCCTGCTCATCTCGCAGTCGTGGAAAATCCAGAACAGCATATAGTTGCAGACCCTCCTCATGAACAAGACCCGTGGTGCAGGCAGAAGAAAGGGGGTGTTGCACACCAATCAGACTCGTTCTCTTTGATGCAGTTACTTCATGTCTTCTTTTTCCTCTCACCCCAGGCTGTGCGAAGGCATCGGGCCGGTGAATATCTGTGAGTAATGAGCACTCCCCAAGGGCTCTGGGGTTGTGGGGGCTGATGAACCCAACATAGGCCACAGCACCCCTGCCCAGACCTCAGCATGCTTCCCCACCGCAAAGGAGGACTTCTGTCCGCCGAGAGCTCCTGGTCAGAGGGAGAAGTCTCCTGCAGGGCTACCCAAGTCTTTGGGAGTGAGAATGAGGAGCAGATATGCATGGTGGTTCCAGTGCTTCAGGGCCCAGAAACTGCAATGAACCACACTGACAAGGGGAAGCTTTTCTGGAGAAAGTGGATTTGAAGTAGACACTGAGTAGACACAAGTAGACACTGAGAAAGGGTGAAGCAGAAGCCAAGGCTCTAGGCAAAGAAGTGTGGCACGTGGGTACCCAGTAAGCACTTTGTGGCTAGGGTGGGAGACATGGAAGTTAGTAATTGGGGCAGGGGGCCCTTAGAGGCGAGTGGCTGCAGGTAGGGGGCACAGCCTGGCTGAGACAGTTCAGGACAATGCCCTTAGAGCCACACAGGGCCCTGAGCATCCCTTCTTGTTCCCACAGCTGTGAGCAGCTCGAAAGGTGCTGTCTTGTACGAGCCATGTGTGGTCAGCACGCCCATGCTGAGGACCGAGTATTGCCCAGGGGGCACCACTGTCCTCAAGAGCAGTGGGGGCTGCAGTGTTGTGGGCACCAGTGAACTCTACGTCCCCTGTGAGCCCCAGGGGCTCCTGGGCTTCCGGAGCGGGCAGAGCTCCAGCATGAAGCTAGGGGCTGGGGGTGGCTCCTCCTGCCACAAGTGTTAGCACCACCCTAGAGGCTGGAAGCCCAGGGGACAGTACACCAGCCCCCCGCCTGGATGTTGCTCAGCCTACCAGGGCAGAAGCCCAGGAGATTCCAAAACCCCATCTTCCTGTACTGACCTTAGGTTTCCTTTGGGTTTTCACTGGAAGCCGTTCCTCTGGTTCATCCATATCTTCTAGTCACTATTCACTTAGCTGTATGCAGACTCTGAGCTAGGCACTGGGGGTGGGAGTAGTATGCAAAGAAAGAGAATGCATTGCCTGTTTCCCCTGGACTGCCGACAGTTAGGCCCTAGAGTGGCCAAGAGAATGACAACAGCCACCAACCACTTCTCTTCCAGATGAGAAGCCCAAATGGGCACATCACTGATGTTCTGCTTTGTGGATTATCTCACAGAAGTTTCCCCACCAAGTTAGCCTCCCCTGACCCCTGGAGGTTCCCCATCTCCCTTACCTCTAATTCTCATGCACTTAAGAAAAGGGAATTTCTTTTAACATCCACCTAAAACATTCACTATTACAAATGTCCAAAGGAGACATTCCAAAACCCCATTCTGAATTCTGAAGCCACAGGCCAGGATTTCAGGATCACTTAGGACCTGTTCATGGTCCTCTCAGTTAGCACACAGAATAAACAGGTGGCGGTAGATTTACCTGCTCAGAGGTGTTGAACTCACACTATGAAAATATGTCCTTTTCCTGAGATCATATTGGCCAACTGAAGATAGAAACACGCCTAGAACAAAGGCAAGGGGACATGGAATAATCTGGACAGAGGGACAATCAAGACCTGACATTATTTGCTCAATGGACTCAAGCCCCAACCCCACCTTCTGTACATAGCTATGCAATTCCTGCTCCCTCTCTCTACTTCTTCTTGCTTTGGGTCTGATATGAAACTGTTTTTCTGGCCACAGTGATGTGGGGTTACCTCAGCAGACTTAAAGGCTCTGGTTCAGAGTTTGGGAGGGAGGGAAAGGTGCTAGGCTGGTCCCATCCACAACCCCCCCAGACCCCACCCCTACGGCTGCATCTGCAGAAGCCCTGTCCTCCCAGGGATCCTATCTGTGCCAAGAGTCTCTGGGCTTGTCTGTTCCCAATAAACTTACTGGTCATAGGCTACAGGAATCAGGATTATTCAACCTGCTCTGTGGGGTAAGAGAGGAGGAATCTCTTGTGAGCAGCCTTTGGGGGCTGGAGGCTGAGGGGCCTGGGAGTGGAAATAAAGGTTATTACACAAATGGGAAAACTACGTATGAATGATTTGTAAGTGGTGTGTGAAATCAACGTGGATCCAGTCAAACTGCACTTAAAAACTACACATCACACCCCAATAGTTTACGAGTCACTTGTCACGTTAAAAACCACATGCCTATTGCACATAAGCCTTCTCATCATGCAGTCCCGTGCACATAGCCTAGAGAAAGTTCTTGGGGTTCCCTATCATGTATTAGCATCCAAGCCCTGAGCTCTGCCTCCCCATCCTGGACCCAGTCTCACTGCAGGACATCCGCAACCTGGGGAAAGCAGTGAAGATGGATGGCAGCTTAGCCAGGGAGGGGAAACCTCTAGTCTCTTCTTCTTAGAAGCCCCAAGATCTGCAGATGAGACTTGATAGCAGCAGTTCCACCCTCTGTGGGGCCTTGATACCCTCCCTGTTGCCTCACTGATCCCTTGAAACAACTCCCCCACCACAAACTCCTCCTTGTGATCCCCTCTCCTGAGCACTGGGGTGCAGCTCCCCTTCCACCACAGCCTCACACAGAGCATCTACTCTACGTCAAGCCCTGCATGAGAAGCTGATGATGCAGAGGTGACTAAGACACCCTCTGAGCCCTGGAGGAACTCTTGACCTCACAGAAGAGTCATTAATGAGAGCGAGGGAGTATGGGAGGACTGAGAAAAACCAGCTCACGATTTTGCCCACAAAGGAGTTAGAGAAAGATTCACGGAGAAGATTGTAAGGACAGAGTCTAAACGGAAGTCTAGGGTTACGGAATTGTGGGCAGCAAATTCGAAAGAACCCATTCATTCATTCATTCGTTCACTCAATATGTATTTATCAAGGACCTGCTATGCATCAGGACACCCAGGGGCTAGTGACATGGTGGTGAACAAGGAAGCCCCAGCCAGGGCCGACTTACCCAGTAGGCACAGTAGACACAGTACCTAGAGCCCATTATAGGAGCTGTAAACTGGCGCAGACACTTTGAAAAACAGTCTACAGGTACTCAAATGTTAAACACAGAGTAACCATGTGACTCAGCAATTCTCCTCCTAGGTATAATAAAATACAGGGAAAATAAAAATACATGTCCACACAAAAACGTGTACGTGGATGTTCATAGCAGTACTATTCACAAGACAATAAGTGGAAACAACTCAAATATCCATCAACAAACAAATGAATAATCAAAATGTGGCATATCCATACCATGGAATGTTATTCAGTCATCAAAAGGAATGAATTACTGATACATGCTGCAACATTACTCAGGGAAAATAAAAATACATGTCCACACAAAAACGTGTACGTGGATGTTCATAGCAGTACTATTCACAAGACAATAAGTGGAAACAACTCAAATATCCATCAACAAACAAATGAATAATCAAAATGTGGCATATCCATACCATGGAATGTTATTCAGTCATCAAAAGGAATGAATTACTGATACATGCTGCAACATCGATGAACCTCGAAGACTTTGTGGTAGGTAAAAGAAGTCAGATACAAAGACCACATAGTGTATGATTTCCTTCATATGAAAGTCCCGAATATAGAAATCTATAGCAACAGAAAGACGATTAGTGGTTGCTTAGGTCTGGAGGGAGGAGAAGATGGGGTTGGGGGTGTATGTGAGAGCTAAAGTTTTCTTTATGAGGTGGCGAAAATGTTCTAAAATTGACTGTTATGATGGTTCCACATATATAGGAAAATACTAAAATCACTGAGTTATACATTTTAAATGAGTGAATGATATAGTATGTGAAATATATCTCAATAATGACTAGCAGGGAATACACCACTGGAACAGGCCATTACAGATGTGAACACTGTCGCGAAGGGAGTCCCACCCTCCTCATAGACCTCAGGAAGGTCCCCAGGAGGAGGGGCAGGCAAGCTGGATCCTGAGGGACAGCAGAACTCAGGGGAGGGAGGCACAGAGGGTGTTCCAGGATGAGGCATCAGCAGCTATGAGCCAGAGAGTCTGTGATTCAGAGATGCACATCCACACACGGAAAAGGAGGGGACAGAACAATGGAGCCACACAGCCTCAGTTCCCAGTTGAAGTCCTGTCACTCTGGAGCCAGCTAAGCTCCTTGCTGATTAATAACTCAAAGCTCTCAAAACTACAGGGACTCTCTGGTCTGAGAAATTCCAAGAGACCACACACCTCTATCCCATAGATGAGTGCTTGAGGCCCAGGAAACACCCCATTAAAATAAAAGAAGAGAGAGAGAACAGATTCCCCCGCCCTCACTGTGAAGTGGGCTTGGGCTTGGTGACCATCCCTTTGGGGCTTCTCACTCAAGTGTGCGCAGGCCCCTGGGAAGAGGAGGCTGTCTGGAACCATCCACTAGGCACGACTCAACCCAGTAGTGGGGTCATCCCAGCTCAGAAGCCTGGGCATGCCTCCCCCGGAACTTCTACCAGGGGATCCCCCTTACTAATGTGAGCAGTGTCCCCTTCTTTCTTCTTCCCCAGGGAGGAGATAACTCAAGGCAGGTAGGACAAAAGTGCCTCCTGGTGGTTACCCAGCGACTCACATTCTATTCACTCGGCCAAATACCTCCTGAGCGTCTCCCTGGGCTAGCCTCACAGAGTGCTGGGGTGGAGAGAGGATCAGGCCTTGGAGCCCGGCCCCCAGGGAGGAAGGGAGACCTGCCTTCGTGAAGCCAGAGGCTCACTGCAGTCTACTCTCCTCAGGACTCCAGATCAGTCCCTTGTAGAGCACGCGCCATGAGGACTGGTGGGAAACTACCCAAAGAGGCCTGGGGCAGGCGGGCAGGCCCAGAATGGAGCTCCTTGTGTCTGTGTCTGTGTCTGTCTCTCTAGAATGTCTCTCGCCGGAGCCCTCTCTTCTCCCCACAAGGCTCTTCCTTGCCCCGCCGCCCCCTCCCTCAGGTGCCGGCTGCCTCTGCCCCCAAAGACACTTGTCTCTCCAAGGTCCTTTCCTCATCCTAGTCGCATTAGTGGCTGCAGTGCATTCACCACCGCCACCTTCTGCCGGGGACTGGATCGGGGAAAATGGTTTCAGAAATGGCACTGTAAACGGAGGAGGAGAAACTTAGGCCTGCTGAGTCTGATGGAAGGAAGAGAGCTGGTTGCCAGCCATCTCAGCACCTAAATGCAATGCTGGGCACACATCAGCACCCAGTAAAGGTTTATTGAAGCAAACTGACCTTATGCCTACGAGATGCAATATTTCCACCCTGGACAGATGAAGCTGAGTGAGCAATGTGAGGAATTTGGATTAAACCTGAAAAAATCATACTGTGTGGAAGGGCGGAGATGGGCCCAAATGAGAGGGGTGCTTTATCTCTTCTAGGAGGTGTTTAGAATCCATCTCAAAATGTCATTAGTCTAAGAGGGTAGAAGGGTGAAAGGCCCAGGCAGGGGTGCATTCAGCCTCTCCTGCCATCTCCCTCCTTCTGCTGGGGAACTCCTGAGCCTCCCTCCCCACAGGGCAGGTCTCAGCATGAGCACTTCCCAGCAAAGGCCTCTCTCTAGCACAGACTTGTCCGCAGGCAAAACGGAAACACTTTGTAGAAGGCGGCTTTTAGCAAAGACTTCTCAGCACCTGGGATTTCCTTGTCACCCTCCTTCCCTCCCTCTGGTGCGCCAGTACACACACACACACACACACACACACACACACACACACACACACACACACACACACACACACACACAGACACACACACCCCACCGTGTGCTCACAGTTCCCAGGCCCTGCTCAGTCTATCAGGATAGGCCCCTCTCCCCAACCCCCCAAACACCACCGCCCTCAGCAGTTCTCCCTCCTCTCCACTGCACAGATAGCATCTCCATGAGCAAGCAATCATCCTACAGCAGCATAATGAGGTGCTGTGGCCAGCTCAGCCAGCAGATCTTGGGATTACATCCAGGCCCACTGACAGCAATAAGAAGAAACTGTCAGAGCAGCAAAACCTCAGGCCACCTCCCTCCTCCTCTCTTCATCTACTACCCCTTAAAAATGACGGAGGGTTATGTTATGCATCGTCTGGTGAAATAATGCCTCAGAACTATAAACTGCTGATGGTGTCAGCTCATCTCAAAATAGGGGTTATGCTTGACTGGTTCCAATTACCCCCACCTCACCCGGCGTGGTCAGGGTTGGAGGAAGCTGAGCCCAGACGCGGGACAGCCCCAAGACTGGCTGATGGGGTAATGAATGCCTGCCGGAGTGGGAAGGGGGTGGAGTGCTACATAGGAACAGGGATGACTGCTTAGAAGTGAAGGGAGGATTGTGTAAGAGAGAGGGAAAGGTGCAGAAGAAAAAAGAGGGAGGGAAGAAGGGAAGAAAGACAGCAGGGGGGAAAAATGGGTGACAATAACCACGCAGTGTACACCTCAAACACTTTCACATTTAATCCTCATAGCAGTGGGAAGTAGGAATCATTCCATTTTACAGATAAGGAAGCTGCAGTTTAGAGAAGTTAAATGATTTCCCCCAGGTCACTCATATAAAACAGATGGAGTGTGTTTGCTGACTAGCAATTTACGGTGGCAATAAAAAGCTGACCAACTTTTAGTTGGTTGTATTGTTGCATAACACAAGTTCTCTACAGACAAGCACCCCTTATCACCTGGCCCCTGCCAGAGCAGAACCCTGCCATGACCCTGTGCTAGGTGTACACAGTCCAAGGTCACACTGCTGGCAGATGGCAACACTGGGACTGAACCTAAGGTCCATCTAACTCTAAGGGTTGTGTCAAGTCTTCTGTCCTGGGCCCGGCACACTTGCTGGTGCTCTTTATGCCATCCCTCCTGCTCCCCTCCCCCTTTCATGTCCACGGGAGTTCACTGGTCCTCTTCCAGACTCCTGGATCCTCCTATTCGGCCTAGGAGGAGGGGGGCTGCCTTACCCTCCAAGCGCCAGACTCACACCCCAAGAGGCTGGAGCTGGAGTGCAAACTGGGTTAGTTCCCCTGCAAACACTTGAGTTTCTGCACCACAATCATCTCCAGGGCTATTGCTGTCCATTTGGAAACCTGGAATCTCCTTCTGAAATATCTGCAAAACCAGATGCCTATATTCCTCTTTCTTTTACACCCTGCTCTCTCCTCCCATTTTTTCTCCTGCTTTAAATTTTTGTGGTGTAGCCATTCATTCAACAAAACTATATAACATGCTTAACATGTGCTCTACTCTACTAAGCATAGGGGCACAGAGAAGAGCAAAACGTGCAATAGTGCCTGCCTCCTGGAGCTTTATTCCAGCCAAGGCCGAACATAGGGGGCATAGAGAAGAACAAAATGTGCAATAGTGCCTGCATCCTGGAGTTTTACTCCAGCCAAGGACGACAGTCGATGAACAAGCAAGTCCATATAGGAGAGGACCTCAGATGGTATCTATAATCAAAGACCTGGAAGAGTTGAGGAACTGGCCATGTAGGTATTTGATTAAAGAAGTTCCCGGCTGAGAAAACAGCAAGTAAAGAAGTGTGTGAGACAGGAGTTTTTCTGCCTGTGTGATGGACAACCAGGAGGCCAGGGTGGCTGGAGCAGGGAGAGCAGTAGGACAGAAAGAGGGTGATGAGGTCAGTGAAAGGGAGAGCATACTATGTAGAGTCCTGCATGGCACTTACTCTGAGTAGGATGGGAAACCATTAGAGAGGTTTGAGCATAAAAATAGCATGATCGAACATGTTTTTAAAGGATCACTGACTGTGTTAAGAAAAGATTGAAGAGGCAAAGGAGGACACAGGAAGACTAGTTGGAAGGACACGTCAGTAGACTCCGTGAGAAGTAATGGGCTTGAACCAATGGTGGCAGCGGTAGTGCTGAGAAGTAGTAAGAATTCAGATACATTACGAAGGTAGGATTTGCCAATGGATTGAATGCAGGATATGGAGAATATACAGGATGATTCCCAGAATTGAGACCTGAGCTACTGTAGTGATAGTGAGCCTAGCAAGTGGAACGTATTTAGTAAGAACCTTTGGGAGAATGGTCTTGGATATATTAAAGTTGAGATGCCTCTTTGATATCTAAATAGAGACATTGATAAAAACAAACATGTAGAGTGCAGAGAGGAAGTTTAGGATAAAGATATGCCTTGGCAGCCATGAATGGATAGATAGTATCTAAAGTCATGAGGATGTGTGATGTCACCAAAGGAATGAGTATAGATAAAGATGAGAAAGGGCACAAGGGATGAGTCTAAGGGTGCTGCGCTGTCAAGAGGTTGGGGATACGAAGAGGAACTTGCTAAGAAGACTGACGAGAAGCAGCCATTAATGCGGCAAGAAGATCAGGAGAGTGTGGTATCTGGAAACCAAAAGAAGAAAGTGTTTCCAGGAAAAGGGAATAATTGGCCATGTCAAATACTGCTGATAAGTCAAGTCAAATGAGGGCTGAGAACAGAGCACTGAATTTAGCAATGTGGAGGTCACTGGTAATCTTCACAAGAGGTATTCTCTTGTTATTATTTTTCTTCTTCTCCTATTAGTCATATACTTGACAGCTGGGTCTATGGAAAACAGTAGTAAACTAGGAATAGAGGGGCACTTCCTCAACTTCATAAAGAATATCTACCAAAAAACCTACAGCTAACACCAACTAAATGACAAGAAACTTGAAGCTTTCCCACTAAAATCAGGATAAGACAAAGATGTCCCCTTTCACCACTGCTTTTTGACATTATCCTAGAAGTCATAGCTAATACAATAAGACAAGAAAAGGAAATAAAACATATAGAGATTGAGAAAGGAGGAAATAGTGAAGACCTGACTTGCGTAACTTGAGTCAAAAGCACACATCCTCTTCCAAGTAGAATCCCAAGCATCCAAAAAAATTCTGGTGTCCAGTTAAGTACAAGTTCCCCCAGGCACAAGACAGGTAAGGCACATCATGTCACTTGCTCAAATAGAAAAGGTAAACACCTGTCTCTGAGTCCTGAAATATCTGCAATATCAATAACAATGACAACAATATCCAGTTGTTTAGAACTTTTCATTTTTCTATCTTGATGCTTATTGCTTTGTGTGTCTCTATCCTAGCCTAAGTTTCATCAATAATTCAAGGAACCTGCACAGACAGGGCTATAGATGAGCCCTAATGTGTATTAAGAGAGCTCAAAATCATGTTGATAACTTTCCACACAGATACATGGCTAAATTATTGTCATGCTTTGGCTTCAAATTAGGCCACAAAAGTGTTGACTGGTGGAAGTCCTCAAGATTCATCTTCCCCACCAGATTCATCTGAGGATAGAGACTGTCTTTTTTTTTTTTTAATCTCTGTATCCTTAGTACCAAGCACACTAGCTGAGACAGAGTAGGCACCTAATAATTGTTGAGTGAATGAATGAATCTTCTTTGAGTGTCTCTAATCAGACATGTGTCTACACTAACCCAAATGAGCTTTAATGAAGATTGAATTCTTATGTAAACAGCCAAACCGGATCATGGAGGATAGATAAAACCCTGCAAAAGGGTTTTGGACTATTTAATCCAACTACATAGATGCAATAAACTGTATTCTGGCCATATAATTTCTTACTTGGAGCTCTGAAAATCCTGTCTCTCTTCCACAGACCTCCATTCCTCCAGGAGGTTATGTCTATATAGATGCATCACTTGCGAGCCTCTTGCTGGAGCTGTCACCATTCTAACTTTCTGGTGGTTAGCCACAACTTGCAGTGAAAAAGTCTATTGGATTTATGACCAAGGCAAATTAATGTCCCCGTAATGGCAATTGTAGTGGACTTGTGGGGAAAAAATAAGACCATAATGTTTATGTGTTTATGTGTTTTTAATGTTTATGGGTTGATGTTATAGCCCCGGTCCTAAGAATAGGCGTGTCTGAATTAGCTCATTATTAAGGAGGTTACAGGCATGAAGAATTTCTGCTAACTACCCAAGCTCATAAATGCCTCCAAATGGCTTTTTTCCACTTTTATGGGGCCAATCCTCAGATCCCCACACACATAAAAGGAGTTAGAGGGATCCACTAGCCTCAGAGGGACTCCCAGCTCCAGCTCGCCCCACTCTGCAATTGCTGCTTTGCTCTCACCCAGGAAACCATCATGTCTTGCCGCTCCTACCAAGTCAGCTCTGGTCGCCATGTGGGCAACTTCAGCTCTTGCTCAGCAGCGGCCCCGCAGAACCTAAAATGCTTCCGGGCAAGCTCTGTCTCCTGCCGGAGTGGGCCCAGCTTCCGGGGCCTTGGTGGCTTTGGTAGTCGGAGCGTCATCACCTATGGATCATGCTCACCCCGGACAGCAGCTGTGTGCCCTCGCCCTGTCCGCTCTGGAGCTGGCTTTGGTGCTAGCAGTGGGATGGCCTTTGGCTTTGGTGCTGGGTGTGGTGCTAATCTAGGGTTTGGGGCCGGCAGTGGTGTTGGTCTGGGATTTGGAGCCACCAGTAGGCTTGGCTATGGCTTCGGTGGCCCCGGCTTTGGCTACAGAGTTGGAGGAGTTGGAGTCTCAGCAACCCCATCTATCACACCAGTGACTGTTAACCAGAGCCTGCTGACCCCCCTCAACCTGGAGATTGACCCCAATGCTCAGAGAGTGAAGAAGGATGAGAAGGAGCAAATCAAGACACTCAACAACAAATTCGCCTCCTTCATTGACAAGGTACCTATGACAACTGAATCTCTGGGTCTGGGATGATGAGAGCTGAAATGCATTCAGGTGTTCTTTTCCTTAAGAAGAAAAGGCCCAGGCCTAGGGCATTGACACCCAGATCCTTCAAGTGTGAACCAAAGGCATTGTGGTATGATCTCCCAGTCACTCTGCTGCAGAGCAAGGACAAGCCTGAGGAGTACTGCATGGTGGGGTAGACTAACATACTGGTTATGTCTTCTGGAGGAAAGAGGAACATCCAGCCAAATCTGAGGGCATCTGGACAAACTAAAACCTACCACCTAGTCACTTAAAAATATCTCCCAAACAGGCTAGAAACAATAGGACTTCAGCCAGGTGTTGACTGGTAGAAGTTTAAAATGTTTTATCTTTTGAGATCCTCACGCTCTCTGAAGTTTTCATAGTTCCTGAGGCTGAATTACCACATCTGTTCAGGCTTAGGAAAGTAAAGAATGGAGTTGAGTAATTTTTGTAAAAAAACAAGCAAAGAACTCATACCTTCCCAGTGGAGTATCCGATTCAGCCTAGTTGCCTAGATTGAGAAAAATAGTGGAGAACGACCATAGATAGTTATTGATATTCAGGATGATGAGGGGAATAATGCTGTGGAACTGACATCCCACCAATCATGTCTTCATGGTTGGGAAGGCTCTGATTGTGTCTGAGCTTGGAAACTCACTTCTACGAGCTTCCGTTTCCTCATCTAAAATAAGGGGTTGGAGCAAATGATCACTGAGTTCTCCTCCAGCTCTGTAAGTCTCAGTCGATGAAATATCTGGGATGGTGGGTATGACTGACCTGAGAATTCCCACATCCTAATGCCATATTCCACCCCAAGTGTACTTTACTCTGCTCCTCATTTCCTGCCAGGGATGGCTGACTTCAGTTTTTAGATATAGACAAACCCCAACTCAAGCAGAGTCAATCTTTCCAACTTCCCAGTGAACCAGCTTATACCTTTCGCAGAGGATAGAAGGAGAAATGGTACTGAAGTAGTTTGGTTCAAAAGTCTTTGTTTGTAGCTGAGCCTGGCTGAGCATGAGAAGGTCACAGACCTGCTCTTCCAGGTTCTACTGAATTAGAGGAGGAATGAAAGTCAACAGAAGAGAGAACGACGTCACCGCAAGGTTGAGAGTCGTGTCTGGCCATTTGAAGAACTGGTCAACTCTATCAAACACTTCGATTGCCTTTTCTGTGCCCCTGTGGATTTAGGTGCGGTTCCTGGAACAGCAGAATAAACTTCTAGAAACCAAGTGGAACTTCCTCCAAGAGCAGAAATGTGCCAAGAGCAACTTGGAGCCCCTCTTCGAGAACTACATCACCAACCTGCGGAGGCAGCTGGATATAGCAAGCAGCGACCGGGCCCGGCTGGAAGCTGAGAGGAACCAAATGCAGGATGTCCTTGAGGGTTTCAAGAAGAAGTGAGTGGCATCTGGACTGCACTGACCAAGGATGGGCATGAGCAGGTTGCCAAAGCAGCAGCCAAGCTCAGATGAGAGCAGCTGGAAAGAACAGGGTTGAATGTTGGTTTAAAAATGCAGCCTGGAGACAGAAGTGGGGGGCAGTGATATGTAAGGGAGCTGGAGGAGGCTGTCCATGGAACCTGAGGAAAAAGGAGACTGAATTGGGCATGGTTTCTCCTTAATCCTGCCTGTGGGAATGGGTGAGTTGGCCCCAGAAAAAGGAGCCCTCTGGTTTTGAACAGTGCCCAGATTTAGCAACAAGTTGGGTCCTACTTCCTCTATGGTAAAATGCAATGGCCCTAAATCTTTTCCAGCAGAAGAGCTTAGCAATGGGCCAGCTTTTCAGACCCCACATCCAATTTGAGAAATTAAAAGGGATTTGGAGAAACTGAAGGTCACTGGCTCATATAAGGTCTTAAAGAAAGAACAGAATGTCTGAGTACATGTATGTGGCAACAGAGAGCCATGCTCCTGGATGGAGCAGCAAGGAAGTTGGAAGTCATTGGCTCTCAGTTCAGAATGAAAACTCACCCTCTTAATTCTTACCATTCAGGTACGAAGAGGAGGTGGGATTCCGGGCCAGCGCTGAGAATGAGTTTGTGGCTCTCAAGAAGGTAAGGGAGAGCAACAGGTCCAGGCAAACTTCTCCAGATAGGCAAATGTTCTCAAGACCCTACCACCAGGAAACTGCCCAGACCCTGGAGTGGAGTCTGGGACCACTCATACAGAGTGAGACCCCTAAGGTCACAACAGGCTCCCTCCAAAGTTCTGATTTAGCCTCAGATGATTTAGAATTGGTTAAATTATTTAGGTGGCCTTTTAAGAGTCTTGGATTATCCAAAGTCTCCTTGCCTCTAAATGAACTTCAGGAAAGGTCCAGCAACCCCAGGGGAGTTTTATGTTGCAGTAGGGAGAAGAATAATAGTCACTAAGCTGTGTTTCCATCCGATGACTTTATCACACACCTCAACCTTGGCTTGGCTCTGAGGGGATTGGTCTGATCTTCCCACCCATCTCCAGACTCTGCCACAGTTAAACAGTACACAAGTAATGAGCATCTTACCCTTTTCTCTTCTATGCAGGATGTGGATGCAGCTTTCTTAAATAAATCTGATCTGGAGGCCAATGTGGATACCCTAGTTCAGGAAATTGACTTCCTGAAAACTCTATACATGGCGGTAAGGGCTTATCCCCTCTGAGTCATACAAGATCAGTGCTTGGTCTGGACGCTCTGGGGGCTTCATCTGGATTGACATTTTTTCTAACATTTTGTGTCATACATCTCTCCCCCCTCTAAAATCTATATCCTTTGTATGTTGATATATCTACAAGTGGAGAAGCTAAGGTAAGCAGGCTTCTCATCAGCTGGACTCTGGTCTATGAATAAACTCTTTGGATCTATGTTCTGACCCTTGTTCGGCCAATTCAAAGATTGGGGTCTGAGAATGTCACTTGTTATCTTTTGATCAGAAGACTCTGGAAAACTGATTTGCTAGGAGATGTAAGAAAAATTGTGTTTAATCTAATCAGCTCTCTTTTGCTCCATAAGTAGTCTGTTTGGTCTGGTCAGAACCAGCCAGAACTGAATGTCTGGCTCTGGATGGAAATGCTGAAGAAAGCTCCTTCTAGAGTCTTCACCTTGTAGGCTAGTACCAAGCTCCTCAGTTCTATTTAGAACATGAGATATAGAAATTCCTAGACCACCATGTTCTGAAATATCGTCAGCTTTCAATGATCCGTGAATGGCACAGCCATTTTGTGAATAATCGAAAGAAAAGTTTAAGCCCTAGTGTGGCTCTCACTCCTCTCCACCAAGTTTTCGGCCCCCATGGTTTTAATATTCACCTAAGCAAGTTAGGGTGTTCAAAGGATGCGTCCGAGCTTTTAAGAAGGGTTTGAAGTCAACTCGAAATGATTCTCGGTCATGTCTTTTTCTTTGTTCTTGGTTTGGATGGCCTGCTCCATTGCTTTTTTATGAACAAATGAGCAATGCTTTCTGCTCCTGACACCACATCCCGGGGACCCTGTGGCAGTGTCCCAGCCACCGATGGGACTCTGAGTCCATCTTCCTGAGTCTTGCTGATCTTCCAACACAGGAAATCCAGTTGCTGCAGTCGCACATCTCAGAGACATCGGTCATCGTGAAGATGGACAACAGCCGGGACCTGGACTTGGATGGAATCATCACCGAAATTAAGGCCCAGTATGAAGAGGTCGCCAGGCGCAGTCGGGCTGATGCTGAGGCCTGGTACCAGACCAAGGTGAGCAGGAGCGGGCTGGGGAAGGATGTAGGCAACCCTGGCATGAGACTCATGTACAATGAAATGGACCCAGTGGAGATCTGGGGCCCTCAACTCAGCTGGGGCTATGTTCTTGGCCCAACCTTTGAGCCCTTGGAACATCCTTTTATTCCTTCACCAGTACGAAGAAATGCGAGTGACAGCTGGCCAACACTGTGACAACCTGCGTAACACACGGAATGAGATCAATGACCTGACCCGCCTGATCCAGAGGCTGAAGGCAGAGATTGAACATGCCAAGGCTCAGGTGGGCAAAGGAAAGGAGAGAAAGCCTTCAGAAGGAGAAGAGGCAGAGTCCTGAGCTTTGGGGATCCCCAAGTCTGATGGTGTGAGGGAGACCACAAGGACCCAGAAACAGAGGAATGAAGGGATTAGTCTAGGAAGACTTCCTGGAGGAGGAAAGTGTGGAAAGAAAGGAGAGTCTTCCATATAGAAGAAAAGGCCTGGGGCTGACTTGGAAGGGCAGGTGAGGCAGAAAGAATAGCTTTACTCTCTGGACCTCATGGTTCTTGGAGTGGCAGACATCAGGGAGTACAAAATCAGTGGGAATGGAAACTGAAGCAAAACAATGCTCTGTCCCCTGGTGACATCAAACTACGGAATCACAGTCCCTAGGAAAGCAACCGCCATGGGCTCCATCCCTGGCCTGGCACCAGGCTGTGTCCCCACCAACAGTGGGCAGTGTTTCTACCCCCACTAAGGATCCCCTAGACCCTAACAAAGTCCATCTGCAAACTGCCCTCCTTGCAGCGGGCCAAGCTGGAGGCTGCAGTGGCCGAGGCGGAGCAGCAGGGTGAGGCAGCCCTCAACGATGCCAAATGCAAGCTGGCGGACCTGGAGGGCGCCCTGCAGCAGGCTAAGCAGGACATGGCGCGGCAGCTGCGCGAGTACCAGGAGCTCATGAACGCCAAGCTGGGCCTGGACATCGAGATCGCCACCTACAGGCGCCTGCTGGAGGGCGAGGAGATCCGGTGAGCGCTCAGTGCACCCAGAGGGAATGAGGTCAGACTTGGGCATCTGGACTAAGTAGGGGGAGGGGCCCAGGTGAAGAACTGCTAAAATAAACAATCTCTAGAAGTAACAGGGACTTTCCTGCAAACATTAGTTGGGTTGCTCCTGGTGGGGGTGGAGGGGAATTAGAAGCTGCCTCTAAATTTGTGCCTCCTTAATGCAAGTTTGTAGACAAGCAGCACCAGAATCATGGGGAGTTTTGCTTGATTGGTTAGCTTGTTTAAAATGATGATAACACATTTCCTCAAATATTTTGATTCAGAGGTTTGGGGGTAGGTTCTAGGAACATGTAGTTTTTCAGAACTCTGGATGCTTGTACAGCCAAGGGCGAGAACCACTGGTCTATCGGTCCACTCAGCCAAGAAAGCTCTCCTGAGAGCAAACAGGTTTTCAGGGAACAACGCTACTTGTGAACTCATTTATTTCTTTCTCTCTATAGGATCTGCGAAGGTGTTGGACCAGTAAACATATGTAAGAGCAGGGACTATCGAGCCCCTAAACTGGGAGCATCCCCTTAGCGGAGGTCTGAGATCTCCCCAGAGCCTGCTTCCCCAAAGTAAGCAATCACCAAGGTGTGCAAGGCCTCCTTGGTAGAAGAGGGTTCTGGAAGAGAGTCAGCCTTTTTGCTTTGAGTGATCTTGTCCTTCAAGGCAAAGGCCAGGAAAGGAGTAGAAAGGCCTGTACCGTGGAGTAGCCTCCCTCACAATGGCAGGGGATGGGACAAGGCTGAATGGAAGTCCCTTTGCTGCTGCTGCCGAACAAAGTATTGATTGTACTCAAAGCAGGCAGGGACCGTGCTGGGCACTGCAGGGTGAGAGCACAGAGGAGGTGGGCCCCAGTCCTTGCTCTCTAGGATTATCATCTTCTTGGGAAGTTCAGTTCTATCTACTGTCAGCCTAATCCTCCCAGGAACCCTGGGGGGAGGAACAGGCACCGGCACTCTCCCTGTCTCTAAGAGAAAATACGAAGTCACATAGTAAGTGGCACAACCAGAATTCAAACCCAGACTTCTGATTCCAAAAGTACAAATATACGTAGACATGTGGCGGGGCCAAGTGCTAAACTGGGTGGGTCAGATAGTCAGAGCTGCAAGTGTTTGGATAACAGTGCCTGCTGAGGGGGAGGCAGCAAGGAGGTCAGGCTCGAGTGGAGAGCACAGAGAGCAGGAAGGATTCTGGTAAGAGGAGAGGTAAGGAGAGAACCTCCACGGATGGCAGATGATCTAAGCGAGCTTTAGATTAGGGTTCTGGGGCACAGAGGTGTGCCTAGTGGAGACCAGAGGGCTACAGAGCAGGGCCATCAGTGGGTCGATCTGAAGAGAGCTGGCAAGTGACTCTTGGAGGGGTAATGTAGGGACCACCAAGGTGCAGGATGTAATTGGAAGAGAAGCCCCAGGGTTTTACGAGAGCCATTGCTCCAGCTGTCTGGATAATGCAGCTCACTAACCCCTCAACACAGCACAGGCCAACTTTGGCTACATATATACGACAGTCAACCTATAGCTATATGCAAGTATCTGGAGAATTGGCTGAATTCTTCCATTTTAATCTGAATGTTTGACTTTAGTGGAGTCACAGCCCTTGAGCCACCCAGATAAGACACGGGAAAGTGGGTATTGACTGCCAATAGGAACCACTTAGACCCAGGCCACTTCCCTGATGCCACCAGACCTGCCCTCCCACCCTCTAGTGGGGAACATGGAGGATATGGCAACCTTGCTGATGGTCTCTCCCTCCCGCAGCCGTGAGCAGCTCCCGAGGCGGTGTGGTGTGTGGGCCTGAGCCCCTGGTCACCAGCTCCACCCTCTCCCGTGGCGGAGTCACCTTCTCCAGCAGCAGCATCCGTTCTGGGGGAGCCTGCGGCTCCAGCCTGGGCAGTGCCCGGGTCAATGCGGGCTGTGGAGACCTTCTGAGCGTGGGCTCTCGGGGAGGCTCGGGGCTTGCCGGTGAAGCTTGTGCCTCCAGCGTCCCCTGTCCGCTGCCCACCGAGGGCGGCTTCAGCAGCTGCAGCGGTGGCCGCAGCAGCCGCGGCTCCAGTGTCCGCTTCGTGTCCACCACCACCTCCCGCCGGACCAAGTACTGAGAGCCAACCACCAGCTAGACGCCACCCAGGGAAGAACCATTTCAGTATCTCTTGTCCCCGGTTGGAGGGGGCTCCAGCTACCCCTCCTGCCAGGAAACCACACAACTCCCTCCAGGGGCTGCTCTGCCAGGCCTGTGTCCTCTAGAGGACTTTTTTTTTTGCCACCTACAGGCTCCATCCGCAGCCCCAGCCAGACTGGCTTCTCCCTGACTCCCAATTTCCTTCCTTTGGATCATTCCCCACCACCCAGCTGAACAGACTCAAGATATGCAGATTCAATACAATCACAAAAATTGGTGCTTGGAGAGAAAAAGATCAGTCCAAAGCAAAAAAAAAAAAAAAAAAAGTTTGGGCGCATTGCCATTCTAGCTTTGGATGAACTTGGAGAATGGAGAGTTGACTGCCCACACTGCAGGCGTCCTCAGCCTGCCGTCCTTTCCCTCCTTCCTCTTCCTTTTCCTGGCAGGAGGTTCTTTTCTTCTTTTTCTGACCCAGAAGGTTCCACAGTCCTTGGTGGCCCAGGGGTTCCTTTAGTCTCCTGAGATGGTTCTTCTCCAAGGGGCATATGTCCTGGCTGCTTCTCTTCCTGGGTTGTTGGTTTAACTCTGGCATGTGAGTTCATGAGGTGGGATGGTTGCTCGTGGAGAGGCTGGCTCTGCACTCTCCATACCCCTGAGGCAGTGCGAGAGAGGCCCAGCCCTGTCTGCTGTGAGAGGGTTTATGTCTGCAAGCTCCAGGGAGGCCTGGGATGGGGTGCGGTGAAGTGCCTGTTTGTATTGCTCTTTGTGTGCCTAGGTTTTCAATAAACTTGCCAAGCTAACATCATTAGGACTCTGGCCTCTCCTTCTGGATCATGCTGGGGATGGGGGAAATTGTCTTCTAGACTCCACCAGCACCCCCTACCCTGGGGACTTGCCAAGGGTGGAGGCCGGTGTCCTGGGCACAAGGGAGGTGCTGAGGAAAGAGAGCTCAGGCCCTTCCCTGGAGAGGCTCACAGTTCAACGAGGAAGGGAAGGCATATGGCAAAGTTTCTTCAAATAAGTGCCAAGCAGCCCACTTCTCTCCAGGCATTGCCTTACACCCCATAAGTGCCCTTCTCTTAAGCAAAGCGAACTCTCCTATTTGCCCCCTGACTCCCACTCCACACCCAGTTCCTCTGAGATCATTGCGGGGGAGGAGGGGGGGCCTGATCATTCTGTCCTCACTCTTGTCCTCATCTAACTCATTCTCCACGAGGCCGCTCTAGAACTCTTCCTCACATGGCAAACTGATCATGGCTTTCCCTTGCTTATGGCCCTCAGTGGCTCCCCACTGCCTTCCAAAACAGCTCATACTTCTTAACATGGAATATAAACTCTGAGTGATCTGCTCATACACCCTCCTTCCACCTCCCATGTATCTGACTTTTGGCCTCTTATCCTTTATTCATTCATTCATTCATTTATTCAACAAACATTTGATAAGTTCTTACTACATGCTAGGCCTGATGCTGGAGAAATAGCGGTGGTCAATAGACAGGCAAACAGGCGATTGTGACTCAATATGCTAAGTGCTGTATTAAGAGTAGAATCAATGTTACAGTGCACAAAGGAGGGGCCCAGCCCAGACTTGGAGCATCATTAAAAGCTTCCTGGAGGGTGTGGTCTCCCAGCAGAGATGTGAAGAATGATGAGCTAGCCATACTAAGAAGGAAGACATGTCCCAAGCAGAGGCAACAGTGTGTGCAAAAGCCAAGAGGTCGAAGAGAGCATCCCCAGTTTGAAGACCTGCCTGGGGTTGAATATGACTATAGCATAGAGTGGAGAAGTAGCACACGTTGGGGCAGGAATCAGGCAAGATGCAGTCATGACCAGCACCCTGGGCAGAGCCCCATTAGGAAACGGATCTCACAGCAGGGACTATGCGCTACTGTCTCACCTCAAGAGTCCTCCTTAGAGAGCAGAAAGCACATCTTCCATCTTTGTATATGCTGCCTTGGCCAGACCTCAGCCAACAACCTGAGCACTTATGCGTTGCTCTGCTCACAGCCGAAGGCCTGCCTGACCCTGGACTCACCAGTCACCTGCCCTCCTGCTTCCAGGGGCTCATGACTTCCCATCCCATCTACTATGTGTAGTCAGGTGACAGCAACGTCAAGGCTGTCCCCATCTGGTCTTGATGCCTCTCCTCGGCCAGACTCACATTAACTTATTTCCTCAGCTCCAAGTTCACCCTTACTGCCTACTCTATGCAAATGGATCTGATCCCTTTAAATATTTCCTCTTGCCAGCAGGCACAAAGTTAAGCCTTGTCAATAGGCATTTCCATAGACGTTGGGGAGATGCTGTGGAGTAGGGGAATTTGCTTCATTGTGCTCTCTGCAGTTTCTCCAGTGCAGGTTCCTGCAACACAGACGGCTTCAGTACTATCAGACCCTACCATGCACAGCAACAGCAGCACCCAGAAGCCATGGGCATCCCCCAGCACCCTGCTTGGGCAATTTCATAGCAAAGTGTCTCCAACAAGACACCTCCTTGTGAAAAGCTTTCCCCAGCACTCTACAGTGTGGATTTCTAGTAACTTCTGGATGAAAGATTCCCAGCAAGGTCCATTGGTGTAGCACCAGAGAGAATTCTTGGAACTCAATGAGCAGTGGATGTGCCCTCTCTGATGAAATCTAAATCTCAGCTGTGGCTTTTCCTTGGGGCCTCCATCACAGCCCTTAGGGTAGTGGCTGTTCCTTACCTCTGTCATTTCTATACTCTTTAGAGTTCTTTTTACTTCTTACTAGCCAGTTCCTCAGAACTCTAACCTCCAATATGGCCTGCATGAAACTTCCCCTGTTCAAGTTACTGTGTAGTACCGTCCCTTGATTGGACCCTGACTGACACATGCCACTTGGATGGCATTGCTTCCAATCTCTTGGGCTGGAGAACAAGCCAACACTGGAACTCCTTGGGCTCCAGCCATCAGGTTTTTTCTCTCTCTATCCCACCCACTGCCATAAGTGACCTCACCCAGTCAGTCTTGTGGCTGTAAATGCCACCCATATGCCAGTGACTCCTGAGTTTATATCTCCAGCCCAGACCTTCCATTAACTACGGGCTGGTGTAAATGGATTGCTCACTGACATCGCCATTTGTGTATCTAATGAGCATCTCAAACTAAACATGTTCCCAAACAAACTCATCTCCCTTCTTCCCCCTCCATGTTCTTCCTTCCATATTGACAGTAATTTCATTCGGTTGCTCAAAATAAAACAAAACAAAAACAAAAACAAAAAAAATCCCTTGGAATCACCTTGAACCCCTCTATTTCTCTCACATTAGCAAATCTTGTCAGCCTAACCTTCAAATAATATCTAGAACCCAACAGCTTCTCACCACCTCCATGACTATCACTGAGACCCAAACTGCCGTGACTCTTGCCTGGACTGCTGCAGTAGCCTCCCAGCTGGGCTCTCTGCTTCTCCTCTTGCCTCCTTCAGTCTGTCCTCAAAAAAACAGCCAAAGTGATCCTATAAAAACTAGTTGACTTCGAATTCCATCCATGATGGCATAAGCCTATTTATAGCCTCTTTCCTACTGATTACAACTAAATACTCTGGATAAAATTTTTAAAACAAAACCAAACAAAACAAAAACTGGCAGACGACTCTGAAAAGTAAACAAAACCAGGTAGATTATGGTGGTAAGAGAAAACTTGAAGAAGTGACCCGTGTATTTTTTTTTTTTTCCCTCTGCGTACATGGCTTGAGCTGAGACTGGGCCTCAGTTGTTGGGCTGTGAACCATCAGCATGACCAGCTAAAACTCCAATAGAAACCCAGTCTTTCTAACCAGAGGAAGCAGGAAAAAGGGTCCCTGTGAGTTGGAAAATATGGAAGGGGAATCCTCATGTTTTTCTCTCGTGGCTTTGCCCCCGAGTATAGATACCAGTCATGGAGCTATGTCACAGCAATGACATGGGCAGCAAAACTCCAAGAGAAAACTAATTTTTTCTGGCTGGGGAAATCATAAAAGAGATTCCTGTAAAAGAAGAAGGAGATTTCTCTGTATATACATTCACACAAGTCCTGGGCTCTCCTTTGATCCACACATGCATGAAAGACCCAAAGAAGTCGGCCACGCAGACTCTGAGAACTGAGGCGAGATTTAACCCACTGTCCGAGTTTCAGACAAACCCCCAAAATGCCATAAACACAGGATAGACACAATGCAGCAGCAAAGGCTTGGAAAACTGAACTAAGTTTGGAGGAGAGACAGAACCTTCAATCTGAAATTAACTAGGCTGATTCTCTACTAAAAAAAAACACACACACAACTGAAAATTCTCCAAAGGATTTTAGCAGGGCCAAGAGTCTAAACATCATAATATTTAAAATGTCCAGGATATGATCTAAAAGTCTTTTGACATTCAAGGAACCAGGAATATGTGACCAATTTTCAAGAGGAAAGAAAATCAACAGATGTGAATCTCAAGATGATACAGGTGTTAGAATTATCACAAAAAGACTTTGAAACACTATTATAACTATGTTCCATGAGATTAAGCTAAACACATTTGAAGTGAATGAAAGGTAGATGTTCTTAGCAGGAAATAGAAACTATGAAAACAGAAACAAATGGAAATTTTACAACTGAAAAATACTACATTTGAAAATTTAAAAATCAGTTATGGGCTCCATAGAAAAAGAAGGGGACAAAAGAGTCAATAATTTGAAGATAATTTAATAAAAATGATCTAATCTGAAGAATAAAGGGAAAAGAAGATTGGAAAAAATATGTTTTAAGCTACAGAACACAGACACATTACACATAGGGGAACAACAAGTCAAAGTAGCACAGATTTCTCATCAAAAATTATGAAAGACAGAACATTTTTAAGAGCTTTCCTCCCAGAATTCTATTTCTGACAAGAATATCCTTCAGAAGGAAAGGCATTAAGAAAAAAAAAAAAAGATATTCTCAGATGAAGAAAAACTAAGAGGATTTGTCACCTGCAGATCTACCCTAAAAGAAAGGCAAAAGCTCTTCAGAATGAAGGGAAATAATACCGGAGGAAAATGATAAGCCTCTTGCCTTATCTGTAAAATGGGAAGATGTTTTCTACTTCGAAGAGTTATGGGGATTACACTCAATGGCATAACAGCGGGTGCACAATAAATGGTTGCTATTGTTTTGATGATGGTGGTTCTAGTTTTATTACTAATGGGGAATATCTGTGTTCAGCAGCTCCAGTACCAAACACAGGTGGATGAAGAAGTGTCAGCGGACTGTTTCCAGCATTCGCCAGAGCCATTAATCTCAGGCAGGCAGGCAGGCAGGCAGCTTTTCATGCTCCTGCAACCAGATCTGAGCCTCTGTGGAGCCAGCTGTGGGGGTTTGCTGCCCTCTGCTGGCTGCCAACTTCTTAGGCGCCACTGCGCAGGGGATTTCCAAAGTAGTAATTCCATTGGAATGACATTGTTGAGGGAGAGGGGAGCTTAGAGTCTTTTAAAACAATCTTATTCCTCCAAAATTGGGTTTAGGACACAAACATTATAACACTGAATAACAACTTTAAAAGAGAAATCCGCCCCTCTCTCAGCAGCCCAGCACAGCGCTGTTTTCACCATTCTGTGTTTCTGAGGGTCTTTGGTCCCACAGGTGCTCAGAAAACCACAGCCTCAAAGCAGGAAAAAGCCACAGAGGGCTGTGAGTCCTGTGTTTTTCAAATTGGTTGTGCCTTTTGGGACTCAAGGGTCAGGGCTTCCTACGTGGTGGAATTTTCTGCTAAACACCAAATACATAAAATATCCAAGATGTCCATTTATTTATACATTCAGTCAGCAAATATATTTAACTATATTTATAACAAATAAAACTATATTCCCAACACTGTTCTAAACGTGCTTGGGAACCATCAATGAACAAAGCAGACAAAATCCCGGCTCTTGTGGAGTTTATTTCAGGGTGAGAGGAGAGACTGACGGTACTCAATGAAGAAAATAACTAAGTCAATTATAGAGTGTGTTAGAAGGCGTTAAGTGCTATGGAACAAAGAAAAAGATCAGAGTAAGATACGCCTGCTGGAGAATGCCTGGGAATGGGAAGGCAGGTTGCCATTTTCAAAATAAGAGTCAGGGCACCTCTATGAGAAGTGATATTTGGGCAAAGACCCACGGGTGGCAATGGAGCAAGCCATGTGGCTGAGAGAAGAGCTTTATGAACAGAAGGGACAGCCGGTGCAAAAGCCCTGAGTCAGGAGTGTGTCAGGTGTATCTGAGGAGCAGTGGTAGACGGGTGTGGTTGCTGAGAGCAAGGAGTTGAGATGAGAGAGGCAGTGTGGGACCTTGCCGGCCATCATTAGGACTTTGTCTTTTACTCTGAGCGAAATGAGGAGTTATCAGGATGTGTGAGCAGAGGCGACACTATCCAACTTAACGTTTTAAGGGATCAGTCTCCTGTGTTGAGAACAGAGTGGAGGGGGCCAGGGAAGACAGGGAGATCAGCGTGTCAATCTTATGTTTTTATAACTATATATTGGTGTGTGTTGCTTAACGACAGGGATACATTCTGAGAAACACACTGTTAGGCGATTTTGTCATTGTGCGAACTTCACGGAGCCCACTTACACAAACCCAGATAGTATAGCCTACTACACGCTAGGCCGTATGGTACAGACTATTATTGCTCCTAGGCTACAAGCCTATACGGTATGTTATTGTACTGAATGCTATAAGCTATTACAACACAATAGTAAGTATTTATGTATCTAAATATATCTAGACATAGAAATGGTAGAGTAAAAATATAATATAAATGATAAAAATGATACACTCATGTAGGGCACCTATCATGTATGAAGCTTGCAGGATTGGAAGTTTCTCTGGGTGAGTGAGTGATAAGTCACTGTGAGGGCCTGGGACATGACTGTACACTACTATAGGTTTTACAAACACTGTACACTTAGGCTACACTAAAAATATTTTTCTTTCTTCAATAATAAATTAACCTTAGCTTACTGTATCTTTTTTACTGTATACACTTTTTTTAACTTTCAACTCTTTTGTAATAACACTTAGCTTAAAACAAAAACACATTGCACAGCTGTACAAAAAATACTTCTTTATATCTTTATTTTGTAAACTTTTTTCTGTTTAAAAAATTTTTTTTTTTACTTTTTAAACTTTGTTAAAAACTAAGACACAAACACACATATTAGCCTAGGCCTACACAGAGTCAGGATCATCAATATTACTGTCTTCCACCTCCACATCTTGACCCATCGGAAGGTCTTCAGGGGCAAGAACACACACGGAGCTGTCATCTCTATGATAACAATGCCTTCTTCTGGAATACCTCCTGGAAGACCTGCCTGAGGCTGTTCTCGAGGTGTCACTCTTTTCAGAAGTAGTCCATGATGGTTTGCTTGATTTATTCCTCTTTTTCATTATAGATTTGCTTGTAAGCAAATAATGCACCATGACCATTCCTCTCTATTAATGAAAACCTTCCAGTGTTGAGGTCTATGTTTTCAAACTTTTTAAGAAGCTTGCTGAGGTCTGCAAAAGTTTCTGCTAAAACTTTCACTGTGAATATTCTTGGGGATTCTTCTTTCTCTTCTCCTGAAGTCTCTCCTTCTCCTGCCTCTTCTTCGACTGTGAGCTCCTGTTACAGTTCTAACAACTCCTTATTAGTCAGTTCCTCAGAAACCACCTCTAGGAACTCCTCACTGTCATCCCCATCCACCCAGGTTGCAGTTGTTTGCTATTTCAACAAATGTCGATTTTTGTAATCTTTGCACTATGATGTTACAGTGGCTATGATGTCACTTAGTGAAAGGAATTTTTCAGCAACATTATAATTTTATTGGACTACCATCATATTTGTGGTCTGTCATTGACACAAACTGTAATGTGGAGTATGACTGTAGTTCAGTACTCCAGAAGCAAGATCCAAAGGAACTCCTTAGTCGTGGTGTGAGAGACATCTGGGAGACCTGACTCCCACAGAGGCCTTGTGTATCTTCCCAGCACAGGGCTATAAAGGGTCTGGCTCAAAAGACCATATCCATTCTACATCAAGTAGCTGATATTATCAGCTATCAGTTTTAGGTAGCTCTTTTCCTCCTAAGATTTGGGGAAATGGTTCTAGTGCTAAAAAGAGAAGAAAATTTCAAAACCATTAATACGTCAATTTCTGAAATTAGAGGCTCTGTATATACTTAGCATCTGCACTGACTCAGAGTAGTCATGAGAAACAGCAAAGCCACCTAGGGAAGCCGCATGCAGGAGGGTGTGCGGATAGCTGTTGGCAAGAAACTAGAATTTCTTAGAGTTCCTGGTGGGGAAGCCAGGGAGCAGCTCTGTGACTGAATGAGAGGCTTAGCTCCCGACGCATTGGAGATGGGCCAATGATTCATCCAGCTCCATTCTGTTGCTCTGACCTCATTTCTCCCATATAGGGTCTCTGAGTGATGCCCAAGTTTTATAGAAGCCAAAGAAAGTGTCACAGGCCTAGAAGACCCTTTGAGAGCTGTGTCCCAGCACCAGGAGGTAGTGTAGCTCCAAATACATAATAAAAGTGTGGAGAAGACCAGGAGAGATGATGGGTGACACATGACTTGGATGAGCCGTGTGGGTAGCTACCAAGGCCTTGCTCAGGACAGGACTTGTCCATGGGAAACCCATTGGAGTCAATTCTGGAGAACCAGCCAGCCAGGAAGGATAGTGAGATGGCCCATGAAAGCCCAGGCAGATACACATCTAGAACTGCAAGTGTCGACAGAGCAGGAAGGGAAGGTATCTGTGCTCCCTTATCTTTGGACAAATCCAGAAAGCATTTCTAGAAGCAGAGAGATTTTAAGCACAATAGAGACAGCAGAAGGGAAGGGAGGTATGAGCCCCTGGTATGGGGAAGAGCAAGTGTGCCCCCAACAAGCATCACGGCTTAGGTAACACTCAAGAGGATAAACCATCAAGGTGAGTACAAGTGGAAGTGATAAAGCCTCTTGAGAAACCCCAGGAGATGGAGCAGATTCAGGAGTCAGTGAAGTTAGCCAGTGCTCCAGGGTAGGGTAAAGAACCTCTCATCCAATCAGCTCTTGAAGGCTTCCTGGAAGAGATGACTTCCTGAGAACATTTTAAAGTACGGGAAGGACATGGGTTCTTGAGCGGACATTCCTGACATTGGGTGTGACCTTCAAAAGGGGGCAGGAGTGAACAGGACCAAGTGGGTGATAAATGATAGTACCCAGAACAAGAGGGTGTGGAAGGGGATAATTGGAGTTACCTGGGCAGCCCCGGAAAGGGCATTTTATGAGTTGCCGCTGAGACAGGGAGGAGAAATCAGTGCCTCCCTTTGACGGGTTCACAAAGGCTTCACGGAAGAGGTGGCTCTGGCTGTTCTGGAACATTCCAGGCAAAGGTGTAACCAGGGAGAATGCTTGGAGTATGGAAAGGAGTGTGGGAAACAAATAGGGAATAGGTGGGCAGTAAATGAGAAGGAGGTCAGTGAAGGGAGGTCCATCTCCCACCCCAGCACTGGACAAGGATATGGTTCCACTGAGCAGAGGCGGTGGGTAATGGGCAGAGATGGGTGTGCAGCTATGTCCCTCCCTTGGGTAGAACCGTATGGCAAAACCCCAGGCCCCATGGGTTCAGGGCAGCTGTACCAGACTGGCCTGGTCTGTGAGTTTCTCTCTTGCCCTGGATGACCTAGGAAAAGCCCCATGAGGATTCAGCCTCCCTCTTCAGCCTAGCCCCTCCAATTCAAAGTGCTACCCAGATAGCTCTCCTGAGCAGTCCCCAACAGCCTTGGGCTCAGCTGCCATCTACAATGATGCAAACTTCACCTAGCATTCACGAGCACATTGTTGTGCCAGGTTGGGCCTGTGCTCACTACCAACATACCCACCCAGGTGCCCGCACCATTGTTCTGGATAGTTCTGCTGGTCCTGAATGAGCATCTTATTTCTGAAAGCAATGGGTCTTCCCCCCAGGTCTCCTGAGTCCACTGGCTCCCCTTCCCCACACTCTGTGCCCAGGCCCAATTCAGGGAAGAGGTTTGAAAGGGGTGTGTGTGTGTGTGTGTGTGTGTGTGTGTGTTGGGGGCATGGATCAGGGAGCAGTTGACATACAAGCCACCCTATAGGAAAAAGCTCCCAGTCCCTTCTGCCACTGGGGTCAGCTTCTATCCTCTTCAATAAGCTGAAAGAAAGCAGAAGCTCATAGGAGTTGGGAAGAGGATGAAGTCTTTTGGGCTTTCGAGGCTGGCTGAGCAGAGGGCCCACCCATCCTCCACCTTCCACACTTAACCCTCACCCTCCTCCCTACTGTCAAAGGACCAAATCCCTCTTGGCCCATACCACTTCAGCTCCAGATTTACACAACTGTCAGTCAGTGAGCTCACTGTCCATGGCACCAGAATACATTCCTGAGGGCTGGGGGCTGGGAAACCATCCCCTGTGCTCCCCAATATAGTTTCTTCTCTTCACCCCCAGACTCCACTCCAAGTTTTTATATTAGTGAAATCAGGTTATAGAAAAAAAATGCCTTGAAAGGGTAAAGAAGTTATAAATGTGCAGAGGAGGTGAAGATCATGGTGGGGCAAGGAACAGGCCCAGTCCCTGCTGGGTGAGGGGTGCAGGGAATGGAGGTATGGTGTTTCTGATTGGAAGCAAAATTCCTTCTCCTTTATACAGAGTTTCCTTGTCCCCAAAGCATATTCTTGTATATTATCCACTTAATCCTCCCAACGACCCTGGAAGGTAAAGATGAATCTCACATTGCAGTCAAGGAAATGGAAGTTCAGAGAGGTTAAGAACTTCCCCAAAGCCACACAGCTAAAAAGGGTCCAAGCTGGCACTTGAACCAGGTCTTCCAATTTTGATTTCATTGCCCAGGTTGCTAAATCCAAGCAACTTCCCCATGGGTAACTATGCTCTGAAGACCATCCAGGGCCAGCCAGTGAGGCTACCTGCTCCTCCCACATCAGCTCCGCAAAGCCTCTCTGCCCTACTCAGAAGAATAGGTGTGGAATGCAGAGATATAAATCTATCAGCCTGGTCCTGGGTGAAGACCTGTGGTGGGCCAGCCATGGAGACGAGGGCAAACTCAGGACAGAAATGTCATCTGAGGGAAGATTCGGGGATTGGTAGCATAGGGTAGTGTCTGATTCTGGGAGGCTCTCTGGAGGGGCTGTCATCCTCCTCAAAGGAATTTCATCAGCTCTTCTTCCTGAAGCTCCTAATACCTCGGGTACTTGGCTAACCTCCCTGGGGCCGGGGACCACATCCCCCCAGATCTGTGCTCATTGAACATTAAAAGAATAGCAATTGTTATCCTAGTGAATGACCCCAGGACACACAGGAAAACAGGGAAGTTAGAAGGAGCCAGGATCCCAGAGACCCCACGAGCCAGAAATCATGGCATCCTCAGGTGAGAAAAGTCACCTTCCCACCCGGCAGTCTCTGAATGTTCTTTTGAGAGTGACAAGTCTGGAGCTGACAAACAGTATAAGTACCTTCTCTGGCTGGTGGTCTTGGAAGAAAAAGAGACTCATAGAACCTCTTTCTTCTTAAAGAGCCAAGGGAAGGTGCCCAGAGCAAGTTCACATTAGCCAGGTTAAATCAGGATAGAGTTATCCCAACCTATGGTCAAGCAGGAGAAAGTAGATAAAGGGGAGGCTCCCCATTACCCACAAATGACTGTTATTGTGGCCACTGAGAGTTGAGTGGTTTGCAGTTTGCTGAGTGAGAAATGAAGGCTCTGAAACTGAGCCTTCTGGACTAGAATCCAGAAGGTTCTAAGAGACCATGTGCTCCAGCTCTCTGTCCTGCAGGGATCATGGCCAAAACGGCTCTTCTGGACCTGAACCATGTGGGTGGGTTTGAACTTGCCTGACCCAGCAGCTCCTGAAACACAATGATTTACTTGAGAAAGAGTCCTATGTGGAGCCAGGACAGAGGTAATGACCTCTCATGGTCTCACCCAACCTGGGACCCTACAACTTCTTGAGAGAGTGGCCCCAGCCTCTACCCCAAACCCAGACACCTCAGACTGTTGTGAAGTCAAATCTGTCTCCAGGTGTGGGTTGAGGCCATTTCACAGGGAGACTGAGAGAAAATTAATTACTTAATGTATGTAAACGAGCTTTGAAGATGAAAAGTGCAAACGCACAGTATTCCTAATAACATCTTCAATACTTTTACGGAGTCCCAGAGTCGCCTCTGAGCTCACCTTTAAGATGAGTCCTTGGGGAGTTGCTGGCAAACTCCCCAAGCCAATAAACAACTTAAAATGCCTTTTCACTCATTTTATGCAGCCAACCCCAGCTCTCCCCACCAATAAAAGGACCAGGGAGGCTAAGAAAGGCCAGAAGGAACCTAAGCAGTGCATCCCGCAGCCCGCAGCCCTCACCAACTCCTGCAGCGCTCAGCATCTGCGCAGACCTACACGATGTCCTGCCGCTCCTACCGGATCAACTCAGGATGTGGGGTCACCAGAACCTTCAGCTCCTGCTCGGCTGTGGCCCCCAAAACTGGCAGCCGCTGCTGCATCACTGCTGCCCCCTATCGGGGGGTGTCCTGCTATCGGGGACTGACGGGCTTCGGCAGCCGCAGCCTCTCTCACCTGGGCGCCTGCGGGCCTCGCATGGCTGTGGGAGGCTTCCGCTCTGGCTCCTGTGGCCGCAGCTTCGGATACCGCTCGGGCGGCGTGTGCGGACCCAGCCCGCCCTGCATCACCACCGTGTCGGTCAACGAGAGCCTCCTCACGCCCCTCAACCTGGAGATCGACCCCAACGCGCAGTGCGTGAAGCATGAGGAGAAGGAGCAGATCAAGTCTCTCAACAACAGGTTCGCTGCCTTCATCGACAAGGTCAGTGAGATCCAGGATAGTCCAGCCCTGCCCTCCCTCGGAAAGGTCCCCATTTGTCGGGGAGACGGCGTGACAGCCAGGTTGGAGAGAGCAGAGGGAGAGAAGAGCAACCATTTTAGGCAGAAGGATCAGTTTTCATCGTTTAATTCCAGCAAAGTGTATTGAGGGCCCAGAGTGGTCCAGAAATCAAGTCTGTGGTTTAAAGTATGTGTGTATTTCTGGAGACAACATAGGAATATCAGAGCTGCCGCCGAAAAACTGGACTGGGCACTGGGTGCTGGAAGAGTGGGAGCTAGTGAGGAGGAAAAAAGGCCTGTGGCTCTTGGCCCCGGGAGGACTGGGAAGAGACTGGCGCATGGCTCGGAACCACGCTGCCTCCCCCATCCTGGCTCTGCCTCTCGGCAGTGTTGGACATTTTATGAGTCTGGGTAACAAAATCGGCTTCCCATGTGGGTTGTGAGGATTAATGCGTTCATGCATGAAGAGTGCTGGCACATAGTAAGTGCTCAGTAAATGTTAGCTGTCAGTATTATTTTCTAAGGACAAGAGTGGGAAAGGAAGTGTGACAATTAACCAACCAGGTTTGGCAGCTTCCTCCATGGATGGAAGGCTGGGAATTGGAAGAGGAGGCAGCCAGGCCAGTGGGACGAGGCCCACTGACGCAGTGTGATAAATGCCGCACTGCTATGAGGCTGCCTCCCAAGAAGGCCATGTCTGCACATCCCTTCACGTTGGCTCCTCCTGTGTCCACCGGGCTTCACTCTGGTGAAGTAGACGGCACCGGGCTCTGGGGTCTGGGATCAGGGGTTCTGAGGGCAATAGGGATGACCTTCCTATTATCACTTTCTCTGTAGTGATCTTAATTAATCCTCAAAATGAGCCAGTGGGGTAGATGTTATCATCTCTATTTTTTGAATAACAAATTGAAGCCGAGAGGTTATACGAGCTGCTTAGACATACTGTGGTGAGCAGGTGAAGGGGACTCACGGGACAGCAGATCCTGACTTCATCACTTACTAATTGTGACACAATAAACTAGTCATTTCACACCTTGGGGTCTCAGTCTCCCCATCTGTACCGTGGGGGAAATAATATCTCCCCGCCCAAAATGTTGCAAGAATTGAACTAGATAGATGTCCATAGATATAGATGAGATAGAGGTAGAGATGGAGATGGAGATGGAGATGGAGATGGAGATGGAGATGGAGATGGAGATGGAGATGGAGATGGAGATGGAGAAATAGTTAGAGATAGATGTGGAGATGGAGATGGAGATGGAGATGGAGATGGAGATGGAGATGGAGATGGAGATGGAGATGGAGATGGAGATGGAGATGGAGATGGAGATGGAGATGGAGATGGAGATGGAGATGGAGATGGAGATGGAGATGGAGATGGAGATGGAGATGGAGATGGAGATGGAGATGGAGATGGAGATGGAGATGGAGATGGAGATGGAGATGGAGATGGAGATGGAGATGGAGATGGAGATGGAGATGGAGATGGAGATGGAGATGGAGATGGAGATGGAGATGGAGATGGAGATGGAGATGGAGATGGAGATGGAGATGGAGATGGAGATGGAGATGGAGATGGAGATGGAGATGGAGATGGAGATGGAGATGGAGATGGAGATGGAGATGGAGATGGAGATGGAGATGGAGATGGAGATGGAGATGGAGATGGAGATGGAGATGGAGATGGAGATGGAGATGGAGATGGAGATGGAGATGGAGATGGAGATGGAGATGGAGATGGAGATGGAGATGGAGATGGAGATGGAGATGGAGATGGAGATGGAGATGGAGATGGAGATGGAGATGGAGATGGAGATGGAGATGGAGATGGAGATGGAGATGGAGATGGAGATGGAGATGGAGATGGAGATGGAGATGGAGATGGAGATGGAGATGGAGATGGAGATGGAGATGGAGATGGAGATGGAGATGGAGATGGAGATGGAGATGGAGATGGAGATGGAGATGGAGATGGAGATGGAGATGGAGATGGAGATGGAGATGGAGATGGAGATGGAGATGGAGATGGAGA